>NC_134690.1:19275649-19641899 GCF_050947455.1 Rhinoderma darwinii
ATAGGGGGCAGTAATATAGTAGTTATATTCTTGTATATAGGGGGCAGTATTATATAGTTCTATTCTTGTATATAGGAGCAGTATTATAGTAGTTATAGTCTTGTATATAGGGGGCAGTATTATAGTAGTTATATTCTTGTATATGGGGGGGCAGTATTATAGTAGTTATATTCTTGTATATAGGGGGCAGTATTATAGTAGTTATATTCTTGTACATAGGAGGCAGTATTATAGTAGTTATATTCTTGTATATAGGGGGCAGTATTATAGTAGTTATGTTCTTGTATATAGGAGGAAGTATTATAGTAGTTATATTCTTGTATATAGGGGCAGTATTATAGTAGTTATATTCTTGTATATAGGGGCAGTATTATAGTAGTTATATTCTTGTGTATAGGGGGCAGTATTATAGTAGTTATATTCTTGTATATAGGGGGCAGTATTAGGGCATGACCACACATGGCGGAATTCCTCCGCAACTGTCCGCATCAATGCCGCACAGAATCTGCGTTGCAGATTCTGCAGCGGATCTGCACAAAATGTGCAGAAAATTGATGCGGACTGGCCGCTGCGGACTGCAGGAAAAGTGCTTCTCTTCTCCCTATCAGTGCAGGATAGAGAGAAGGGACAGCACTTTCCCTAGTGAAAGTCAAAGAAATTCATACTTACCGCCCGTTGTCTTGGTGACGCGTCCCTCTTTCGGCATCCGGCCCGACCTCCCTGGATGACGCTCCAGTCCATGTGACCGCTGCAGCCTGTGCTTGGCCTGTGATTGGCTGCAGCCGTCACTTACACTGAAACGTCATCCTGGGAGGCCGGACTGTAGACAGACGCAGGGAGTTCTCGGTAAGTATGAACTTATATTTTTTTTTACAGATACATGTATATTGAGATCGGTAGTCACTGTCCCGGGTGCAGAAACAGTTACTGCCGATCGCGTAACTCTTTCAGCACCCTGGACAGTGACTATTTACAGACGTCTCCTAGCAACGCTCCCGTCATTACGGGAGCCCCATTGACTTCCTCAGTCTGGCTGTAGACCTAGAAATACATAGGTCCAGCCAGAATGAAGAAATGTCATGGTAGTAAAAACAATACGCTCCGCAGCACACATAAGATCTGCGGACTTCATTGCGGAATTTTGACTCTCCATTGAAGTCAATGGAGAAATTCCGCCATGAGTCCGCAACCAGTCCGCCACTGCTCCGCAACAGACAGAGCATGCTGCGGACACCAAATTCCGCTCCGCAGCCTATGCTCCGCAGCGGAATTGTACGCATCGTGTAAACGAACACTGCTAAATTAAAGTGAAAGTCAATGGAGAAACGGCTCCGCTGCGGATTAACGCTGCGGAGTGTCCGCAGCGGAATTTAAGTGAAATTCCGCCATGTGTGAACCCGCCCTTATAGTAGTTATATTCTTGTACTTTGGGGGCAGTATTATAGTAGTTATATTCTTGTATATAGGAACAGTATTATAGTAGTTATATTCTTGTATATAGGGGCAGTTTTATAGTAGTTATATTCTTGTATATAGAGGGCAGTATTATAGTAGTTATATTCTTGAATATAGGGGCAGTATTATAGTAGTTATATTCTTGTATATAGGGGTAGTATTATAGTAGTTATAATATTGTATATAGGGGCAGTATTATAGTAGTTATATTCTTGTATATAGGGGCAGTATTATAGTAGTTATATTCTTTTAGATAGGAGGCAGTATTATAGTAGTTATATTCTTGTAGATAGGAGGCAGTATTATAGTAGTTATATTCTTGTAGATAGGAGGCAGTATTACAGTAGTTATGTTCTTGTATATAGGGGGCAGTATTATAGTAGTTATATTCTTTTAGATAGGAGGCAGTATTATTGTAGTTATATTCTTGTATATAGGGGCAGTATTATAGTAGTTATATTCTTGTAGATAGGAGGCAGTATTATAGTAGTTATGTTCTTGTATATAAGGGCAGTATTATAGTAGTTATATTCTTGTATATAGGAGCAGTATGATAGTAGTTATATTCTTGTATATGGGGGGCAGTATTATAGTAGTTATGTTCTTGTATATAGGAGGCAGTATTATAGTAGTTATATTCTTGTATATAGGAGCAGTATTATAGTAGTTACATTCTTGTATATAGGGGCAGTATTATAGTAGTTACATTCTGGTATATAGGGACAGTATTATAGTAGTTATATTCTTGTATATAGGGGGCAGTAATATAGTAGTTATATTCTTGTATATAGGGGGCAGTATTATATAGTTCTATTCTTGTATATAGGAGCAGTATTATAGTAGTTATAGTCTTGTATATAGGGGGCAGTATTATAGTAGTTATATTCTTGTATATGGGGGGGCAGTATTATAGTAGTTATATTCTTGTATATAGGGGGCAGTATTATAGTAGTTATATTCTTGTACATAGGAGGCAGTATTATAGTAGTTATTTTCTTGTATATAGGGGGCAGTATTATAGTAGTTATGTTCTTGTATATAGGAGGAAGTATTATAGTAGTTATATTCTTGTATATAGGGGCAGTATTATAGTAGTTATATTCTTGTATATAGGGGCAGTATTATAGTAGTTATATTCTTGTGTATAGGGGGCAGTATTATAGTAGTTATATTCTTGTACTTTGGGGGCAGTATTATAGTAGTTATATTCTTGTACTTTGGGGGCAGTATTATAGTAGTTATATTCTTGTATATAGGAACAGTATTATAGTAGTTATATTCTTGTATATAGGGGCAGTTTTATAGTAGTTATATTCTTGTATATAGAGGGCAGTATTATAGTAGTTATATTCTTGAATATAGGGGCAGTATTATAGTAGTTATATTCTTGTATATAGGGGTAGTATTATAGTAGTTATAATATTGTATATAGGGGCAGTATTATAGTAGTTATATTCTTGTATATAGGGGCAGTATTATAGTAGTTATATTCTTTTAGATAGGAGGCAGTATTATAGTAGTTATATTCTTGTAGATAGGAGGCAGTATTATAGTAGTTATATTCTTGTAGATAGGAGGCCGTATTACAGTAGTTATGTTCTTGTATATAGGGGGCAGTATTATAGTAGTTATATTCTTTTAGATAGGAGGCAGTATTATAGTAGTTATATTCTTGTATATAGGGGCAGTATTATAGTAGTTATATTCTTGTAGATAGGAGGCAGTATTATAGTAGTTATGTTCTTGTATATAAGGGCAGTATTATAGTAGTTATATTCTTGTATATAGGAGCAGTATGATAGTAGTTATATTCTTGTATATGGGGGGCAGTATTATAGTAGTTATGTTCTTGTATATAGGAGGCAGTATTATAGTAGTTATATTCTTGTATATAGGAGCAGTATTATAGTAGTTACATTCTTGTATATAGGGGCAGTATTATAGTAGTTACATTCTGGTATATAGGGACAGTATTATAGTAGTTATATTCTTGTATATAGGGGGCAGTAATATAGTAGTTATATTCTTGTATATAGGGGGCAGTATTATATAGTTCTATTCTTGTATATAGGAGCAGTATTATAGTAGTTATAGTCTTGTATATAGGGGGCAGTATTATAGTAGTTATATTCTTGTATATGGGGGGGCAGTATTATAGTAGTTATATTCTTGTATATAGGGGGCAGTATTATAGTAGTTATATTCTTGTACATAGGAGGCAGTATTATAGTAGTTATTTTCTTGTATATAGGGGGCAGTATTATAGTAGTTATGTTCTTGTATATAGGAGGAAGTATTATAGTAGTTATATTCTTGTATATAGGGGCAGTATTATAGTAGTTATATTCTTGTATATAGGGGCAGTATTATAGTAGTTATATTCTTGTGTATAGGGGGCAGTATTATAGTAGTTATATTCTTGTACTTTGGGGGCAGTATTATAGTAGTTATATTCTTGTACTTTGGGGGCAGTATTATAGTAGTTATATTCTTGTATATAGGAACAGTATTATAGTAGTTATATTCTTGTATATAGGGGCAGTTTTATAGTAGTTATATTCTTGTATATAGAGGGCAGTATTATAGTAGTTATATTCTTGAATATAGGGGCAGTATTATAGTAGTTATATTCTTGTATATAGGGGTAGTATTATAGTAGGTATAATATTGTATATAGGGGCAGTATTATAGTAGTTATATTCTTGTATATAGGGGCAGTATTATAGTAGTTATATTCTTTTAGATAGGAGGCAGTATTATAGTAGTTATATTATTGTATATAGGGAGCAGTATTATAGTAGTTATATTCTTGTATATAGGGGGCAGTATTATAGTAGTTATATTCTTGTATATAGGAGGCAGTATTATAGTAGTTATAGTCTTGTATACAGGGGCAGTATTATAGTAGTTATTTTCTTGTATATAGGGGGCAGTATTATAGTAGTTATATTCTTGTATATAGGGGGCAGTATTACAGTAGTTATATTCTTGTATATAGGGGCAGTATTATAGTAGTTATATTCTTGTATATAGGGGCAGTATTATAGTAGTTATATTCTTGTATATAGGGGCAGTATTATAGTATTATATTGTATATAGGGGCAGCATTATAGTAATTATATTCTTGTATATAGGAGGTAGTATTATAGTAGTTATATTCTTGTATATAGGGGGCAGTATTATAGTAGTTATATTCTTGTATATAGGGGCAGTATTATAGTAGTTACATTCTTGTGTATAGGGGCAGTATTATAGTAGTTATATTCTTGTATATAGGAGCAGTATTATAGTAGTTATATTCTTGTATATGGGGGGCAGTATTATAGTAGTTATGTTCTTGTATATAGGGTGCAGTATTATAGTAGTTATATTCTTGTATATAGGGGGCAGTATTATAGTAGTTATATTTGTATATGGGGGACAGTATTATAGTTGTTATATTCTTGTATATAGGAGGCAGTATTATAGTAGTTATATTCTTGTATATAGGAGCAGTGTTATAGTAGTTATATTATTGTATATAGGGCGCAGTATTATAGTAGTTATATTCTTGTATATTCAGTATTATAGTAGTTATGTTCTTGTATATAGGAGTCAGTATTATAGTAGTTATATTCTTGTATATTAGGGCAGTATTATAGTAGTTATATTCTTGTACATAGGGGCAGTATTATAGTAGTTATATTCTTGTATTATAGTAGTTATATTCTTGTATATAGGGGCAGTATTATAGTAGTTATATTCTTGTATATAGGAGCAGTATTATAGTAGTTACATTCTTGTATATAGGGGCAGTATTATAGTAGTTATATTCTTGTATATAGGAGCAGTATTATAGTAGATATATTCTTGTATATAGGGGGCAGTATTATAGTAGTTATATTCTTGTATATAGGGGGCAGTATTCTAGTAGTTATAATCTTGTATATAGCGGGCAGTATTCTAGTAGTTATAATCTTGTATATAGCAGCCCATATTCTAGTAGTTATATTCTTGTGTATATAGGAGCAGTATTATAGTAGTTATATTTTTGTACGTAGGGGGCAGTATTATAGTAGTTATATTCTTGTATATAGGAGAAGTATTATTGTAGTTATATTCTTGTTTATAGGGGCAGTATTATAGTAGTTATATTCTTGTATATAGGGGGCAGTATTATAGTAGTTATATTCTTGTATATAGGGGGCAGTATTATAGTAGTTATATTCTTGTATATAGGGGCAGTATTATAGTAGTTACATTCTTGTATATAGGGGCAGTATTATAGTCGTTATATTCTTGTATATAGGAGCAGTATTATAGTAGTTATATTCTTGTATATAGGGGCAGTATTATAGTAGTTATATTCTTGTATATAGGGGTAGTATTATAGTAGTTATATTCTTGTATATAGGAGCAGTATTATAGTAGTTATATTCTTGTATATGGGGGGGCAGTATTATAGTAGTTATGTTCTTGTATATAGGGGGCAGTATTATAGTAGTTATATTCTTGTATAGAGGGGCAGTATTATAGTAGTTATATTGTATATGGGGCAGTATTATAGTTGTTATATTCTTGTATATAGGAGGCAGTATTATAGTAGTTATATTCTTGTATATAGGAGCAGTGTTATAGTAGTTATATTATTGTATATAGGGCGCAGTATTATAGTAGTTATATTCTTGTATATGGGGGGCAGTATTATAGTAGTTATGTTCTTGTATATAGGAGGCAGTATTATAGTAGTTATATTCTTGTACATAGAGGGCAGTATTATAGTAGTTATATTCTTGTACATAGAGGGCAGTATTATAGTAGTTATATTCTTGTATATAGGGGGCAGTAGTATTGTAGTTATATTCTTGTATATAGGGGGCAGTAATATAGTAGTTATATTCTTGTATATAGGGGCAGTATTATAGTAGTTATATTCTTGTATATAGGATCAGTATTATAGTAGTTATATTCTTGTATATAGGAGCAGTGTTATAGTAGTTATATTATTGTATATAGGGCGCAGTGTTATAGTAGTTATATTCTTGTATATGGGGGGCAGTTTTATAGTAGTTATGTTCTTGTATATAGGAGGCCGTATTATAGTAGTTATATTCTTGTATATAGGAGCAGTATTATAGTAGTTACATTCTTGTACATAGAGGGCAGTATTATAGTAGTTATATTCTTGTACATAGAGGGCAGTATTATAGTAGTTATATTCTTGTATATAGGGGGCAGTAATATAGTAGTTATATTCTTGTATATAGGGGCAGTATTATAGTAGTTATATTCTTGTATATAGGATCAGTATTATAGTAGTTATATTCTTGTACATAGAGGCAGTATTATAGTAGTTATATTCTTGTATATAGGAGGCAGTATTATAGTAGTTATATTCTTGCATATACGGGGCAGTATTATAGTAGTTATAGTCTTGTATATATGGCAGTATTATAGTAGTTATATTCTTATATATAGGAGCAGTATTATAGTAGTTATATTCTTGTATATAGGAGCAGTATTATAGTAGTTATAGTCTTGTATATAGGAGCAGTATTATAGTAGCTGTATTCTTGTATATAGGGGCAGTATTATAGTAGTTATATTATTGTATATAGGAGGCAGTATTATAGTAGTTATATTCTTGTATATAGAAGGCAGTATTATAGTAGTTATATTCTTTTAGATAGGAGGCAGTATTATAGTAGTTATATTCTTGTATATAGAGGGCAGTATTATAGTAGTTATATTCTTGTATATAGGAGCAGTATTCTATTAGCTATATTCTTGTATATAGGAGACAGTATTATAGTAGTTATATTCTTGTATATAGGGGCAGTATTATAGTAGTTATATTCTTGTATATAGGGACAGTATTATAGTAGTTATATTCTTGTATATAGGGGCAGTATTATAGTAGTTATATTCTTGTATATAAGGAGCAGTATTATAGTAGTTATATTCTTGTATATGGGGGGCAGTATTATAGTAGTTATATTCTTGTATATAGGGGGCAGTATTATAGTAGTTATATTCTTGTATATAGGAGCAGTATTATAGTAGTTATATTCTTTTATATAGGAGCAGTATTATAGTAGTTATATTTTTGTACATAGGGGGCAGTATTATAGTAGTTATATTCTTGTATATAGGGGGCAGTATTATAGTAGTTATATTATTGTATATAGGGGGCAGTATATGCGTGTACAGGAGTACTTCCTGACCATTATATGATATTTATTTTCTAGCAGTTTCCTCTTCAGCAGGTTCTGTCTTTAAATTCTTAGTTTTCTCTGATCTAGTCGGCAGAGCCTGACTGCTTTCGTGTTTTGTATTCCCTACATACACAGAAGAGGAGAATCCTGCTTTCCCATCTTTCACTCATATATTGAAGCAGCAGCATGTGGGACATTATACAGCAGTAATTAGCAGTGTAGCTGTAAATCTGGCACTAGGGTGACATATAACACTTATTAGGAGCTGCAGCAGCGTCCCTGTGAGTGTCTCTTTTTCGCTATATTCCCCCCTCTCCATAGAATTCTATGGACAGCTGTAACCTCATTCCTCAGTAATCTGATAGACAAGACATCTTGAGGAGAGGGAGAAAGCAGTGAATTTAGAGTGAGTGAACATTTAGGAGATGGTGAAGGAGCCTGAAGTGGAGAAAGGCATTTTTCTCTAATAGGATACTTTACAAAGTTTCTTATATTTGCTTGTACTATTGATTTAGGCAAAGCTTGTTCGAAGTGCTCTACCTTTTTACAGGGGTTGTCCAGGCATGGGTGGGTATTTCATACTGATGACCCCACACCGATCAGTTGTTCCGGCTTCGTCTGTACGCCGGATGTTTTGCAGTGGTCGGTGCCGGAAGCAGATGACTTCCGTCAAAGTGTAACTGCTGTAGTGCAGCTCTGCTCCTATTCAAATGAGTAGGAGCAGAGCTGCAGCATGGCCGCTATACATGTATGGAGCCATCTGCTTCTGGCATGACCACTGCAGAACATCAAGTGTCAGGAGGCAGCCTTAACAGCTGATCGGTGAGGGGTCCAGTTGTCGGACCCCCACAGATCATATACTGATGACCTATCCTCTGGATAGGTTATCAATATGAACAACCTTCCCGTGCTGAAAAATTTCCTCAACGTTGTTGTTCCTTTCCTTCCCCTACTTCTCTTGGCAGCCAGTGCCTTCCTCAGCCAGGGGTGACAGCGCTGGGGGAATTACCTTGTTGCTTGTTTTGTAGGTCTACATTTGCGTTTACCCAATGGTCGTGTTTTGTTGTGTTTGGTTGGCAGAGTGCGCGGCGGTTGTACACTACTTCCTCACGGCACAGTTGCTTTGGGCAGGATGGACACTTGGATTGCTCCTCCCAGGCTGTCTCATCCAAGCGATCAGTTTTGTCTGGTTCCGGGCGGACGGGCACCAGCGATGCTTCACTCTGAGTCTGACTCACATCTTGCAGCTCGGGATCCTGAAACGGTATGTAGGCGGTGACCTCAGAAGTCGTTCAGCATGGCACCTGTGATATCATGGGTAGGACAGCCTAAAGCAATGGTCGGCATGTGCTGGGATCAGGTCTTATTCTATTCCATTCTTTCTATACACCATTTCATGACGCTTTTAGTTGGCCCTTATGCAGCCTATTTATTATGCCCGGACCACCCTCGATCCTACTGAAACAAACTTTGATCACCATAGGGTTGTATGTTTATCTAAATTCAATTCAGTAGAACCGCTGGAGGGTCAGTTATTACGCCCTTTATAAAGGCATACGTTTTATTAAAAAAATGATCAAAAAATGTATAGCAAATATGGAACTATAGAGAGGAGAGCAGGGACTATGCATTTCCTTGAAGCTGGGGTGACTCTGTGACTAGATGACAGCTCTATAGCTGCTAAAAATTGCTGCCATAACACAGCTCCCTCCTGGATCCAGCAACATGAAAAGTAAACACATCACGTGAGGTCTACACATCTGGATATGATGTACTATTGCTGACTTTGGATATTAGATAATCTGGTATGGGACATGCTTGACTATGATCTGGATGTTATGTTTTGGGGGCACCTTTGTATTTCTGATACAGAGATCCATAGTTCCTTCTCCTCTTCACACAAACATAATAAAAATTCTGTCTGCCTATAATTACCACTAGGGGGCGCTTAGTGCATTAGGATTTGTTATTGATTTCAATGGAACAATGTGCAGTGAGCTCCCCCTAGTGGTGACTGCAGGTAAGCACAATTTTATCTTTTAACTCTATGCTGTGTAAAGGGAAGCAGAGGATTTGCAGCTCTGTATCAGAAGAAACGACCTCTATAAATATAAATTATGACAATATCTTCATATCCGGCGCTGTCCTCCGTAGAACGCCATATTCCTAATTCGGGTCTTGTTTTCTTCAGTCACGTGGATTCTCTTCGTCTTGTTCTGGGGAAAAATGGAAAGACGGTGCGTGAGGAGCAGGAGCTGGTGATGAAGCAGGGAGACCTGTCGCTTCTCCGGCTGATAGAAGTCCTCCTACAGGCCCTGCCGCAACTACTACTGCAGACGTATATATACATGACCCTGGACTATGCTGATGTCTATGCAGGTTCGTTTTCTTATAGGGTGAGAGATCCAAGTCCCCTTCTTTTCTTCAGAGCCATAGTCCGATAATGAAGTTCTGCCTGCCTGCAGCCGCCACTAGGGGGCGCTAACTGAAGATAGCTGTATTATTGAATATAATAGAAGCTATACCATCCTGTATGCACTAAGTTCCCCCATATCTGCGGAGCTCCAACCCCTAGAAAGTATCAATAATAATAGCAATGAATAACTTTGTATATATGTTTTCCAGTTAGCAGTGCCTTGCTGTGTCTCCTGTCTCTCTCCTGGGCGCTGGTCTCCTTCAGTCACTTCCTATGTCTCCTAAGGCCTGGGCATCTGTGTTTACCATGGGCATCTGTGTTGTGCCAGCTACTGTGGCGGATGGGTATGATTGGCACCCGGGTGATGGCCCTGATCGTCTTTGCTAGAGTTTATCACTTCTGGGTGTTTGCTGTAGGAGGTGAGGGCTGATGTCAAACCTGTGTGCTACAGGGGACCCTGCTGATCATCACGTGATCCCCCCACAAGATCAGCACAATCGTCTCCTGAAATACTCTGTGCCGCTGGACCCAGCTCCTTCCACTATGTAAATCGAAGTCCGTAACCTCCTACTTGTCTCCATCCCTCTCCTCACTTCATAACATGTCACTATCTTTCACATATTCAGCACAATCCTATCCTGAAATACTCTGTACTGCTGGTTTCCATCTCCTTCCACTATGTAAATCTCAGTCTTTAACCTATGACTTCAAGGGTAACTAAACGTTCAACAAACTTCCGACATGCCGTTAGTCTGTAATCTCTCACGTAATCAGAACACTCCTCTCCTGAAATACTCTGTGATGCTGGGCCCAGCTCATTCCCATATATAACTCTTAGTCTGTTATCTCCCACTTGTCTCCATTCCCCTCTGCACTTGTCAACAGGTCACTAGATCCCACATGATAGTCACAGTCCTCTCCTGAAATACTCTGTGCTGCTGGGGACGCTGCTCCAGTCTACTGTCTCCTCTGCTCAGTATATATATATATTTGCCGTTGTTTAGTAGGATTGTATCTGACGCGGTGTCTCCCTGCAGGCGCTCACTGGCTGGTGATGTGTTTCTGGCTGGTGGCTCAGCAGACTGATGTTATCTCTACCCCTTGTTATTGGAGACTGTTCAATATCCTCCTTGGCGCGGTGTACGTCTTCTGCTTTATTAACGTCCGGGATGGGCCCTCCCGCTATCGCGTTGCCATCTTTTACGTGGTAAGGACATCAGATTCATCGAAATATTCCTTAAAGGGGTTTTCTAAAATGTTTGTAAGTAAAGATTAATCATTGTAGAATGGAAAGGTTTGCAGCTTTATAATATACTTTGTCTTCCAATTCCTCACCATTTTCAAGATAGTTGCTTGCTGTCAGTGAATTGGAGTGTGTCAACTGAACAGGGTATAAGGACATCATAGGGTCAGGACCCTTCCTTAGGCCCTGTTTACACAGCAGGGATAGTGGGCTGTTTATTTAAATGCCGTCACACGGCCGCAGTAAAAACAATAGACCCCTTGTAGATGGCACCCCCCCTGTAGATAGCGCCACTGTAGCTCCCTGTAGGAGTGGAATCCCTCTGGCTGGGGATTGCGCTCCTAGATGGTGCCCCTGACGTCACTGTCCATATATGGACAGTGACATCAGGGGCAACTCCTAAAGCAGCATCCCCGGCCAGAGGGATTCCACTCCTACAGGGAGCTACAGTGGCGCTATCTACAAGGGGGGTGCCATCTACAAGGGGGCTGTGTGTGGTGCTACCTACAAGGGGGCTGTGTGGGGCATTGAATTCATCTGTTTTTAAAATGGATGCAAAACAGGTTAAAAACGGAAACATGGCCCGGAACGGATGCAAAACGGCAGAGAAAAATGGACCAAAACAGATGTTTTTATCGGCTGACACTCGGGCCCTGTGGTGTGAATAGAGCCTTACCCAGAGCAGAGAGCCACCAATAGTCCCTCTCCCTCAGGTCAATAATTGATTCAGTATCGGGAACTTGTCGATTAATCGTTAACTGTCGACTTTTCTCGTGAATTCTTTGAGGAGGTTGTTCATGATAAAAACATGGCTGCTCTCTTCTAAAAACAGCGCCTCACCTGTCCCATGAATTTTGTGTGGTATTGCAGCTCAGCTTTTTTTAAGTGTATGGGACTAAGCTGCAATAGCATACAAAATCCATGGGACAGGTGAAGTGCTGTTTTTAGAAGAGAGCAGCCATATTTTTATTTTTGTACTTTTTTTTTACTTTTTTTTTTTTTTATCCTGGCCAACCCCCCTTTTAAATGCTGAAATGTTATCACAACAAACTAACAAATCATCAGTGCTGAGATGTGGGGGGCTGTTTGTTGAGGTCTACAAGCTGCTTTAGACCTTTATGGCTTTTAACCATTATGGTTATGACGAATCTCATTGACTTATAATTGTAGGTTTCCATTTTTTTTTCTGAACTAATTAAAAAGTAATAGGAACTTGATAAAACGAACCAGAACAGCAGAGCGTACATAGCTAAAGCTGCAGTACTAGACACCGCCACAACCAAATGTGAGGCGCTGTCCCTAGAGTTGGATCCCCAACGATCTGATATCCTAAGGATGGGCCATCAATTACAGTCCCGGAAAGTTTTTGCCTCCAGGACGCAATATATTTTTCTGTTTTTGCCTCACTGCAATCGGAGGTATAACTTTTTTTTTTTTTTTTGTTGCTGTTGCTGTGTCTTGTACTTTGCCTGTCAAGTCTTTTTTTTTAATCATTTTTCATACATATAAAAGAACTTTTTTTATTTTTCAGTTCTGTCATTTCTTTTCTCCAAACACTCGAATATTGTTGTTTTGGGTTGTAACAATTAAGTGAATTTTTTTTATTTTTTTGCTTTTTTTTTTTTTTTTGCATCCGGTTTTTTTGTTTTTTTTTGGATTTTTTTTCTTTCTTTTATTATAATGCATTAGAATATTTTTGCATTGCGGTCTGTACATGTATCTCAGGTTTGACCTAACAGGGATTGTTTCAGGACAGCCCTGGGGTCTTTTGTTAGCACTGGACGGGAGGGGGTTAATATACCTGTATTTTGGGTATAGCACAGTAAGTTGTGCATTGATATGGAATAAATATTCTACAATTGACATTGTCCCTTGTATCATCCCTCAGATCATGTTATTAGAAAACTGTATTCTGCTGCTGCTGGCCACAGATTTCCTGAAGGGGGCAGTGTGGAGCAATGTGAAGCTGTCAGTGGCTGTCATGTCAGGCTTTCTCATCGGTGAGTGGATGAATGATCAGATCAGCTTCATAGAGATTCATAATGGATTCTGCCTTGTTACCAGCGGAACCGACTTGCAGCTTCATATCAATGGAGTTCAGTGTAAGAGACTGAACCGCAAAGCTTTATTTCATGATTACTGGAAACCGTGTAATTGAAGACGCGTTCAAATTGCCGTAACAAATGATCATTTTCAGATTGTAAATTGCATCGTAAATTTTTAAAGTGACCGTGGATTTACATTCGTTTTACATATAAAGATAAATATCTGCAAATGTCAAATCCGGCCTCTGTGTTATTAGATCTTTATTACGCTTTGGGTACTGTTCAGTTTACTTAGACTTTGTGCAGTGAAACAATCAGCAAGCTGCTGTTTACATATTATTATGTTTATTTTTTGAGTCTCTTTTACTTGTATCCATGTCCCGGGCCAGAATTCCCATTTAGGTTCTGTAGGCATATGCCTATGGGTGGCTGTGCGTGCCTGGCAAGGGCAGTCTGTGACCGCCTCTGCCCTTCAGAGATGGTGCCCACGGCTGGCAGATAATGACCGCTCTTTATGCTCCTCCTGCATTAATCTCTGTTCCCTGAGCAGTTACAGGAGGCTTCATGTAGTAGCTGGATTAGGCTGCTCACAAGAAGCTGCCTGCCAGTAGAGGGCTCATCGCATCTGGGTGATAGGGGGCCTACTGTTACTAATGGAGGATGGGGTGGGAGGCCCTCCTGTGTGCACTGGTTAAACGTCAAGGCTACTTCTGTGGCTACTGAAGGAAAGCGGCACTTCTAAGACTATTAGGGGGTGAGAAGGTGGCTCTGCTTTGATTATTGGGGATAAGGAGTTGGCTCTGCTTTGACTACTGAGCGAATGGGTCACTGCTAAGACTATTGGGGGTGAGGAGGGGGCTCTGCTTTGGCTTTTGGGGATGAGTGGGCTCTGCTGTGACTACTGAGGGAATGGGGCACTACTAGGACCATTGGGGATGAGGAGGTGGCTCTGCTGTGACTACTGAGGGAATAGGACACTACTAGGACTATTGGGGGATGAAGAGGTGGCTCTGCTGTGACTATTGAGGATGACAACTGGACCCTGCTGTGACCATTGGATGGGATAAGGGGGGTTATTTGCTGTGACTACTGAGGGAATTGTTCACTACTAAGACTAGTTGGAAATGAGAAGCTGATTCTGCTGTGACCATTGGGAATGAGAAGGGGGCTTTGCTTTGACTATTGAGAGAGAAGGGGATCTGCTGTGACCATTGGGGGATGTGGGGGCTTTGTTGTGACTATGCGGAGAAGAGGAAATTGGTAACACTGCTGTTCCTACTGGGGGAACATCAGCACAATGTATTAAATGGTCGGGCATGTTGAAATCCATCATGCTCATTCCATGTCAGGAGGCCCCCCATATGTTTATGACCAGCTCAGGGCATCAAATAGAGGTCTGTGAGTTTTTTTTTTTGTTTTTTTTTAAAGGTTTTGGAGAGTAGTAGTAATATGTATGGGATGTGGTAGTGAATAATAGTGGACGGTAGTGGCACAGCGGAAGACAGACTAGAATGCGCAGACTGGCCACTAGTCCTCTCCCGGATAGTATTAGCCAATCTGTCAAATTATCTAAAAATAAATGTCGTTTGTTTTTATTTCAGTTTTCTTTCGGTCCATTCATTTTGTGCTAATTGTGCTTTTTATCCTGATTCACAGGCTGTGCCGCCTTAATTATATATTACACCCTCCTGCACCCCAAATCAACAGAAATCTCTCAAAGCTTCAAAAAAACGGGATCGTCCGGTCATGATAGAGAAGAGGAGTCTGGTTACTCCTTCAAATGGTGGAATAAAACTTCTCAAAAAGAGGCTTCAGACGATGCATTTCCAGGAGAGAACTTCAGTCCAGACCAGGAAATGGTTGATCAAGAAGATCTCCCGTGGAGTAAGGTTGCCGAAAAACACCATCGCCTGCTTCTTCTGAAGCTAGCCATGAAGACCGGAAACCTTTCAAAGATCAACGCTGCCTTCGGGGATGGTGGCATTGGAGGCCTTTTCACTCTTTATGGTGCAGCAGATGCCCAGGATCCTCTGGTTAAGAACAATAGTTTATCAGAAGACCGTAGTAAAGGTGGCTTTTCGATGTCTGAATCCTGGCATAGGGGTAAAACACCAGAAGACGTTGGCCAAGGAGGCAAGTTTGGTCCACAAGAATCTTCCACTTATGCTAGTCTTCAAGACTTTCTAGTGAAAGAGGGTCCGATTGATAACTTCTCGGAGCAACCACCAGGAAGAACATTATCAGAGGTTGCCACCACTTGCTCTCCTAGCAATGGGATGATTGGGAGTGGCACACTGTACTTCAGTGCCCATTCAGATGGTGTAATACCATCCGGCAATGGGACAGTGTGCATTGTAGAGGTCCCCAAGAAAGCTTTGATTGACAACTCCATAAAAGACCTTGAACCAATCGAAAACAAAGATCTTCCGATTATGTGCGTCAGCCCTATTCTTAGCCTGCCTACCAATAGCAACTTCCACAGAAGCATTGCAGAAGACATGGGAAGTCTATGTGAAGAGTCAGAGCTGACCAATGATGACTCTGGAATTACAGAGTCTTCAGGGACAAGAGTCTACCACGTATTATCTACTGGGGTTCTCCCTCCTTCCGTGAAAGGAAGACTTATCCAAGAAGAACAACCTTGTTTTACGTCAACTCCAAAACCTCAAGCCACAGCTGTAGATGTAGGACCAAGGGAGGAGACCAAAGCCAGGAGAAGGCTTGAACATTTGATCGTGAGAACTTAGATCACACGCATTGTTTTCTGAAGAAATTATGGGTCACTAGACAAAACACCATTTCTGATTTAATGGGTACAACGGATTAACTATCCTCTTTAATGGTTCTCGATGGTGGTTCCTGTGTTGGATTAAAGGTTTCCAGTTCTTAATGTACAGTATAGATGGCACATTGCCGGTCAAGTAAATGACCAAACGCAGTATTCGAAGATTCCCAAACTTTATTGCTTATTCGGTATAGCCCTGGTAGTCTAGGCTGGTTCCTGAGTAATGTCTCCTCTCCATGTTGACCAGAACATGATAGAACAACGCAACCATCATGGAGATGTCGCGTATCCGATATAAATCACGACAAGAATGTATGTTGGGATATATATGTAGGGCTATTGCTCTACTCTGTCTTATTTTGTGGGGTTCCTGTATGTGGTTCTGTATCATGCTGAGGAATATGGTTTTCTCATGTTCTTCTATAAGGTTGTTGAGGGGTTTTTGGGATATAACCGGGAATTTCACGCGTTGTCACCTTTTTTTATTTTTGTATAGCCTAATTCTCAGGCTGCTCTTTTATGAATGAAACAGGTGCACTTTAAGAAGGGAGCGGGCCATGATGACCCTAAAGTGTTAAACTGAGGTACTCTAAGAGTAACCACTGCAGTCTCTTTCTGTGTGCGGCTTCTCCTGTCCAGCTGGGTGGAGGATGGCCATATCCGGCTGCAACTCTCCTCTTCCTGTCAGCATCACCAAGAGCCTTCTTGGAGATGTTTATTGGAGGAGAGACCAACTGTTAGTGGCTGCCCTTCAAGACAGTAGGATGGGTGTAGCAGGATACTTAGCGTCTGGTTTGAGGTCTTTTCAACACGTGAAACTCCAGGCTAATTTTTAAGATGAGTAAAATGGACCTCCAAGGATAACAACTCTGTTCTCTCAAATGCAAGTTCCCAATGGGCTCTGTTTTCTATGGGCCCCTAACAGGGAAAGCCATAACAAAATGTTTGCATGTTACTGGGCTGTACAGCAGAAGTTGTCAGAACCGCGCCCCCTTCTCTGACACCACTTCCTGCTTTGCAGCTATTGGCTGAAGCTCCACCTCACAAACTTCCTGCTCTGCTCGCCCCCTGCCTGCACTCTGCACGTACTACTGGTAACATTAAGGGCACTCTGCTCAATATTACTTGGACCTGAAAGCCGAGGGAAGTAGCTGAAAGGCCGCCGAGTTTCAGTATTATCAGTGTTATTTGTAGGTGACGGGCAGAACAGGAAGTCTGTGTATGTATCTTCAGCCAATCACCTCAGAACAGGAAGTGATCTCAGAGAAGGGGGCTTCGTTTTTGGGAACATTCATCAGTAGTTTGGTCCTTGTCTGTAGTGCTCCCCGTCACAGCGCTGACTATTCATGTCCTAGTAGACGTATGACTTGGCACAAGGACTTAAATAATCACCACCTTGTTCCTCCTCTCGCAGCAATTCGGTGCTCCCCCTTCTCCCTGTCTTTTTGATGCCTTGGCACTTGCCCAGTAATGACTGAGACAATAGACTTGTCTACCAGAATATATTCACCTTATTTAACCCCTCCAATGCTGATTATGGTGCTAACAAACGTGCTTTTGTCATTGCCAGCCCGCCCCCCGGCATTGGGATTGCCAGGTCCCCACAAAGGCCTTCAGGGCTTTCCTGAAATACTGCATGTATGACCTAACAGATGTCTGTGCACAGATAGTAATATAATATATACAATTATGACCAGACATTAGTTTTTAATGTACTTAGAAACTAAAATTATTTTTGGGGTGGAATGGTGGAAAAAAAAAGGATTCCTCCATTGTTTTTTGGGTTTCGTTAAAAAAGATATTTAAAAACGAAGTCTCCTAATGGGACTAATTTTTTATTTTTAAATAAATGGAGTTTGTTAAGGCATAACGACACGAAAGAAACAAAAAATAAACGTGATTTTTTTTATTTTTTATTTTTTTAACACCTCCCCGAAACTTGACATAACTGTATGTCTTGGCTGCGAAGGGGGAGCATGTAGCGGGCTCACAGGCTGAGCCATACTCGGCGGGTGACGGCTGTGTGTTATAGCTGACGGTTCACTGTAACGGCCGGGATTGGACAGAACTCTGATCCCGGCCGTTTAAAAGTTTAAAGTTTTTAGTAATGTAAAAAAAAAATCTTGCCCATTTTCCACCTAAAGTAATAAAAAAAATTAAAATAAGCATAATTGGTATCGCTGAGTTCGTAAAACTCCAAACTATTACAATATAACAAACATTATTTAACCCTCCGGGTGAACGCTGTCAAATAAAATAACAATTTTTTATTTGTCACCTTAGAACCCAAAATTTTTTATAAAGTGATCAAAAAGTTGTATGTACCCAAACATAGTACTAATAAAAACGACTGCTTGTCCCGCAAAATGCAAGCGCTCGTACCGCTCCAATGATGGAAAAATAAGTGATCTCTTTGTAAAAGTAGGAAAACGCAAGAAAAGTCTAAATTTGGAATTGCCGTAATCGTATTGACCTGCAGAATAAACATGTCCTCTTTATAACACGGTGAACGCCGTAAAAAACGAAACGCACTAAACCACGGAGGATTCGCTGTTTTTCACATTCCATCCCACAAAGAATATTTTTTCAGTTTCCCAGTACATTATGTGGTACAATAAATTGTACCACTAAACACTAGAACTTGTCCCGCAAAAAAACTAATCCTAGGCTACGTCGATTGAAAATTTCCAAAGATGTGATTTTTGGAAGGCCGGAAAGAATAAACAAAAATAAAAAAAATGGCTGGAAGGAGTTAATTTAATAATTTTGATTAAATTAAAGTTAATGAACAGTAAAAAAATAAACAGACCTATTTGATAGCCTCAAATTTCTAACAATCCCTTCAATAAATGTATCGTGTCCATTGCAATGAATGGTAAACGGGGTCAAAAATACAATTAAAAAAGCAATGGCGGAATTTTTTTCTATGCATTTTAACATTATAAAAATTATCATAAATATTTGACTTTAACTTAGTCGCATTTTTAAAATGATACCTAAAAAAAATCTTCAACCTGTCCCACAAAAAAAAAGACCTCAAATAGCAAAATATGAAAAAAAAAATCCAAATTTTAGGCTTAAAGGAAACCTGTCCTGTACATTCACTGTACCCTCTGAGAGCAGCATCATGGAGTGATTTCAGCAGTATGTCACTTATTTGCAGCACTGCCAGAAATGAGTCCTGTGTAGAGTTAGGGTATGTTCACACGCTGAGCCAAAAATTTCTGAAAATACGGAGCTGTTTTCAAGGGAAAACAGCACCTGATTTTCAGACGTTTTTTGAGCAACTTGCGTTTATCGCGCTGTTCTCGCGGCGTTTTCGCACCGTTTTTTCGGCCGTTTTTGGAGCCGTTTTCAATAGTCTGAGAAAACGGCTCCAAAAACCTCCCAAGAGGTGTCCTGCACTTTTTTTGACGAGGCTGTAATTTTACGCGCCGTCTTTTGACAGCGACGCGTAAAATGACAGGTCGTCGGCACAGAACATCGTAAGACCCATTGCAAGTAATGGGCAGATGTTTGCCGATGTATTGGAGCCGTTTTTTCAGGCGTAATTCGAGGCATAAAACGCCTCCATTACGCCTGAAAATAGGTCGTGTGAACCCAGCCTTAGGGTATGTGCACACGCTTAACAAAAAACGTCCGTAAAATATGGAGAAGGTTTCAAGGGAAGACAGCCTCTGATTTTCAGCCGTTTTTTTAAGCATCAAGCGTTTTTGGATGCGTTTTTTACGGCCGTCTTTGTAGCTGTTTTTCTATTGAGACAATTAAAAACTGATCCAGGAGTGACATTTTTTACAGGGCGTTTTTTTACGCACCGTTTTTACAAACAGCGTGTAAAAAACCGTCCCATGGTTCTACAGTAAACAGACCACTATGAAAATTTGCATTTGGGAGAAAGCGTGAAAGTTTTACGGCTCCGTTGAGTTACGTGACTACAGTAGGTCCATTTTACAGTTTATGAAAATTTACTTGGGGTTCCACTTTAAGGCCATGTTCACACGTCATATGTTACAGGCAGGAAAATAGCCTCTGAAATCCAGGCGTTCTCTAGCGTATTTTTAGGAACGTTTCTCAACGTTGCAAGTCAATTTTTGTGCGTTTCTTTTCGGCTGCTTTTTGCCGCCGTGTGTGGATGAGATATATTGGCATCTCGCACACGCTGCTGCTACTGTAACACGCTGCGGATTTTCCGCAATGAATCCGTTATGGAAAATCCGCAGTGTTTCCGCCGTGTGTGTTCCCACCCGACGTGTGGATTTTGCCCCCTAAATTACCTGCCCTTGTTTGCGATTTTCATGCAGTTTTTTTTTTTCTATTAAATGCGGCAACGTGTGTCTGTGGCCTTAGGGGGATTACCAGACCGGATAACTCCGTAGCGTCACAGATGAGTCGGCGGTCGGTAGAACAGGACGCAGCGTCTTCTCCGTCACCAGTAAGTCTTCCACGTGCGCGGTTTCTTGTGGTGACCCCAGTGTTATGGCTGCCAGGAAGAATTATCCTCTGAATCCTCAGCGCTGTAGTAGATCCGAGGAGTCTGATCCTTCTCGGACATTTACATGGAAGTTTTTGGGTCATTTGGTCCGGATTTCTTATAAACAGAGATGACAAATGATCTGCTCACTTTTTTGACCACTCTGCTCCGAACAATAAAATAATTGTGATCCTAGATTATCTGTCTGATAATCCGGAAAATCTGATAGCACTAACTCATTCTGTGCCGGATTACCGGAATTTGACACTACGTACAATTAAATTGGGCACCTAATAGTCCGGAAATCCGCCTGATATGGCGTTGGTCTGTTGACACCAGTCAGCTCTGGCATGAAGACCGGGCCGGCACGCCCATGAGGACTCCAGCCATATGTAGATTACTGTATATTCTATATAATATTCATCTAGTCCGTCATGGATTTCCACTAATCCGGATTATTGGACTTTCTGTATAGATCATGTATACGTTCTACTGGACGGAAGGCGACGCCTGGAATCTATTGAATGTTTAGCCTGTTACGTTTTAATCGTAGTCTTAATAATTTATTCATATATTTTTGTAGCCTTTGTCGGTTTTCATATGCGTTTCTATATATTTTAATGTAAAGTATTTATTAACCCCGCGCTCTCACATTTTCTGGGATCCGACGACATCGCTAAGGTACAAACAATACAAAGGTTTGACCCTCATCTCGCCACCATGTCAGAGGGGTCGGCGGGCTGACACATCCCATGATGCTTTGCTGTGCAGTATGAACTTGTGGTTTCGTTTCATTTATCCTGAATATAACATACAACGTATCAAATAATATATATCTATAATAAAGGTAGGAGATGGTACTAAACAGGTCTAAGAGTCTGATTTAAAGGGGTCAGGTCGGCCTTTAATACCCCTTTTTAAAACGCTTTATTGAAGGGGAGGGCAATGCTGGGGATCCCCTGTAACAACACCAGAATGCTCCAGAGTATGGAGGACCATAAAATCACAAATTTTTATCCTGTAAATCTTTTTTTCCAGCTGTGTCCGTGCAGTTCCCCTATTGATAACAGAATATCGGGGCATGGGGGAGTTGCCCCCCCCCATGGTAAACACCCGAACCTTCCCACGATTATCTCATTGGGCGGGTGGCCTGAGGACTGTATAGACCATCACTAAACAGCAGGTGGGGCTCCAAGAGGTTTATATACATGTCTTTGGGGTTCTGACAGTACGACGCCGAGACCCCATAGATGTAGTGTCAAACCAATGATACAAAGAGTCCGCTCGAACTACTGTGGTGATCAGACTTTTATTTCTTGACCGTTTACTTATATGGTAAGTTAAAACTTTTGCAACTCTTTGTATTTCTTTCTAAATAAACAACAATGTAGCTACACCGGCGTGCTGCTCTGTCTTTATGAAATCCAACTTGTTTTGTTTCCTTAAAGGGGTTGTCCAGGAAAAGAAAACACTGCTGCGTTCTTCCAAAAACAGCGCCAAACCCATCCACAGGTTGTGTTTGGTAATGCAGTTCAGCCCCATTCACTTATTTTTTTATCCCATGAAAAAAAAAATTCCAGCTCTTATATTTTCTATTGAATTTGCTGCCTTACAAACGAGATCTCCAGAGAACTCACATGCTGTTGTTCGCAGACATTAAAGGCTATGGAAACCTCTAATGGGGATTATTTTTAGGTCAGTCAGTGTGATTGGTGCAACTTTATAATTAATTTTTATTAAAAATAATTTTAACTTTTTGAGATACAGCTGTTCTGTATAGAGAATATAAAAGCAGCTGTATCATTCGGTAAGACCGGGATGTGTCAGTCCCACAGACCTTACGGGTCCTGCGTGTCTTTATCACATCTAACTTATGAACTTAGATGTGATCCTGCGTATCACACATGCAGGACCTGCTTTCACTGAACCGGTCAGTCCCAGGGACCTGATGGGTACAAGATTAAGCGTAAGATACAGCTGCTCTGTATTCAGAGCAGCTGTATCTCAAAAAGTAAAAGTATTTGATAACTAATAATAAAGTTGCACCAACTGACCAAAATCCCTTTCGAAGGTGGACATAGCCTTTAAATCTGCTATCTTCTGGAAAGTCTAAAAATTGCAAAGAAAAATAATGCGTACACAAACATTCAACCTGACGGATTCCTTGCCAGCATGCGTCTTGTTTCAATATGGCGGATGCTCCATTGTAAAAGCTCATGTTGCCTTAGAAGCTTCCATACAACCCTTGTTCCACCACCTGTAAAGAAAACCCAGGAAATCTTGATCTTATGCTTTTAAAGTATACCTAACCTTTCAGGTGACCTTTCAGAATAAGCTGTCACTGTTTCTGGACATTATATGGCTTGTAGTCTGCATCTTTTAGCAGTTTTCCTTCTGCAGGCTCTATCTCTAATTCCCTGAGCTAGTGAGCGGAGCCTAACCCCTATCTTGTCTTCTATACATTACATATATAAAGAAGTAAACTTCCTGCTCCTAAATATATGTAGCGCACGCTCAGAGGCAGCAGCAAGGAGGAGATTTTACAGCAGTAACGAGCAGTATAACTGTTAATTCAGCACTGGGTTGATATATTACACTTACTAGAAGCTCCTGCAGAATTATACAGCAGTACTGAGCAGTGTAACTGTGAATCCAGCACTGGGGTAAGCTATAACAAGAAGCTGCAACAGCATGGAGGAGATTACACAGCAGCAATGAGCAGTGTTACTGTGAATCTAAAACTGAGTTAAGATATAACCAGAAGCTGCAACAACACGGCGGAGATTACACAGTAGTAATGAGCAGTGTAACTGAATCCAACACTTGGATAAGTTATAACACTTACTAGAATCTGCAACAACATGGAGGAAATTGCACAGCAGTAATGAGCAGTGTAACTGAAACCAAAACGCTTGGGTAAGATATAACACTTACAAGAAGATGCAACAACAAGGAGGACGTTATACAGCATTAATGAGCAGTGTAACTGAATCCAGCAGTAGGGTGAGATATAACACTTACTAGAAACTGCAGCCATATGGAGGAGATTGTACGGCAGTAATGAGCAGTGTAGCTGTGGATCCAGCACTGGGATGGGATAAAACACCTACTAAAAACTTAAGTAGTGTATCAGTGTCATGGTCACGGACCGTCAGGTTCACTCACCTCCTGACGCCCGCAGCCATGGAACTGAGCTCTGGTCCCCATCTCAGGTGACGCCAGTGCTCACTTCTGCTTCTCCCGGCCGGGTCCCGTAGGGTGCGTGCGCACGCTCGTGCCTGCTCTTACAGGACCAGTGCGCACACCTGAAATTAGTACTAAATTAGCCTATGAGCACCCTGGACTATAAGAAGGGCCCAGCTCCTTCCTGCAATGCCTGAGTGTTATCATACCCAACGTTTGTCTAAGCAAATGGTCTCCTAGTGTTTCCCAGTGTTCCCTGTACCTGTATCCCGTGCTCAGGGCCGCCATCAGGGGGGTATTAGGGGTACTACTGTAGGGGGCCCGGCCAAACTTAATTGAAAGGGGGGCCCGGCAACTGCCGCGACTTGCCTTTGGTAGAAAAAAACAGGCCCCTGCAATGGGGCCTGTTTTTTTCACCAAAACAATGTCGTGAGCCCCCAATGGGGCCCCCCTCTCGTGAAACACCGCCGTGAGCTGCGGGCCCCCCTCTCATCACCGCCGCGAAACACCGCCCGCTTGCGCACGTACGAGTGAGCGCGCGACCGCGCGCGAACGACCGCAAGCGCGCGCCCACGCGCGAATGACCAGGTGCGCCGCCGAGAGGGAGGCGGTGCGCCCGCAACACAAGATCTAGGGGTAAGGACAGCCACACTGGACAGCAGCGCAGTCTACTTACCTGCTGGCCCGCCTCAAACTCGTCCTCCGACTCCTCGTCCGACTCCGCCTCCTCGTCCGCCTCCTTCTCCAGAGCGTGGCTGCGTAAGGAGAGGGGGAGGAATCTAGTTGTTGCGCGGCGGCAGTTCTACGATCCCCGACATTTTCTGGAGCCTGGAGGTGAAGGACGACATCTGGACCGAAGACATCGCCTGAAGAGGACTGAAGTTGGAGCAGCTCTTCTGACACGGTGAGTAAAGTGTCTCAAAGTGCTGTTTATGTATGGCCCTGTTCACACAGAGTATTTTGCAGGCCGAAAAAATCTGCCTCAAAATTCCTTAAAGAATTTTGAGGCAGATTTTGACCTGCCCACACTATCTTGCCGCGTTTTTTGCTGCGATTTTTGCCCGCTGCGATTGAGGACAGCAGACAAAAAACGCAGCGAAAAATGCATTTTCTGCCTCCCATTGATTTAGATGGGAGGTCAGAGGCGGAACTGCGGCAAGAAAGGACGTGCTGCTTTTTCTTTTTTCCGCGACTGGCTCCCATTGATTTCAGATTAAATCAATGGGAGGCGGTTTTGGAAGTTGTTTGGTGCTGATTCTGATGCAGTGTCCGAGTCAATATCAAGGCCCATAAACTCTGTGAACTGGACCTTATTGTTAGGGCTTATTCAGACGAACATGTAATACATCCGTGCAACGTGTGTGATTTTCACGCACCTCGCACGGACCTATGTTACTCTATGGGGTCGTGCAGACTGTCAGTGATTTTCACGCAGCGTGTGTGTAGGAGGGACTACCGCGATAGGAATTAAATGAACAAGACACACCGTCTTTTGGGTAACTTCTTTACTGTAGCGAGCAAATAACAGCAACTTCTTCTTTATGGAGCAGACAGGAATCCTGAGGTTGAGGACTTCGATCTCGCTGGAAGTCCCCCGGAGAGAGGTTGTGCCTGACCCCACGTTGCCGGCTTGGCTAAGGATACGCCGCTGTCAGTCACGGCGGGAGCTACCCACTACTGACAGCCTATCCTAGGGTAAGAGTCACACTCTTGGCCCACGGATCGCGTCGTGGGAATCAGCGACTAACGTACCTACTAGCACCGTCACGGGTCCTTGCGGAGCTATCCGCTACCTTTCATGACAACCCTCTCTCTCCTCAGTCGGTAGTCCGAACGGTGGACACCCTAGGATGCAACTGAACTGGCGGGCTGACGCTAAGGGTTACACGAAGTCCAGCTAATAGTCCAACAAAGTCCCGTCAACCCGACCGTTCCTTCTGTCTGCTCCTATTCCAACAAGATTCATAAACAACAGTTCCATGCAAGTACTACATGCGGTGCTCTAGCTATAACAGTTCCATGCAAGGGTTACATGCGATGCTTTATGTATAACAGTTGTATGCAAAAGTGACACGCGGTGCTTTATCTATAACCGTTTCATGCAAGAGTGACACGCGGTGCTTTATTTATAACAGTTCCATGCAAGAGTGACACGCGGTGCTTTGTCTATAACAGTTTCATGCAAGAGTGACACGCGGTGCTTTATTTATAACAGTTCCATGCAAAAGTGACACGCGGTGACTGAGATAGCAAGTCCTCTGCCTTTGGGCCTTTCTGTGAAAGTGTTGTTTGTCCCTTTTGAGACTATTCTTTTGCGAGTAAGGTGGGAGTAAGGTGGCGGTAGTTAGTGAGGGACGTCACGCCAGAAACTGTCACAGACTAGGACACGGGCACTTTGGTCATGGCGGGAATCTAGTTCTTGGTCAGGGGTCTTAAGGTCTGGTACCTGTGGCTGTTGGCACACTCCTTGTGCTTTGGCTGGTCCCCTGTCCTCCTCCTGGATTTCCTCAGACACCCGTGCTGTCCTTCTTCCTCTATTCTGAGGCTGCAGCTGAGAGCCCACGTGCTGTCAGGCTCCTGCCTTCTCTAGTATGGTGCCTTCCTGTACCTCTCGCTTCTCAGTGCACCTCTTCTCTCTCTTTCACTCTCCGTACCACCCTTTTTCACCCCCCTCACTCCTGCTCTCTCCCTCTCTCCTCTTCGCGCCACTCGCTTGCTCCGCCCCCTCCTTTCTGGCGCGCTCACACTCTCCTCCTCTGTCCTCCCTCTTGCTCCCGTCACGGCCCCTCCTCCTCCTGCTTTCCTTCTCTCTCTGCTGGAGCGTCTGCGATGGCCGTCGGCACCGCGGCCGTTTCCATGGCGACCAGGACGCTCCTCCGCCCGACTCCTGTGTCAAAGACCGGCGGTGGTTTCCTGCGGGGTTCCCCCTCCAAGAGGACAGGTAAGTGCACCCCTTACACTTCCCGCCCGGTTGTCAAGTGCAGTCCTCAGCACTAAACTTCATAATCTTGCAAATAAGCCGGCTGTCGGTTGCGATTACATCTCTTAGGATACCGCAATCCACGATTCACTTCTGTTGCAGAGGTTTCCACACACTCCGTCGGGCGCTCTGTCTCTGTCGGTCGTGATTCCCAGGTGACACCAGGGTCATTTGCTGGGACCATCAACCACCAATCTCCGTCAGTACTCGTGGGTGGAGCACCCCGCGGTTCTTCGGGCCCCAAGGTCATGATCAATTCAGGTGTCAGAAAGGTACAAGGCCGCAACAGGTTGCGATGGAGCCTTCTGCTCGGTCCCTGGTTACCCTCAGGTCGCACTTCATACACAGGCAGCCCAGGGTCGACGCGTTTGATCACCACATATGGGTGTCTCTCCCATCGGGGCTCCAGCTTACGGCCACGCGCTGCCCTGCGATTCCGCACCAACACTCGATCTCCAGTATGAAATGCCCGCTGTCGTTCTTCCAAAGGGGGTAGGCTCTCTGTGGGTCGAGCTTTCTCCATTTCGCCCTTTGCTGCACTCAACCGCCGTTGATGTTCTTGGACCCATTGGGAGGGGGATCGGTGGACTTCAACCTCCGGCGTTCCTAACAGAAGATCCAACGGAACCCGGCTCGGTCGGCCGAACATCAATTGATATGGGGTATACCCGGTAGCTCGATGCACAGTGTTGTTATAGGCCCATACCAGGTCGTCAACATACTCAGGCCACCGTTCTTGTCGTTCGTCTCCGATGGTCTTTAATAGCCCCAGCAAGGTGCGATTGAACCTTTCACAAGCCCCATTCCCTTGTGGGTGATATGGGGTCGTCCTGGATTTTCGGATTCCATGTAAGATGCACAGCTCCCGGAAGAGATCCGACTCGAAATTCGCTCCTTGGTCCGACAAGATGCGTCTGGGACATCCATACGGACGGATCACATGTTTCCACAACGCCGCCGCAGTCGTCGGAGCAGTCTGGTCCCGCGTAGGAATCACCACAGCAAATTTAGAAAATGATCCAAGCATACTAACGCATATCGGTGCCCCGAGGTGACTTCTTGGATTGTTAAGAAGTCTACCGTCAGTAGTTCTAGTGACTCACCCGTCACGATAGTCATGGGCCTCTCCGACTGTTCTGTCGCCTTGTGTACGACACACTCTGTGCATTCCTTGTAGATATCTCTCATTATTTCTTCCAGGTTTGGAGCATAGAAGTGATTCCTGACGATCTGTACAGTCTTTTCCACCGCAAAATTACCTCGGTTCCCGTGCATCCACTTGCACACGGGTTTGACGTCTGCGATGGGCAAGACCAACTGCCATATGTCGCGAGATTCCCGTGGTGCCCACACCCTTCTATACAATACTCCATCATGGTATTCTAGTCGTTCCAACTGCCGAGCTAATGCTTTAGCTGGTGCTGACAACTTGGTTCGTTCGGCTGCCGTAGGCCTTTCCTGCTGACGTACCCATTTGGCGATTATTTGGATGTCCGGGTCTTGCTGTTGCCGCTTCTCCCACTCGCCTCTATCATACATCTCAGCAAGATCCTCAATCCCTTGTATTGCTGTCACTACCCGTTGCTGCTGCATTGGAGGATGAACCACGCGTAGTGGGGGTATCTCTACTTCTTCTCGTTCATCATCCACCTCTCCGACCGGGGTCTCACACGGCTGTCGGGAGAGTGCATCAGCGTTGGTATGGTTCTTACCGGGCTTGTACCGAATGGTATAGTTGAATCGGGCCAGTCGGGCTATCCATCGTTGTTCCATCGCCCCCAGCTTTGCCGTCCCAAGATACGCCAAGGGATTGTTATCCGTGTAAATTTCCACTTGACTTCCGACCAGGTATTCGGCAAACCGTTCGGTTACGGCCCATACGATGGCCAATAACTCGAGCTTGAACGAGCTGTAATTGGTTGGGTTACGTTCTGATGGCCGCAAGTTACGGCTACCATAGGCGCTCCACGTCTCCTTGCTGTTGGGCCAGGACTGCTCCCAGTCCCTTCAAACTAGCGTCAGTGTAGAGCCGGAATGGCTGGGTGAAGTCTGCAAACGCGAGGATAGGGGCTGTCACCAGCCGTGTCTTCAGCGCTTCGAATGCCGCTTGCTGTGGCTCCTGCCACTTCTCCACTATACTGGGGCTTCGGCTCCCCTTCTTTTGGGTGGGTTGTCCACAGAGGAGTTGATTCAGGGGACTTGCAATTTTTGAGAAGTCTCGGATGTACCTCCGATAGTAACCGACCAATCCGAGATAGGCTCGGGTTTCCGTGGGGTTCTGCGGAACGGCCCATTCCTGTATGGCTTTGATCTTATCTGGATCAGGTGCAATTCCTGCTGCATTCACAACATGTCCTATGTATTTGATCTGCCGGTGACCAAGTCGGCACTTGCTGGGTTTTAATTTGAGGCCATATTTTCCCAGTCGTTCCAACACGACCTGTAGATGCCGCAAATGTTCTGGGAAAGTCTTTGAGAAAATAACGATATCATCCAAGTAGATCAAGACTGACTCATAGTTTAGATCTCCCAGGCAATGCTCCATTAGTCGTTGGAAAGTACTGGGCGCATTAGTTAGGCCGAACGGCATCCGATTAAATTCGAACAAACCTGATGGAGTAATGAACGCCGTCTTTTCCTTATCCTCTTCCTTCATAGGTACCTGCCAATATCCACTGGCTAAGTCGAGCGTCGTATAGTATCGCGCCTCCTGCATGGCTGTTAAAGATTCCTCCACTCGCGGTAGGGGGTAGGCGTCCCGATGCGTACAAGCGTTCAATTTGCGGTAATCCATACAAAACCGGAGCGATCCATCCTTCTTCCTTACCAGGACAATTGGGGCTGCCCATGGACTCTGACTTTCTCTGATCACCTGCCCGTCTAACATCTTCTGCAGGAGCTCTTTTACCTCCCGATACAAAGCGGGAGGTATATTGCGATATCGCTCTCGGATGGGAGGCGCCGCCCCCGTGTGAATCCCATGTTCGATGGTAGTGGTGCATCCAAAGTCCTCTTCATGATGAGCGAAAACCCAGCCGAAGCGTTGCAGAAGCGTCTTCAGTTGCTCCTCCGACTTGGTGTCCGGGGCTATTCCGTCCAGTTCGAGTTGGCGCCACAGTCGATCAGTCTGCTCGTTCACGTCGGCCTCACTCCTTTCATCTCTTGACGATGCCTCTTGCAAAGTCTCGGCCATGGCGGGGTCCGTCACGTCCTCGGGCCTAACCATCTCAACATTAGCTAGCACCGTGCCGGCCGGTATCTCGACAACCCCTTGGGTCGGATTCAGCACTCTGATGGTCGCCATTCCTTTGGTGATCCGACACACCGTTCTTCCCACCACCCAGGGTGGCGTACTCTTGAGACTTCGCATGGGTTCCACCATGACCACGGCATCCCTTAAGCGATGATGGGTCCCTACGGAGAGGGGAATGGTAACTTCCTGTAGAGGTGGTACTTGCAGCACCGCTTTACCTGGGGCCCTCACCGACCCCACTCGCCCCTGTAGCGTCTTCAAGTCAGCCTGTCGTTGGCAGATTTGATGCACATGAAATAAAGCTTGCCGTGCGGTCCGATCGGCTGCCAGCTCCTCCCACCGGCTACCGCTCGTCTCATTGAACATCATGCCATGTATTTCCTGCAACACATTCATGCCAATTATAACAGGTATACCCGGCCTTGCACAATTATGTACTACCACAATACCAGCATGGGGAAAATTACGATTAAACACGTCTAATTCTAACCACGTAACACCGGCAATGGGAATTGGCAGGCTTTTAGCCGCCGTAAGTTCAATCCATGGGGCTTCTAGAGTCTGTCGACCTTGGAACTGTTCATGGAACAACTGATAGGTCATGGTGGTTACCTCCGAACCAGTGTCAATAAGGCAAGGAACGTTAACCCCCCCGATCATGGCTGTAACTATGGGGCATTTTCCTGTCAAAAGTTCCACCCTTCCTTTTGGGCCCGTCGATAGAATGCCCGCAGCTTGGCCCTCAGCGGCGGGGTACCTTAGTTTAAAGGTGGCTGTTCCCGTCTTGGATAGCGTCTCACCCTGCAATCTCTGGCGAAATGACCCGGCTGATCACGCTGCCAACAGCGTCGAGGCCCTCCTTGTGTCGCTCTGGGTGACCGAGGGAGCTGTTCCGGTCGATCGGCCATTACTCTCAGTTGGGCGACATCTGTTTTTAATTCCCGGATAGCTTCCTTGACATCCCGGGCGAACTCCGTGAACACTGCTTCTGGGCGTCCATTACCTGTCGGAGATGGCTCGGGGGTACCCACGTTTTGAAGGGCCATGCTAGCCTCTCCCAACTCCTCTCGATGAACTTTGAGCGCTTCTCGTAACACCTCACTCATCGTGGCGGTGGGGGTTACCCGGACGAGGTCTCTCGCTGCGCGTCTCAGGGTCCGGCTGTCCAGCCCGGACACAAACTGGTCTCGCACTATTCGGTCTGGCTCCGTTACGGCTGCGCACCCCGCTGGGTCCTTCGTTACGAGTCGACTCCACATTCCTTGTAATCCTACCGCAAATTGTTGGAGTGATTCTCCGTTCCTCTGTACCCTGGTATAGAATTTCTTCCGGAGATCGGCGGCTGACGTGACGTCTCCATAGAGGGACTCCAATCGGCTGATGATTGCTTCTAGCTTGTCGCGGTGTTCTAGCGGTAGAACCAAGACAGCTTGTCTCGCGTCCCCTTCGAGTGAGTTAAATGCCAGGTCAGCTTGGTGGGTCACAGGTACCTGGAATAACCGGGCCGCAGTACGAACTCGTTCCGTCCAGTCTGCGATCGATACACTCTTTCAGTCAAACTTGGGAATGTTCATTAGGGCGGCCCCCATGGGTATCATGACGGTCGGGGTCGGCGGTAGTGTCCCGCTGCTGGATGGTTCCATCGCGGCGAGGTTTCGGATCCTGCCGACTACGCCAATTTATGTAGGAGGGACTACCGCGATAGGAATTAAATGAACAAGACATACCGTCTTTTGGGTAACTTCTTTACTGTAGCGAGCAAATAACAGCAACTTCTTCTTTATGGAGCAGACAGGAATCCTGAGGTTGAGGACTTCGATCTCGCTGGAAGTCCCCCGGAGAGAGGTTGTGCCTGACCCCACGTTGCCGGCTTGGCTAAGGATACGCCGCTGTCAGTCACGGCGGGAGCTACCCACTACTGACAGCCTATCCTAGGGTAAGAGTCACACTCTCGGCCCACGGATCGCGTCGTGGGAATCAGCGACTAACGTACCTACTAGCACCGTCACGGGACCTTGCGGAGCTATCCGCTACCTTTCATGACAACCCTCTCTCTCCTCAGTCGGTAGTCCGAACGGTGGACACCCTAGGATGCAACTGAACTGGCGGGCTGACGCTAAGGGTTACACGAAGTCCAGCTAATAGTCCAACAAAGTCCCGTCAACCCGACCGTTCCTTCTGTCTGCTCCTATTCCAACAAGATTCATAAACAACAGTTCCATGCAAGTACTACATGCGGTGCTCTAGCTATAACAGTTCCATGCAAGGGTTACATGCGGTGCTTTATCTATAACAGTTGTATGCAAAAGTGACACGCGGTGCTTTATCTATAACAGTTTCATGCAAGAGTGACACGCGGTGCTTTATTTATAACAGTTCCATGCAAAAGTGACACGCGGTGACTGAGATAGCAAGTCCTCTGCCTTTGGGCCTTTCTGTGAAAGTGTTGTTTGTCCCTTTTGAGACTATTCTTTTGAGAGTAAGGTGGGAGTAAGGTGGCGGTAGTTAGTGAGGGACGTCACGCCAGAAACGGTCACAGACTAGGACACGGGCACTTTGGTCATGGCGGGAATCTAGTTCTTGGTCAGGGGTCTTAAGGTCTGGGCACGGTACCTGTGGCTGTTGGCACACTCCTTGTGCTTTGGCTGGTCCCCTGTCCTCCTCCTGGATTTCCTCAGACACCCGTGCTGTCCTTCTTCCTCTATTCTGAGGCTGCAGCTGAGAGCCCACGTGCTGTCAGGCTCCTGCCTTCTCTAGTACGGTGCCTTCCTGTACCTCTCGCTTCTCAGTGCACCTCTTCTCTCTCTTTCACTCTCGGTACCACCCTTCTTCACCCCCCTCACTCCTGCTCTCTCCCTCTCTCCTCTTCGCGCCACTCGCTTGCTCCGCCCCCTCCTTTCTGGCGTGCTCACACTCTCCTCCTCTGTCCTCCCTCTTGCTCCCGTCACGGCCCCTCCTCCTCCTGCTTTCCTTCTCTCTCTGCTGGAGCGTCTGCGATGGCCGTCGGCACCGCGGCCGTTTCCATGGCGACCAGGACGCTCCTCCGCCCGACTCCTGTGTCAAAGACCGGCGGTGGTTTCCTGCGGGGTTCCCCATCCAAGAGGACAGGTAAGTGCACCCCTTACATGTGTCCGTGTGTCCGCTACGTAATACTCACGACATGTCCTATATTTGTGCATTGTTGGTGCATCACGCACCCATTGAAGTCAATGGGTGGGTGAAAATCACGCCCAGCACTTCCGCAGCCGTATAAACTATGAATGAAAACAGAAAAGCACCACGTGCTACAAACATACAAACAGAGTGTCATAATGATGGCGGCTTCGCGAAAATCACTCAGCCGCACATCATACGCTGCTGACACACGGAGCTGTTATGGACCTTTTGCATGCGCTAAACGCCAAGTTTTTGCGCACACAAAAAGCACACGCTTGTGTGAATCCGGCCTTAGGGTAGGAACACACTAGGCATGAACACTGCGGATTTTATGCAACACATTTTATTGTGGAAAATCCGCAGCGTATTACAGTCGCAGCCGAGTGGATGAGATTTTAACAAATCTCATCCACACGCTGCAAAAAAAATGGACCTGCAGTGTGGCTTTTTAAGCCGCAGCTTGTCAATTTATGCTGCAGAATCGCTGCTCCTCTGTTGCGGAAATGCTGCGGTTCTGCCGCAAAAATCACAAATGAGAAAAAAAAAAGGTACCTTTTTACATTTATAAAAAAGTTTAGACTTGCCCCGGCCGTAGTCCTGGTGACGCGATCCTCTATTCTTAGCGCAGCCCCGCCTCCTGTCATGACGTTTCATCCCATGTGACTGCTGCAGCGGTCACATGGTCTACAGCATCATCCCAGGAGGCGGGGCTACGTTCAGAAGAGAGAGATGTGTCACCTAAACTACGGCCGGGGCAAGTCTAAACTTTTTTTTCCCTGCAGGATTCCCGCAGCGGACACGCCTCACCAAACCTGCGCCACTATTTGGTGCGGTTTTGCTGGCAGAATTCCCTGCGGCTACCGGGGCGGATAAGCTGTGTAGTTTTACTCAGCATATCCGCCTAGTGTGTCCCTTATGATGTCGCTCCTGGAGCTGCTGCCGGCAGGGGTGAACCTAGCCCGTCTGCCGCCTGAGGCGAACTATAAATAGGTGCCCCCCCCCCCCCCACAAATCTATCGGAGTTTTCTCATTCCTAACTTTACACATCAAACACGGTATAAACTTTTTAAATAGGAAAACATTTGATGTTTATTTGTTAGGCCCTGTTCACACAGAGTATTTTGACAAGTTTTTGGGCGCGGAAACCGCTCCGCAAAAACCGGTCGAAAATGCCTCCCGAGAAAGAAGGGACATGCCCTATCTTCGCATGTTTACGCCTCTGACCTCCTATTGACATCAATGGGAGGCAGAGAGAGGGTATTTCGCTGAGTTTTTTGCCCGTAGCACTCAATGGCCGTGAGCGAAAAACGCAGTGAAAATCGCGGCAAACGACGTGCAGGAAGGACAAAATTTGCCTCAAAAACCCAAAAAACTCAGTGTGAACATAGCCTTAAAGTGCTGTTTGAAGTATGGAAAATATTTAAAGAATTATTCTTACTGCCAATCAGTGCAGTGCAAATAGTACAGTCTGCACTGCCCCATATCTCTCCTCGGCAGCCAGTCTCATTTGCGGCGAAACTCTCTGCAATTACATTCAGGCCAGTCCAGGACGGATCGCGCTTAGCGCTGTTTTGAAGCGGCACGTCCTGGGCTGGTTTCTTTGCTCTACCTGCTGTATTGTAGTGGTCTGCCTGTGCTGGCTTGATGCCAGTGGTGGATTAATATGATCTTTGGCCCTGTACGGTCCACAAGTTATGGACATACATCCCACACGTAAGTATCACCTACATGTCAAAGTACATCACATGCCACTCTGCGGACTGTCTCTTAGCCTGATCATCTGCTGCCACACTCACACTTCCCCACAGCCCCCACCACAGTAATTTACATAGATTGTAAGACCAACATTACCAATAATACCGCCATACTGTTACTGAATAATACCGCCATACTGTTACTGAATAATACCCCATACTGTTACTAAATAATACTCCCATACTGTTACTGAATAATACTTCCATACTGTTACTGAATAATACTCCCATACTGTTACTGAATAATACCCCCATACTGTTACTAAATAATACTCCCATACTGTTACTGAATAATACTCCCATACTGTTACTGAATAATACCTCCATACTGTTACTGAATAATACCGCCATACAGTGACTGAATAATACTCCATACTGTTACTGAATAATACCCCCATACTGTTACTGAATAATACCTCCATACTATTACTGAATAATACCTCCATACTGTTACTGAATAATACCTCCATACTGTTACTGAATAATACCTCCATACTGTTACTGAATAATACTCCCATACTGTTACTGAATAATACCCCCATACTGTTACTGAATAATACCTCCATACTGATACTGAATAATACCCCCATACGGTTACTAAATAATACCCCCATACTGTTACTGAATAATACATTTATACTGTTACTGAATAATACCTCCATACTGTTACTGAATAATACCCCCATACTGTTACTGAATAATACCTCCAAACTGTTACTGAATAATACCCCCATACTGTTACTGAATAATACCTCCATACTGTTACTGAATAATACCTCCAAACTGTTACTGAATAATACCCCCATACTGTTACTGAATAATACCTCCATACGGTTACTGAATAATACCTCCATACTGTTACTGAATAATACATTTATACTGTTACTGAATAATACCTCCATACTGTTACTGAATAATACCTCCATACGGTTACTGAATAATACCTCCATACTGTTACTGAATAATACCTCCATACTGTTACTGAATAATACCTCCATACTGTTACTGAATAATACCTCCATACTGTTACTGAATAATACCTCCATACTGTTACTGAATAATACCTCTATACTGTTACTGAATAATACCCCATACTGTTACTGAATAATACCTCCATACGGATACTGAATAATACCCCCATACTGTTACTGAATAATACCTCCATACTGTTACTGAATAATACCTCCATACTGTTACTGAATAATACCTCCATACTGTTACTGAATAATACCCCCATACTGTTACTGAATAATACCCCCATACTGTTACTGAATAATACCTCCATACTGTTACTGAATAATACCTCCATACTGTTACTGAATAATACATTTATACTGTTACTGAATAATACCTCCATACGGTTACTGAATAATACCTCCATACTGTTACTGAATAATACCTCCATACTGTTACTGAATAATACCCCCATACTGTTACTGAATAATACCTCCATACTGTTACTGAATAATACCTTCATACTGTTACTGAATAATACCTCCATACTGTTACTGAATAATACCTCCATACTGTTACTGAATAATACCTCCATACTGTTACTGAATAATACCTCCATACTGTTACTGAATAATACCTCCATACTGTTACTGAATAATACCCCCATACTGTTACTGAATAATACCTCCATACTGTTACTGAATAATACCTCCATACTGTTACTGAATAATACCTCCATACTGTTACTGAATAATACCTCCATACTGATACTGAATAATACCCTCATACGGTTACTGAATAATACCCCCATACTGTTACTGAATAATACCTCCATACTGTTACTGAATAATACCTCCATACTGTTACTGAATAATACCCCCATACTGTTACTGAATAATACCTCCATACGGTTACTGAATAATACATTTATACTGTTACTGAATAATACCTCCATACGGTTACTGAATAATACCTCCATACTGTTACTGAATAATACCTCCATACTGTTAGTGAATAATACCTCCATACTGTTACGGAATAATACCTCTATACTGTTACTGAATAATACCCCCATACTGTTACTGAATAATACCTCCATACGGTTACTGAATAATACTCCCATACTGTTACTGAATAATACCCCCATACTGTTACTGAATAATACCCCCATACTGTTACTGAATAATACCCCCATACTGTTACTGAATAATACCTCCATACGGTTACTGAATAATACCTCCATACTGTTACTGAATAATACATTTATACTGTTACTGAATAATACCTCCATACGGTTACTGAATAATACCCCATACTGTTACTGAATAATACCTCCATACTGTTACTGAATAATACCTCCATACTGTTACTGAATAATACCTCCATACTGTTACTGAATAATACCCCCATACTGTTACGGAATAATACCTCTATACTGTTACTGAATAATACCCCCATACTGTTACTGAATAATACCTCCATACGTTACTGAATAATACTCCCATACTGTTACTGAATAATACCCCCATACTGTTACTGAATAATACCCCCATACTGTTACTGAATAATACCCCCATACTGTTACTGAATAATACCTCCATACGGTTACTGAATAATACCTCCATACTGTTACTGAATAATACATTTATACTGTTACTGAATAATACCTCCATACGGTTACTGAATAATACCCCATACTGTTACTGAATAATACCTCCATACTGTTACTGAATAATACCTCCATACTGTTACTGAATAATACCTCCATACTGTTACTGAATAATACCTCCATACGGTTACTGAATAATACCCCATACTGTTACTGAATAATACCTCCATACTGTTACTGAATAATACCCCCATACTGTTACTGAATAATACCTCCATACTGTTACTGAATAATACCTCCATACTGTTACTGAATAATACATTTATACTGTTACTGAATAATACCTCCATACGGTTACTGAATAATACCTCCATACTGTTACTGAATAATACCTCCATACTGTTACTGAATAATACCCCCATACTGTTACTGAATAATACCTCCATACTGTTACTGAATAATACCTTCATACTGTTACTGAATAATACCTCCATACGGTTACTGAATAATACCTCCATACTGTTACTGAATAATACCCCCATACTGTTACTGAATAATACATTTATACTGTTACTGAATAATACCTCCATACTGTTACTGAATAATACCCCCATACTGTTACTGAATAATACCCCCATACTGTTACTGAATAATACCGCCATACTGTTACTGAATAATACATTTATACTGTTACTGAATAATACCTCCATACTGTTACTGAATAATACCTCCATACTGTTACTGAATAATACCCCCATACTGTTACTGAATAATTCCTCCATACTGTTACTGAATAATACCCCCATACTGTTACTGAATAATACCGCCATACTGTTACTGAATAATACATTTATACGGTTACTGAATAATACCCCCATACTGTTACTGAATAATACCGCCATACTGTTACTGAATAATACATTTATACTGTTACTGAATAATACCCCCATACTGTTACTGAATAATACCCCCATACTGTTACTGAATAATACCGCCATACTGTTACTGAATAATACATTTATACTGTTACTGAATAATACCTCCATACGGTTACTGAATAATACCCCCATACTGTTACTGAATAATACATTTATACTGTTACTGAATAATACCTCCATACTGTTACTGAATAATACCCCCATACTGTTACTGAATAATACATTTATACTGTTACTGAATAATACCTCCATACTGTTACTGAATAATACCCCCATACTGTTACTGAATAATACCCCCATACTGTTACTGAATAATACCCCCATACTGTTACTGAATAATACCGCCATACTGTTACTGAATAATACATTTATACTGTTACTGAATAATACCCCCATACTGTTACTGAATAATTCCTCCATACTGTTACTGAATAATACCCCCATACTGTTACTGAATAATACCGCCATACTGTTACTGAATAATACATTTATACTGTTACTGAATAATACCCCCATACTGTTACTGAATAATACCCCCATACTGTTACTGAATAATACCGCCATACTGTTACTGAATAATACATTTATACTGTTACTGAATAATACCTCCATACAGTTACTGAATAAAACTGCCAAACCATGATCACATATTACTACAACATTGTGTCAGAAAAACCCACCATACTGTTAGTGAATAAATCACACTATAAATTGACCAATATTACCACCATATAGTGACCTTATAGAGGTAGATGCCAGTTATACACAAGATATCTGCAGACCATATAAGTGATTACAGTATAGTTATATCGAGTGACTATTGTGGCAAATTTAAGTTTTTTACATTTTCATACTGCTTTTTTTGGTAGGTTCCGCTGGAGCGTTTGGACTACTCCGATGATCTACTTTTAAAAATAAAAAAAAAAATGGTGAAAGAGGGTTGCATGGGGGAGTTTAGATTTCAATAAAAGTTTTTCTTGTGGTTTTTTTTAATACTTATTATGGCCTTAGTAATGGCTGCTGTCTGATTGAGAGCGTCCATTACTAAGAAGGGGCTTAGTGATAGCCAGTAAAAAGGCTATCACTAACCCCTATAATTACCCCGGTTCTCACTGCCGCGAGGGGAGTACGATCCAGTACCCGACCATCTGAAGCGACGGTAAGGCAGCAGGGCAGTCACAGGCTGGTTTTACCAGGCTAGGAAGGGATAAAAAATGTGGCCCTTCCCACCCTGGGGATGCTAGGCTGCAGCTGCTGTATTGTATCTGGCTGGCTGTGAAAAATAGCGGGAACCCCACGTCTTTTTAAAAAAAGAAATAGAAAAAAAATTACGTGAGATCCCCTCCATTTTTCATAACCAGCCAGATACAATAAAGCAGCAGCAGCCTAGCATTACCAGGGTGGGAAGGGCCATGGTTTTAGGCCATTCCGAGCCTGATATTACCTGCCTGCGGCCACCCCAGTACCCGCACTTCTCTTCAGACAGTCGGGTGCTGGATCGTACCCAGCTCTTCCCGGTACTCCTGGTGGCGGTGGGTACCGGGGTAATAATAGGGGTTAGTGATGGCCTTATTACTGGCTAACACTAAGCCCCTTCTTAGTAATGGACGCTCTCAACCAGACAGCAGCCATTACTAAGGCGGTAATGAAGTATTAAAAAACAGAGACATAAAGACATTTATTTTATTGAAATGACAACTCTTCCACACAATCCACTTTAACCATGTTATTTAAAAAAAAATGAATGAATCTACGACGTAGTCCAAATGGTCCAGCGGAACCTGCAAAACAAAAATTAGCAGTATGAAAAATAAAAATAAAGCTGGCTGCCCCCACAGACGTACAAATGTATGAATAAATAGCTACCTTCGGAAACATATTAAAATAATTAGAAAAAATTATAACACCTTTATTTTAAAGAGAACCTTTCACCTCCCCATACATGTACAGCAGGTAATGGGGAGGGCCGCACAAACTCTGGGGCACTTTACATTTTTTTCGTTATTTAGATATCAGTGCTGTAATATTTGGCGCCCGATATTTAAATAACCCCCTGAACTGTCAATGGGGAGGTAATTGGCAAGGGGGCGTGTAACATCGCTGTGACACTGTCCAATCAGCTACGGTCAGCGTTACAGCAAGAGCTGGAGAGAGAGCGCGTGCGTGCAGCTCCGCCACCACTAAGGAACAGAAGAGGAGAAGAAGAGTGTGAATTCTTCTTCTGTTCCATGGCATCGGAGCTGTGCGCGCACGCACGCTCTCACTCTTTAGCTCTCGGCAGACAAGGACGACAAGACTGATCTCTCACCTGAGATCACAGTCTTGTACTTGCCTGCCGAGAGCTGAAGAGTGAGAGCGTGCGTGTGCACATGATCTCCTCTCTCCAGCTCTTGCTGTTGACATTGTCCGCAGCGGATTGGGCAGTGTCACAGCGATGTTACACGTCCCCTTGCCAATTACCGCCCCATTGGCAGTTCATGGGGTTATTTAAATATCGGGCGCCAAATATTACAGCACCGATATCTAAGTATGGAAAGAGGGTAGAATTTTTTTTTTAAAGTGCCCCAGAGTTTGTGCAGCCCTGACCATTACATGCTGCACTCAAATGCAAATCTGTGGGCAGGTGAAAGATTCTCTTTAAAGTGTAACAACTTTTAAAAAAAATGTTGACATGTCAGAAGTTTTGATCAGTGGGGGCCGAGCACTGAGACACCTCCACTAGTCGCTAAAACGAAGCAGCAGAAGTGCTCGGGTGAGCGTGTGCCGCTTCAATTCTGTTTGGCTTTCCTTGAAGCAGTGTACAGGCTCAATAGAAAGTCTAGGAGTCCGTACACCGCTCACTCGGCTGAAAGTCGATCATAAATGAAGAGGCACAGCGCTCACCCGAGCACTTCTGCTGCTTCGTTTTAGCGATCGGTGGGGGCCTCAGTGCTCGGTCCCCCACCGATGAAAACTTCGGACATGTCACTATGATATATAAATATATCTATTACTGCGATTGGTGCAAGTTTTAATTACTTTTTATTGAAAATGATTTGCACTTTTTGAGATACAGCTGCTTTGTATCCTGTATACAGAGCAGCTGTATATAGCGCTGAGACCTGAATCCATTAGGTCGCCTATTACCGATCACATCTAAGTTATGAACTTAGATGTGATCGGTTACAGCTCGATCCTGCAGGACTCGCTGACACTGAATCAGTCAGCCCCACTGACCTGACGAATACAGGATACAGCGCTATATACATTATATAATATATTTATTTTAATTAGCGGGGGCAGGTTTATGGGGAAGGATTAGGGCCTGTTCACATCAGCGTTGGCTTTCCGTTCCGGGGTTCCGTGGGAGGTTTCCGTCGGGTGAACCCCCTGCAACGGAAAGTCAAACTGAAACCACAGCTTCCGTTTCAGTCACCATTGAAATCAATGGTGACGGAAACATTGCTAATGGTTTCCGTTCATCACCATTCCGGCAGGTTTCAGTTTTTGTGACGGAATCAAGAGCGCAGTCGACTGCGCTAATGGTGACTGAAACGGAAGCTGTGGTTTCAGTTTGACTTTCCGTTGCGGGGTTACCTCCGACGGAACCCCAGAACGGAAAGCCAACGCTGATGTGAACAGGCCCTAAGGGCATGACCACACGTGGCGGATTTCCTCCGCAACTGTCCGCATCAATGCCGCACAGAATCTGCGTTGCAGATTCTGCTGCGGATCTGCACAAAATGTGCAGTACATTGATGCGGACTAGCTGCTGCGGACTGCGGGAAAAGTGCTTCCCTTCTCCCTATCAGTGCAGGATAGAGAGAAGGGACAGCACTTTCCCTAGTGAAAGTAAACGATTTTCATACTTACCGGCCGTTGTCTTGGTGACGCGTCCCTCTTTCGGCATCCAGCCCGACCTCCCTGGATGACGCACCAGTCCATGTGACCGCTGCAGCCTGTGCTTGGCCTGTGATTGGCTGCAGCCGTCACTTAGACTGAAACGTCATCCTGGGAGGCCGAACTGGAGACAGACGCAGGGAGTTCTCGGTAAGTATGAACTTATATGTTTTTTTACAGATACATGTATATTGAGATCGGTAGTCACTGTCCCGGGTGCAGAAACAGTTACTGCCGATCGCTTAACTCTTTCAGCACCCTGGACAGTGACTATTTACAGACGTCTCCTAGCAACGCTCCCGTCATTACGGGAGCCCCATTGACTTCCTCAGTCTGGCTGTAGACCTAGAAATACATAGGTCCAGCCAGAATGAAGAAATGTCATGGTAGTAAAACCAATACGCTCCGCAGCACACATAAGATCTGCGGACTTCATTGCGGAATTTTGACTCTCCATTGAAGTCAATGGAGAAATTCCGCCATGAGTCCGCCACTGCTCCGCAACAGACAGAGCATGCTGCGGACACCAAATTCCGCTCCGCAGCCTATGTTCCGCAGCGGAATTTTACGCCTCGTCTAAACGAACACTGCTAAATTAAAGTGTAAGTCAATGGACAAACGGCACCGCTGCGGATTAACGCTGCGGAGTGTCCGCAGCGGAATTTAAGTGAAATTCCGCCACGTGTGAACCCGCCCTTAGGCTTCTTTCACACTAGCATTAATATACGTTTACCGCTCTTCCGTCAGAGGAAGAGAGGATGAATACGTTAAACGGAAAGCAACGGCTCCATTAGAATTACCATTGCTTTCAATGGTAATTCTTTTGTATCAGTTGCTTTCCGTTTGTCTCCGTTCGCTAAGTTTCCGTTTTTTTTAAAGGAAACAAAAGTGAAGTCTGCAGAACTTTTATTTCCGTTCAAAAGAACGGAAACCTAGCGAACGGAGACAAACGGAAAGCAACTGATACAAAAGAATTACCATTGAAAGCAATGGTAATTCTAATGGAGCCGTTGCTTTCCGTTTAACGTATCGATCCTCTCTTCCTGACGGAAGAGAGGTAAACGTATATTAATGCTAGTGTGAACAAAGCCCAATACAAGTAAGATATTAATAAATAAATAAAAAAAAAAAACCCAACAGGGATTTGAACCAGCAACCTTCATGTGTAAGGCAGACAAGCTGACCACTACACTATAGAAAGCTTCAGTCAATGCCTGTGAAACTGTAGTACTTGAAGGTTTATTGAATGACAGGCACTATTAGTCTCTCTGCTGCATGTGGGTGGTGACTGGTCAGAGACTCACAGTCAGACTGGCTGCCGCAGCTGCTGCATGCAGTGTGCACTGTGAGACTCACCAGTCAGCCCTATTTGTAGCTTTCCCACGCTAATTAAGCACAGGAAAGCTACAAAGCCAGGAGTATACTGCAAGGGGGGGGGGGGGGGGGGGAGGTCGTTTTACTGACAGCAGAGGGCTCTATAGGGGGGAATCATCCCCCCACCATAGAGCCCTGACTAGTTACTATATTGGAAGGTTAGGGGGGTCTGAGCATCTGACTGCTCTAAAGTGGGGGCAGACCCTCCCCCACCCACACTAATCGTTCCATTATAGTGATGTGAGGGCTCTATGGGGTGGATTATTCCAGTCCCATAGAGCCCTCTGCTGTCTGTAAAATGCCCCCCTGCAGTATACTCACGTCCCGGTCCCAGCAAGGCAGGCACTTACCTCGTGGTGCTGGTGCTGCTCGTCGCTCCTCCTGCAGACTTGCTCCTCTCTGGCTGTATGTGCTGTGTACAGCGTCAGAGAGGAGGAGGAGTATTACAGACATTAGGCGCGTCTGCAAGGCCCCTCCCCCCGGTCCAGTCCCGGGCTGAAAATGCCGCCCCCCCCGTTTGGGTAGGTGGTGCCGCCTGAGGCCGTCGGCTCACCTGGCCTCATGGCAGGTTCGGTACTGGCTGCCGGTCTCTAAATAGGCAGTTGGTCCAGTAGAATTTGGAATTATTTTTTTTTGTGAACCAGCTTAAAAAAATACAAAACTTTTGTGTTAGGGCCTGTTCACATCACCGTTCGCTTCCGCTCCGGGGTTCCGTCTGAGGTTTCTGTCGGGTGAACCCCGCAACGGAAAGTGAAAGTGACAGCACAGCAGATAGTGTGGGCAGGTCAAAATCTGCCTCAAAATTCGGTGAGCGGTTCCAGGTGGTCGCGGGTGCGCATGCGCGGGAGTTTGCGGGTGCGCGCGATCGGTCGCACGGGCGGCAGTGTTTCACGGCCCCCATGACGACCCCCATGCTACCCAGGGCCGCCATCAGGGGGGGTATTATGGGTACTGATGTGAGAGGCCCGGCCAAACCTAATTGAAAGGGGGGCCCGCAGCTCACGACATTCTTTTGGTGAAAAAAACGGGCCCCATTGCAGGGGCCTGTTTTTTTTCTACCAAAGGCAAGTCGCGGCAGTTGCCGGGCCCCCCTTTCAATTAGGTTTGGCCGGGCCTCTCACATCAGTACCCATAATACCCCCCCTGATGGCGGCCCTGGGTACCATGATATAGTGCTGGACGGAGTACCGTTAACAGGCGGTGCCACGTTAGGGGGGCCCAGAAAATTTAGCTGTAGGGGGCCCTGAAATTCCTGATGGCGGCCCTGCCCGTGCTACCCTGGTTAAGTGCTGTGCTGAGCTGAAGTCGTGCTGTGCTGTATACCACGCCTGACGTCTACCTGCTGCCTAGTCCCAGATGAGCCTGTCTCGCTACTGTGCGAGCTGCCATAGGTACCCTATACGAACTATAGACTGTAACCTGCGCCCTATTAGCCAGCTGCCATACCGCCAAGACAGTACGGTCCAGTGGATCTAAGTACACAACGTGACAATCTCTGCCTCTGTCTATCTGCTCATCCTCTCCCTCCCCTCTCCATAGACTTCTATGGACAGCTGTAACCTGATCCCCAAGTGATCTGATAATCCGTCTTGTATTGAGGAGACAGAAAAAGCAGTGCATTCAGAGTGAGTGAACAGTTAGGAGGGGTAAGGGAGGGAAGGAATCTGATAAGTGAAGAAAGAAGCATTTTTCTCTAATAAAATATATTCTGAAATTTCTTATTCGCTTCTACTATTGATATATGCAAAGTTTGTTGAAAAGTTGACCATTTAAGTGAAGTAACTGTTTCTCTTTTGTAAGCGCAGCTTTTTGTGCTCCCGACTGTTCTTGCCTTTTTAGTTTCTGGAGCAGGAAGTAGCTGCCAGGTAGGTGCCTTTGTCAGCCATATTGCCTTTCACGGGGCTCCATATTTTTTTTGTCACTGGGTCACCTATATAACCAGCTTTACCCCTCTCAGGTCTCTAGGGGCAGTCAGTCATAATGAAGGAACCCTCCCATACCTGTCACTGCAGACCTGCTTGATCAAATGTAGAGCGTAAAACATGATCTGCTATCAGGGACCAAATGTCTTGATCCATCAGGGGTGTGTTAGACAGAGCAGAGTTTTACCCACCCTCTACCCCCCAATTACACACTTGCAGCCTTTTAGACATTCATTTCATATGTATATATGTATATATATATATATATATATATATATATATATATATATATATATATATATATATATATGAGATTATTAGAATATTGTCACCAATGTCATACACAGCAGGTGACACACACCGCTTCCCACAAGATCAGCACACCCCTAGCCATAAATAATCTGTGCTGCTGTGGATCCTGAATCGCAACCTATGACCTCCCACTCGATCAGTACACTCCTCCCTGTGTTATTTTTGGAGAATAAACAGTTTTTATGAATCTCTGTTCACATCAATGAGATACCATAGCACAATAAATTCTCCGCATTTAGCCGGTAGCGTGGGATTTTTTTTTACCTGACTTGGCTCAGAGCCCAGCACCATTGTGTCTGTTTTTAGTGGGATCGGTTCTGAGTAATGTGACATTTCTGGGGGTAACCTTATGTAAAGGTCACTGCTGACGACTTTCTCTATCCTTATAACTCGCCATTACAGAGATTGTTATATACAAAGGTCAATGAAATCTCCGCATAACCAGGTCCCGATGGCTTCTATAATTATTCAGAAATCCAGGACCGCTCCTCATCTCCCTGTACAAGCAGAGGCAAAATATTCATATCCTGCAGAAGTACAGCGCCCCTAGTGGTCATACAGCCTAATGAACTAATACTGTCACTTAAAGGGGCTGTCCACTTTGGATAACTTCAGGCCAGTACCTTTGAAGACGAGGGTGTACGTACCATAGAGGTAGTCCAAGCAGCTGCTATGGGGCCCCTGGAGAGAGGGGGTCTGCTGTGCCACAATAGAGTTTGCAGCAGGAGCTGGTTGTTAAAGGGGGAGGTTACTGCAGCATTGGGAGGGGTGTGGCTTAGTGCTGATAAGTGGGTGTGGTTTAACACAATCAGGCGTGGCTTGCAGACCTATCAGTACAGACATCTAGCAGCAAATATAATTCTGCTTTCCTTCTTATATTCTGATCCAGGGATCGCTTCTGATCGTATTTTATCATTTAATTTGCCGTCATTTAGTTCCTGTTTATGTCACTGAGAGGCTGCTGTGATCCACAAAACTGATGACGGGAAGTTTGCTCAGCAGATATTCTGTCAACGACAAGGGATGAGCGGCGCAGTCCTGATAAAAAGGGATGAAGGAGCCACTTATCATATTTTAAGCCATGAACGGGAGAGCGTAAACAAGGCTGTGATGTAGAAACTGCTGGCACAGCGCAAAAGTAAAGCTCCGCCATTGTAATTCAGCCTCAAATATTTCTTCACTATGTTATTTGCTGTATTCACTTATTTTCTATTCATTTCAGGGGGGGGGGGGTCTCCTCATAACAAAAACCTTTTTCAGTTGAGGCCAGACAGACTATTGGCTTATCGCATCAGATCGGCTTAATAAATCCCCGGCGATCGGCTGTTCCCAACAGGGATGCCGCGGAGGGCCATGCAAATGACATGAATGAACCAGTATTACGTGAGCTTTCTTAGTGGCTACCGCTCTAACTAATAGAGGGTGATCCCAAGCGAAGGACCCCCCCCCCCCTCTAAGACATTCATATATCCCAATATAGCATATAGAATTGGGCTGTCTATGTGAGACAAGTGCCCATTCACACGCAGCGATAATAGTGGGGTAGAAAACAGCATTTTTTTCCCCCAAAGTGCAGTTGTATATTCTTGTATATAGGGGCAGTATTATAGTAGTTATATTCTTGTATATAGGGGCAGTATTATAGTAGTTATATTCTTGTACATAGGAGCAGTATTATAGTAGTTATATTCTTGTATATAGGAGCAGTATTATAGTAGATATATTCTTGTATATAGGGGCAGTATTATAGTAGTTATATTCTTGTATATAGGAGCAGTATTATAGTAGTTATATTCTTGTACATAGGAGCAGTATTATAGTAGTTATATTCTTGTATATAGGGGGCAGTATTATAGTAGTTATATTCTTGTATATAGAGGCAGTATTATAGTAGTTATGTTCTTGTATATTGGGGCAGTATTATAGTAGTTATATTCTTGTATATAGGAGCCAGTATTATAGTAGTTATATTTTTGTATATAGGAGCAGTATTATAGTAGTTATATTCTTGTATATAGGGGGCAGTATTATAGTAGTTATATTCCTGTATATAGGGGGCAGTATTATAGTAGTTATATTCCTGTATATAGGGGGCAGTATTCTAGTAGTTATATTCTTGTATATAGGGAGCAGTATTATAGTAGTTATATTCTTGTACATAGGAGAAGTTTTATAGTAGTTATATTCTTGTATATAGGAGCAGTATTATAGTAGTTATATTCCTGTATATAGGGGCAGTATTATAGTAGTTATATTCTTGTATATAGGGGCAGTATTATAGTAGTTATATTCTTGCATATAGGGGGCAGTATTATAGTAGTTATATTCTTGTATATAGTAGCAGTATTAGGGCAGATACAGATGAACGTTGCGTTTTTGCGCGCGCAAACAACGCAGCGTTTTGCGCGCGCAAAAAACATTTGACAGCTGCGTGTGTAATCCGTGTATGATGCGCGGCTGCGTGATTTTCGCGCAGCCGCCATCATAGAGATGAGGCTAGTCGACGCCAGTCACTGTCCAAGGTGCTGAAAGAGCTAACTCTTTCAGCACCCTCGACAGTGAATGCCGAACACAATATAGAAAAACCTGTTGAAAAAAAAGAAAAAGTTCGTACTTACCGAGAACTTCCCGGCCGTTGCCTTGGTGACGCGTCCTTGGTGACGCGCCTCTCGACATCGGGTCCCACCTCCCTGGATGACGCGCCAGTCCATGTGACCGCTGCAGCCTGTGCTTGGCCTGTGATTGGCTGGAGCTGTCACTTGGACTGAATTGTCATCCCGGGAGGTCAGACTGGAGGAAGACGCCGGGAGTTATCGGTAAGTCAGAACTTCGTTTTTTTTTACAGGTTCATGTTTATTGGGATCGGTAGTCACTACATGGTGCTGAAACAGTTTAACTCTTTCAGCACCATGGACAGTGACTATCTCCTGACGTCGCGTACCGATAATTTTTTTGCCGAGTTCGGCCAAAACAAGTTCGGCCGAACCCGGTGAAGTTCGGTTCGCTTGTCCGGCTTCGCTCATCGCAAAGACACTCTGTTTGGATGTTCGGAAACAGAAAAGCACGTGGTGCTTTTCTGTTTACATTCATCCTTTTGACAGCTTGTGCGCTGTTTCAGTCGGTTCGCACGGAAGTGCTTCCGTGCAACCTGCGTGGTTTTCACGCACCCATTCACTTCAATGGGTGCGTGATGCGCGAAATACGCAGAGTTATTGAACCTGTTGCGCTTTTTGCGCAGCAGACAAACGCTGCGCAAAAAGCACGGACTGTCTGTACTGCCCCATAGACTTGTATTGGTCCATGCGTGCCGCGTGAAAACCACGCGGCCCGCACGGACCGAATACACGCTCGTGTGAATCCCCCCTTATAGTAGTTATATTCTTGTATATAGTGGCAGTATTATAGTAGTTATATTCTTGCATATAGGGGGCAGTATTATAGTAGTTATATTCTTGTATATAGTAGCAGTATTATAGTAGTTATATTCTTGTATATAGGGGCAGTATTATAGTAGTTATATTCTTGTATATAGGGAGCAGTATTATAGTAGTTATATTCTTGTATATAGGGGGCAGTATTATAGTATTTATATTCTTGTATATAGGGGGCAGTATTATAGTAGTTATATTCTTGTATATAGGGGCAGTATTATAGTAGCTATATTGTATATAGGGGCAGCATTATAGTAGTTATATTCTTGTATATAGGGGCAGTATTATAGTAGTTATATTCTTGTATATAGGGGGCAGTATTATAGTAGTTATATTCCTGTATATGGGGGGGGGCAGTATTATAGTAGTTATATTCTTGTATATAGGGGGCATTATTATAGTAATTATATTCTTGTACATAGGAGGCAGTATTATAGTAGTTATATTCTTGTATATAGGGAGAAGTATTATAGTAGTTATATTCTTGTATATAGGGAGCAGTATTAGAGTAGTTATATTCTTGTATATAGGAGCAGTATTATAGTATTTCTATTCTTGTATATAGGGGGCAGTATTATAGTAGTTATATTCTTGTATATAGGGGCAGTATTATAGTAGTTATATTCTTGTATATAGGGGCAGTATTATAGTAGTTATATTCTTGTATATGGGGGCAGTATTATAGTAGTTATATGCTTGTATATAGGGACAGTATTATAGTAGTTATATTCTTGTATATAGGAGGCAGTATTATAGTAGTTATATTCTTGTACATAGAGGCAGTATTATAGTAGTTATATTCTTGTATATAGGGGCAGTATTATAGTAGTTATATTCCTGTATATAGGGGGCAGTATTATAGTAGTTATATTTTTGTATATAGGAGCAGTATTATAGTAGATATATTCTTGTATATAGGGGGCAGTATTATAGTAGTTATATTCCTGTATATAGGGGGCAGTATTATAGTAGTTATATTCTTGTATAAAGGGAGCAGTATTATAGTAGTTATATTCTTGTATATAGGAGCAGTATTATAGAAGTTATATTCTTCTATATAGGAGCAATATTATAGTAGTTATATTCCTGTATATAGGGGCAGTATTATAGTAGTTATATTCTTGTATATAGGGGGCAGTATTATAGTAGTTATATTCTTGTATATGGGGGCAGTATTATAGTAGTTATATTCTTGTATATAGGGGCAGTATTATAGTAGTTATATTCTTGTACATAGAGGCAGTATTATAGTAGTTATATTCTTGTATATAGAAGGCAGTATTATAGTAGTTATATTCCTGTATATAGGGGGCAGTATTATAGTAGTTATATTCGTGTATATAGGGGGCAGTATTATAGTAGTTATATTTTTGTATATAGGAGCAGTATTATAGTAGTTATATTCTTGTATATAGGGGGCAGTATTATAGTAGTTATATTCCTGTATATAGGGGGCAGTATTATAGTAGTTATATTCTTGTATATAGGGGCAGTATTATAGTAGTTATATTCTTGTATATAGGGGGCAGTATTATAGTAGTTATATTCCTGTATATAGGGGCAGTATTATAGTAGTTATTTTCCTGTATATAGGGGGCAGTATTATAGTAGTTATATTCTTGTATATAGGGAGCAGTATTATAGTAGTTATATTCTTGTACATAGGAGCAGTTTTATAGTAGTTATAAACCCTAACCCTAACCCTTCTTGTATATAGGTAGCAGTATTATAGTAGTTATATTCTTGTATATAGGGGACAGTATTATAGCAGTTATATTCTTATAGGGGGCAGTATTATAGTAGTTATATTCTTATAGGGGGCAGTATTATAGTAGTTATATTCTTATAGGGGGCAGTATTATAGTAGTTATATTCTTGTATATAGGGAGCAGTAATATAGTAGTTATATTCTTGTATATAGGGAGCAGTAATATAGTAGTTATATTCTTGTATATAGGAGCAGTATTATAGTAGTTCTATTCTTGTATATAGGGGCAGTATTATAGTAGTTATATTTTTGTATATAGGGGCAGTATTATAACCCTAACCCTAACCCTTCTTGTATATAGGTAGCAGTATTATAGTAGTTATATTCTTGTATATTGGGGACAGTATTATAGTAGTTATATTCTTATAGGGGGCAGTATTATAGTAGTTAAATTCTTATAGGGGGCAGTATTATAGTAGTTATATTCTTGTATATAGGAGCAGTATTATAGTAGTTATATTCTTGTATATAGGAGCAGTATTATAGTAGTTATATTCTTGTATATAGGAGCAGTATTATAGTAGTTATATTCTTGTATATAGGGGCAGTATTATAGTAGTTATATTCTTGTATATGGGGGCAGTATTATAGTAGTTATATTCTTGTATATAGGGGCAGTATTATAGTAGTTATATTCTTGTACATAGAGGCAGTATTATAGTAGTTATATTCTTGTATATAGAAGGCAGTATTATAGTAGTTATATTCCTGTATACAGGGGGCAGTATTATAGTAGTTATATTCTTGTATATAGGGGCAGTATTATAGTAGTTATATTCCTGTATATAGGGGGCAGTATTATAGTAGTTATATTTTTGTATATAGGAGCAGTATTATAGTAGTTATATTCTTGTATATGGGGGCAGTATTATAGTAGTTATATTCTTGTATATAGGGGCAGTATTATAGTAGTTATATTCTTGTACATAGAGGCAGTATTATAGTAGTTATATTTTTGTATATAGAAGGCAGTATTATAGTAGTTATATTCCTGTATATAGGGGGCAGTATTATAGTAGTTATATTCTTGTATATAGGGGCAGTATTATAGTAGTTATATTCCTGTATATAGGGGGCAGTATTATAGTAGTTATATTTTTATATATAGGAGCAGTATTATAGTAGTTATATTCTTGTATATAGGGGGCAGTATTATAGTAGTTATATTCTTGTATATAGGGGGCAGTATTATAGTAGTTATATTCCTGTATATAGGGGCAGTATTATAGTAGTTATATGCTTGTATATAGGGAGCAGTATTATAGTAGTTATATTCTTGTACATAGGAGCAGTTTTATAGTAGTTATAAACCCTAACCCTTCTTGTATATAGGTAGCAGTATTATAGTAGTTATATTCTTGTATATAGGGGACAGTATTATAGTAGTTATATTCTTATAGGGGGCAGTATTATAGTAGTTATATTCTTATAGGGGGCAGTATTATAGTAGTTATATTCTTGTATATAGGGAGCAGTATTATAGTAGTTATATTCTTGTATATAGGAGCAGTATTATAGTAGTTATATTCTTGTATATAGGAGCAGTATTATAGTAGTTCTATTCTTGTGTATAGGGGCAGTATTATAGTAGTTATATTCTTGTATATAGGGGCAGTATTATAGTAGTTATATTCTTGTATATAGGAGGGGCAGTATTATAGTAGTTATGTTCTTGTATATTGGGGCAGTATTATAGTAGTTATATTCTTGTATATAGGGGGCAGTATTATAGTAGTTTTATTCTTGTATATAGGGGGCAGTATTATAGTAGTTATATTCTTGGATATAGGGAGCAGTATTATAGTAGTTATATTCTTGTATATAGGAGCAGTATTATAGTAGTTATATTCTTGTATATAGGAGGCAGTATTATAGTAGTTATATTCTTGTACATAGGAGGCAGTACTGTTGTAGTTATATTCTTGTATATAGGCGCAGTATTATAGTAGATATATTCTTGTATATAGGAGGCAGTATTATAGTAGTTATATTCTTGTATATTGGGGCAGTATTATAGTAGTTATATTCTTGGATATAGGGAGCAGTATTATAGCAGTTATATTCTTGTATATAGGGGCAGTATTATAGTAGTTATATTTGTAATGACGGGGTAGGGAGACAGACAGGTGAGCCCTAATCTACCCGCCACTCAGTCCCTGCCTACTTGCAACGACCCGTCCTAGGAGACTGGGTACAACTGGGTGACGGTCCCTACGCTCAGTAAGTGCAAGACAGACAAACAGACAAGGATACACAGAAGCTAGGGAAACGAGGCAGCTGCCCACGGAGACACCGTGAGCAACAAGAGTAGTGAACGAGCCGAGTCAAACCAGGAGTGAACGAGGTACAAAACGCTGAGCAGGAGAGTGGTCAAAAAGCCAAGGTCAATAACAAGCAGAGGATGATTAGTACAAGCAGCAGCAGCAAGGCCAGAAAACAAGCAGAGCAGAGTCACAGGCAAAGGAGGAACAGGAAAGGCAGGTATAAATAGACAGTGGGCGGGAGCTAGCTCCGTCTGGCCAGGCTGTGATAGGCTCTCCCACTCCTAAGCCTGCCATCCTAAGTGGTGGAAGATGGAGTCAGTCTCACAGACATAGAAGCAAGTGCAGACTGATTGCCCACAGAAGCTGTGTCTGGCAAATCCTTTACAATATTCTTGTATATAGGGGCAGTATTATAGTATTTATATTCTTGTATATAGGGGCAGTATTATAGTAGTTATATTCTTGTATATAGGGGGCAGTATTATAGTAGTTATATTCTTGTATATAGGGGACAGTATTATAGTAGTTATATTCTTGTATACAGGAGGCAGTATTATAGTAGTTATATTCTTGTATAAAGGGGGCAGTATTCTAGTAATTATATTCTTATATATAGGGGCAGTATTATAGTAGTTATATTCTTGTATATAGAAGGCAGTATTATAGTAGTTATATTCTTGTACAGAGGGTCAGTATTATAGTAGTTATATTCTTGTATATAGGGGGCAGTATTATAGTAGTTATATTCTTGTATATAGGAGCATTATTATAGTGATTATATTTTTGTATATAGGAGGCAGTATTATAGTAGTTATATTCTTGTATATAGGGAGCTGTATTATAGTAGTTATGTTCTTGTATATAGAGGCAGTATTATAGTAGTTATATTCTTGTACATAGGAGCAGTATTATAGTAGTTATATTCTTGTATATAGGGGGCAGTATTATAGCAGTTATATTCTTGTATATAGAGGGCAGTATTATAGTCGTTATATTCTTGTATATAGGAACAGTATTATAGTAGTCATATTCCTGTATATAGGAGCAGTATTATAGTAGTTATATGCTTGTATATAGGAGGCAGTATTATAGTAATTATATTCTTATATATAGGGGCAGTATTATAGTGATTATATTCTTGTATATAGGAGGCAGTATTATAGTAGTTATATTCTTGTATATAGGAGGCAGTATTATAGTAGTTATATTCTTGCATATAGGGGGCAGTATTATAGTAGTTATATTCTTGTACATAGGGGCAAGTATTATAGTAGTTATATTCTTGTATATAGGGGCAGTATTATAGTAGTTATATTCTTGTATATAGGAGCAGTATTACAGTAGTTATATTCTTGTATATAGGAGCAGTATTATAATACTTATATTCTTGTATATAGGGACAGTATTATAGTGATTATATTCTTGTATATAGGAGGCATTATTATAGTAGTTATATTCTTGTACATAGGGGGCAGTATTATAGTAATTATATTCTTGTACATAGGGGCAAGTATTATAGTAGTTATATTCCTGTATATAGGGGCAGTATTATAGTAGTTATATTCTTGTATATAGGAGCAGTATTACAGTAGTTATATTCTTGTATATAGGAGCAGTATTATAGTAGTTGTGTTCTTGTATATAGGGGGCAGTATTATAGTAGTTATATTCTTGTATATAGGGGGCAGTATTATAGTAGTTATATTCTTGTATATAGGAGGCAGTATTATAGTAGTTATATTCTTGTATATAGGGGTCAGTATTATAGTAGTTATATTCTTGTATATAATAGGCAGTATTATAGTAGTTCTATTCTTGTATATAGGAGCAGTATTATAGCAGTTATATTCTTGTATATAGGGGCAGTATTATAGTAGATATATTCTTGTATATAGGAGCAGTATTATAGTAGTTATATTCTTGTATATAGGGGGCAGTATTATAGTAGTTATATTCTTGTATATAGGGGGCAGTAATATAGTAGTTATATTCTTGTATATAGGAGCAGTATTATAGTAGTTATATTCTTGCATATAGGAGCAGTATTACAGTAGTTATATTCTTGTATATAGGAGCAGTATTATAGTAGTTGTGTTCTTGTATATAGGGGGCAGTATTATAGTAGTTATATTCTTGTATATAGGAGCAGTATTATAGTAGTTATATTCTTGTATATAGGGGAAGTATTATAGTAGTTATATTCTTGCATATAGGGGGCAGTATTATAGTAGTTATATTCTTGTATATAGGGAGCAGTAATATAGTAGTTATATTCTTGTATATAGGAGCAGTATTATTATAGTTATATTCTTGCATATAGGGAGCAGTAATATAGTAGTTATATTCTTGTATATAGGAGCAGTGTTATAGTAGTTATATTCTTGTATATAGGGGCAGTATTAGGCTGGGTTCACACGTGGCGGAATTTCACTTAAATTCCGCTGCGGACACTCCGCAGCGTTAATCCGCAGCGGAGCCGTTTGTCCATTGACTTACACTTTAATTTAGCAGTGTTCGTTTAGACGAGGCGTAAAATTCCGCTGCGGAGCATAGGCTGCGGAGCGGAATTTGGTGTCCGCAGCATGCTCTGTCTGTTGCGGAGCAGTGGCGGACTCATGGCGGAATTTCTCCATTGACCTCAATGGAGATTCTAAGTTCCACAATGAAGTCCGCAGCTGTCATGCACATGTTATGTGTGCTGCGGATCCGTCTTGCTTTTTTAACTTGACATTTCTTCATTCTGGCTGGACCTATGTATTTCTAGGTCTACAGCCAGACTGAGGAAGTCAATGGGGCTCCCGTAATGACGGGAGCGTTGCTAGGAGACGTCTGTAAATAGTCACTGTCCAGGGTGCTGAAAGAGTTAAGCGATCGGCAGTAACTGTTTCTGCACCCGGGACAGTGACTACCGATCCCAATATACATGTATCTGTAAAAAAAAATGAAGTTCATACTTACCGAGAACTCCCTGCTTCTGTCTCCAGTCCGGCCTCCCAGGATGACGTTTCAGTCTAAGTGACGGCTGCAGCCAATCACAAGCTAATAACAGGCTGCAGCGGTCACATGGACTGCCGCGTCATCCAGGGAGATCGGGCTGGATGCCGAAGGAGGGACACGTCACCAAGACAACGGGCGGTAAGTATGAATTTCTTTGACTTTCACAAGGGAAAGTGCTGTCCCTTCTCTCTATCCTGCACTGATAGGGAGAAGGGAAGTACTTTTACCGCAGTCCGCAGCAGCTAGTCCGCATCAATTTACTGCACATTTTGTGCAGATCCGCAGCAGAATCTGCAACGCAGATTCTGTGCGGCATTGATGCGGACAGTTGCGGAGGAAATCCGCCACGTGTGGTCATGCCCTAATAGTAGTTATATTCTTGTATATAGGGGGCAGTAATATAGTAGTTATATTCTTGTATATAGGAGCAGTATTATAGTAGTTATATTCTTGCATATAGGAGCAGTATTACAGTAGTTATATTCTTGTATATAGGAGCAGTATTATAGTAGTTATATTCTTGCATATATGGAGCAGTAATATAGTAGTTATATTCTTGTATATAGGAGCAGTATTATAGTAGTTATATTCTTGTATATAGGGGAAGTATTATAGTAGTTATATTCTTGCATATAGGGAGCAGTAATATAGTAGTTATATTCTTGTATATAGGAGCAGTATTATAGTAGTTATATTCTTGCATATAGGGGCAGTATTATAGTAGTTGTGTTCTTGTATATAGGGGGCAGTTATATAGTAGTTATATTCTTGTATATAGGAGCAGTATTATAGTAGTTATATTCTTGCATATAGGGAGCAGTAATATAGTAGTTATATTCTTGTATATAGGAGCAGTATTATAGTAGTTATATTCTTGTATATAGGGGAAGTATTATAGTAGTTATATTCTTGCATATAGGGAGCAGTAATATAGTAGTTATATTCTTGTATATAGGAGCAGTATTATAGTAGTTATATTCTTGCATATAGGGGCAGTATTATAGTAGTTATATTCTTGTATATAGGGAGCAGTAATATAGTAGTTATATTCTTGTATATAGGAGCAGTATTATAGTAGTTATATTCTTGCATATAGGGAGCAGTAATATAGTAGTTATATTCTTGTATATAGGAGCAGTATTATAGTAGTTATATTCTTGCATATAGGGGCAGTATTATAGTAGTTATATTCTTGTATATAGGGAGCAGTAATATAGTAGTTATATTCTTGTATATAGGAGCAGTATTATAGTAGTTATATTCTTGCATATAGGGAGCAGTAATATAGTAGTTATATTCTTGTATATAGGAGCAGTGTTATAGTAGTTATATTCTTGTATATAGGGGCAGTATTATAGTAGATATATTCTTGTATATAGGAGCAGTATTATAGTAGTTATATTCTTGTATATAGGGGCAGTATTATAGTAGTTATATTCTTGTATATAGGGGGCAGTAATATAGTAGTTATATTCTTGTATATAGGAGCAGTATTATAGTAGTTATATTCTTGCATATAGGAGCAGTATTACAGTAGTTATATTCTTGCATATAGGAGCAGTATTACAGTAGTTATATTCTTGTATATAGGAGCAGTATTATAGTAGTTGTGTTCTTGTATATAGGGGGCAGTATTATAGTAGTTATATTCTTGTATATAGGAGCAGTATTATAGTAGTTATGTTCTTGCATATAGGGAGCAGTAATATAGTAGTTATATTCTTGTATATAGGAGCAGTATTATAGTAGTTATATTCTTGTATATAGGGGAAGTATTATAGTAGTTATATTCTTGCATATAGGGGGCAGTATTATAGTAGTTATATTCTTGTATATAGGGAGCAGTAATATAGTAGTTATATTCTTGTATATAGGAGCAGTATTATAGTAGTTATATTCTTGCATATAGGGAGCAGTAATATAGTAGTTATATTCTTGTATATAGGAGCAGTATTATAGTAGTTGTGTTCTTGTATATAGGGGGCAGTATTATAGTAGTTATATTCTTGCATATAGGGAGCAGTAATATAGTAGTTATATTCTTGTATATAGGAACAGTATTATAGTAGTTGTGTTCTTGTATATAGGGGGCAGTATTATAGTAGTTATATTCTTGTATATAGAAGCAGTATTATAGTAGTTATATTCTTGCATATAGGGAGCAGTAATATAGTAGTTATATTTTTGTATATAGGAGCAGTATTATAGTAGTTATATTTTTGCATATAGGGGCAGTATTATAGTAGTTATATTCTTGTATATAGGGAGCAGTAATATAGTAGTTATATTCTTGTATATAGGAGCAGTATTATAGTAGTTATATTCTTGCATATAGGGAGCAGTAATATAGTAGTTATATTCTTGTATATAGGAGCAGTGTTATAGTAGTTATAGTCTTGTACATAGGAGCAGTATTATAGTAGTTATATTCTTGTACATAGGGGGCAGTATTATAGTAGTTATATTCTTGTATATAGGGAGCAGTATTATAGTAGTTATATTCTTGTATATAGGGGCAGTATTATAGTAGTTATATTCTTGTATATAGGGGGCAGTATTATAATAGTTATATTCTTGTACATAGAGGGCACGATTATAGTAGTTGTTTTCTTTTTCATAGGGGCAGTTTAGTGATATCTTATACTACAAAATGTCCATGTTGCATATTCTCACTTCTGTAACTATATGTACTGTACATTCGAATGAGTTACTCCTGACCCCAAATTCCTTAGAACACATTAAAAACTCTTACCACATTTCACTATAAGGGTATGTTCACACGTCTTAACAAATTACGTCTGAAATTACGGAGCTGTTTTCAGGCGAAAACAGCTTCTGAATTTCAGACGTAATTGCAAGTACTCGCGTTTTTCGCGGCGTCTTTTACGGACGTTATTGGAGTCAATGAAAAACGGCTCCAATTACGTCCCAAGAAGTGACATGCACTCTTTTGAGGCGGGCGTCTTTTTACGCGCCGTCTTTTGACAGCGGCGCGTAAAAACAAAGCCCGTCTGCACAGAACACCGTAAGACCCATTGATTTCAATGGGCAGATGTTTGCAGACGGTTTGGAGCCGTTTTTTCGGGCGTAATTCGAGGCGTAAAACGCCTGAATTACGTCCGTAAATAGGGCGTGTGAACATACCCTGATATCCCATCATTCCTTCTCTCTGGGGCCACTTAGGGCGTCCTTCCTGCACGCTACTCGTATCATTATATTTCTGTCCTTGCTGCTGTAGTCCGGGAACATCTGTACTACGCTGTGACTTGCTGCTTACGTGTGTGGGTGGTGAACAATGTTTCCTTTAATATTTAGGCAGTCAGGCTGAGCAAGATTCTAAAACGGTGAATTTCGCATCGCTGTGTCATTCCTGTCCCTAGGCAGCACAAACAGATCTGTAACACAGAGACGGAATCCCTCCCGTAACGTAGACTGATACCCAAATAATTATTTTTCCCATAGAAAAATACATAGAAGTTTTTAGAAATATGAAGCCCCATTAAAGGGACCCTGACAAACCAGACAGGACCAGTCAGATAACGCAAATGTGCGTCTCCCTTTGACCATAGTATTTTCCCCCATACACAGTGCTCTGGCCACATATATACGGTGCCCCAGCCAAACATAAGACACCGCCTGTACCACTTTATATCTGGCAGGATCACTCGTTACCAGGACAGCCGCTCATTGGCTGAGCTTGGTGATGTATAATGTTGCCGCAGTTGGTCCTAACTCCCATGTGGTGTCCTTTGCGCTAAAATAGGCATATAAACCGCCTCTACCGGTGCCGCTGGCGCCCACCACCCACACTGCCACGGTCCTCTCCTACCAGCTAAGGGGTTAGAATGCATGTGTGTTTTGTGTAGTCCATGTATATAAATAGGGACTGTATGTAGTGGGCGTGCCTGTTCGTGCTTTCATGTGTGTGCATACTTGTGACTTATGGCAGTATTATTTAGGTATTGTATGATAGTATTACTCGGGCTCCGTGTGGAGGTATTATTTGGGCACTGCTTAACATTATTATTTGGGCACTCAGTGTCGGTATTATTTATGTATATTATATTGCCATTTTTATTTTATTTTTGTGTTGTACATTATGTCAGCATTTTTTATGTGTACAGAGGGGCACATTGTTTTAGTGTATTACCTGCATGTGTCATATTTTTCTTTCTTTTTTTCAATTTGTACATATCGCTTTTTTTGGAGACTGGCACTTTGTAGGGCATTTAGTTGGCACAGTTTCATACACTGGTACAGTGGAGAGCTTTTTGAATGTGACAGAAGCATCATGTGGAGGGACAGCGGGATTGTTCTACAGAAAAAGAGGTGCAGGAGGAACCTCAGCGGACCGTAACTGTCACGCCCGAAACCAGTGACATAAATAGAGCTTAAACCCATTATGGTGCCGGGTTTTGTCACTTAGGATGGAAGGGTCTGGTATTTGATGGCCCCCTACACAAACTTTCTAATGATCCTTCGGCCAATTCCCTACCCCTATTCTTGCTAACAATGCAGTTCCTCTGGAGAGAAAAGTTTTCTCCACCCAGTAGCAAAAGGAATGGAGCAACCAGGACTGGGCCTCCTCTCTCCAATAGCTACGTGGTCGGCCTTCATGGTATCTATGTTCTTGCCCGCATCACAGTTTGGGAAGCAATGCCATGCAGAGTTTCTGTAGATGTTAACTGTACAGTGTAAAGACCTTGTACTCCCTGTATTTGCTGTTACAATATGGCCGTGCAGACAGTTCCGTGATTTTTACGCAGCGTGAGTCCGCTGCGTAAAACTCACGACATGTCCGTTCTTTGTGCGTATTTCGCGCATCACGCACCCATTGAAGTCAATGGGTGCGTGAAAATCACGCGCACCACACGGAAGCACTTCCGTGGGACGCGCGTGATTCGCGCAACAGCTGTGAAAAGGATGAATGAAAACAGAAAAGCACCACGTGCTCTTCTGTTTACAAACATCCAAACGGAGTGTCATAATGATGGCGACTGCGTGAAAAGCACGCTGCTACTCATCATATGGTGATGACACACGGAGCTGCTAAGTGCCTTTTGTGCACGCAAAACGCCGTGTTTTTTGCGTGCGCAAAACGCACACGCTCGTGGGAATCAGGCCTTATCCTGTACTGATCCTGAGTTACATCCTGTATTATACTCCAGAGCTGTACTCACTATTCTGCTGGTGGAGTCACTGTGTACATACATTACATTTCTTATCCTGTACTGATCCTGAGTTATATCCTGTATTATACTCCAGAGCTGCACTCACTATTCTGCTGGTGGAGACACTGTGTACATACATTACTTCTCCTGTACTGATCCTGAGTTATATCCTATATTATACTCCAGAGCTGCACTCACTATTCTGCTGGGGGAGTCACTGTGTACATACATTACATTACTTATCCTGTACTGATCCTGAGTTACATCCTGTATTATACTCAGGGAGCTGCACTCACTATTCTGCTGGTGGGGTCACTGTGTACATACATTACATTACTTATCCTGTACTGATCCTGAGTTACATCCTGTATTATACTCCAGAGCTGTACTCACTATTCTGCTGGTGGAGTCACTGTGTATATACATTACATTACTTATCCTGTACTTATCATGAGTTACATCCTGTATTATACTCCAGAGCTGCAGTCACTATTCTGCTGGTGGAGTCACTGTGTACATACATTACATTGCTTATCCTGTACTGATCCTGAGTTACATCCTGTATTATACTCCAGAGCTGCACTCACTATTCTGCTGGTGGAGTCACTGTGTACATACATTACTTATCCTGTACTGATCCTGAGTTACAGCCTGTATTATACTCCAGAGCTGCACTCACTATTCCGCTGGTGGAGTCACTGTGTACATGACATTAATGACATTACTTATCTTGTACTGATCCTGAGTTACATCCTTTTTTATACTCCAGAGCTGCACTCACTATTCTGCTGGTGGAGTCACTGTGTTCATACATTACATTACTTATCCTGTACTGATCCTGAGTTACATCCTGTATTATACTCCAGAGCTGCACTCACTATTCTGCTGGTGGAGTCACTGTGTACATACATTACATTACTTATCCTGTACTGATCCTGAGTTACATCCTGTATTATACTCCAGAGCTGCACTCACTATTCTGCTGGTGGAGTCACTGTCTACATACATTACTTATCCTGTACTGATCCTGAGTTACATCCTGTATTATACTCCAGAGCTGCACTCACTATTCTGCTGGTGGAGTCACTGTGTACATACATTACATTACTTATCCTGTACTGATCCTGAGTTACATCCTGTATTATACTCCAGAGCTGCACTCACTATTCTGCTGGTGGAGTCACTGTGTACATACATTACATTACTTATCCTGTGCTGATCCTGGGTTACATCCTATATTATACTCCAGAGCTGCACTCACTATTCTGCTGGTGCAGTCACTGTGTACATACATTACATTACTTATCCTGTACTGATCCTGAGTTATATCCTGTATTATACTCCAGAGCTGCACTCACTATTCTGCTGGTGGAGTCACTGTGTACATACATTACATTACTTATCCTGTACTGATCCAGAGTTACATCCTGTATTATACTCCAGAGCTGCACTCACTATTCTGCTGGTGGAGTCACTGTGTACATACATTACATTACTTATCCTGTACTGATCCTGAGTTACATCCTGTATTATACTCCAGAGCTGCACTCACTATTCTGCTGGTGGAGTCACTGTGTACATACATTACATTACTTATCCTGTACTGATCCTGAGTTATTTACTGCATTCACAATTCTGCAGACTTCAGAGCTGAAATCTTCTATCATTCCTTGCTTGTTCAGTTTCTGCACAGAGCTTGCTCTGGTGATTTGAATTTTGGAAAGTCTAGTCTTTTCTTTACACCAAGCACTTTACAGTGATCTGATTTAGGAAAAACGAACTGCCCCTGCATTACAGGAGCTCAGCTAAGCTTGTTGAATGTTTCCAAATACAAGTTACACGCCCGAACTAAGGATCAATACAAGATAAAAGTAATGCAGAATAACTGTAAAATGGAAATGCCCTTTAAGAATGATTAATCAGACCCATTTGTGTGGAAAGATCATATAGTACAGTCATTTGAGGATGCAAAAATGTAATTTTGAGATTATATAAAATACCTTCTTTCCCTATGAATCTATCTATAGTTATTAATGACATTTTGAGAAGTCCGTGCAATCCCTGGGTTGAGCATTTTCAGTATTTATGGAATTGCCATTTAAGCAATTGCAACTATTCCGGGAAGTATATGGTTAACTTGAAGAATTTCAGGTTTACTTTGTTTAACAAAGAGACTTAGAAAAATCTTCTGGTTGCTGCCAATACTTCCAGCTGTGTGTGCCCGGCGCCAGCTGTGAGTGGCCTGTAACCCTCATAGACCGGTGTAAACACGCCAGAAACGTAAGCGACTCGCCTGCACATACGACATTTGTACGCCGCACGTCTCACTCCAGAAATCAACAGCCTTCCCTTCTCGGCAATAATTAAAATTTGACTTCATTATGTTGTCCAAAAGACCTGAAGTCAGAACAATAATTGATATTCACAAATGTAATTCGGAAAAAAAAGAAAATCTTATACTTACTCAGTAGTCTGTACTTCTTCATCCAGGCCGGCCCTCTGGTATGACGTTTCATCCCATGTGACCACTGCAGCCAATCACAAGCTGCAGTGGTCACATGGGATGAACCGTCATCCTAGGAGGCCGGCCTGCAGGAGGTCAGAGGGTAAGTATGTGTTTTTTTTTTTGTTCTACGTGCAGTTTTCCGCAGCGGACATTCCGGCCGAAAAACTGCACCACAATTTGGTTCGGAATTCTGTGCGGGGCCCAGTGCGGATACTTTGTGTGCTTTTATGTAGCGTATCCGCCCTGTGTGAACATACCCAATGTATTTTGTAAGCACAAAACACCAATTTGTGAGAAACTGTCACTTTATAGGATTTTGTGGCATAATTTGTTTTTATTGTATCTTTTTTAACATTGTGTTTTTATTGGTGTGCTGTCTGATGTCATTTGATTCAAAGATATAAGCATGCTCCTGATTGGTTAAACTATCGTGGACTGTAATTGGCTCCTATGGGTAAAAGACATTGTTCTGTTTTCTGACTCATATCATTCACAGAAAGACATTTTGTGACACAGAAAATCATTTAGACACAGAATTATATTTTTCAGTTGGGGAACACCTAATCTCCCAATATACCACAGCAATGTTCTAATAAAGTCGCAACTTCACAGAATCAAATAGGACTTTGCACGTGTATAGGCAATGGTGGCTCACGCTCCATAGTGAAGGCGGCGCCGGGAGAAGCAGCCCGGACGCCATTTGCAATGGTATGTTGCTGCGCCTTGACTGGCGCCTCACGCTGAGGGTAGTGCTCAATTTTTTTCCGCCTAACAGGGATCAGTGTGCGAGGGCTGCGGGCCTTGAAGGAGGAGAGTGAGTGCTGTGTTTGTGCCGACGGGCACGAGTAGGCCCCGAAGCCGGTGAAGCAAAAGGGCCAATGCTGTGGCGGGTGGCGGGTAGAGGGCAGGAGCCCCCTGCAGGTAATTGCTGTGAAATAGGCAGCGTTGGATATAACGGGTGTAAGTTGCCTGGGCCTCCCCAGGATTGTATTATTGAGTTGATGGGTAGAAGGTGCCAGGGGACTCCCCACAATAGTGACAAAGGACTGCTGCCAAGAGAGAGAAAGGGCCTGGATTTAAAGTGGACGTGGCCCTTTATCAGGGAGCCACCATTGCTTATAACAGTATAACATAGCAGTGAGCTTTACTGGCTTGAGGACCTGCACAGCTCAGGACATGTGACCACAGGTCCTATAAACATAACACATAATAATGCAGCTATAGCCACTAGGTGGCAGCATAGCAATGGAAATATAAAACATTAGCATTGGTCTAACTCCTGGCTTGAACCTGTAGGACAGAATGCAATGTCAATGCCAATATAAATATGTATTGGTAAGGCCTTGCAGGGTTAAGGCCCTTTACATGGGCCAATTATTGGGCAAACTCTCGTTCATTGACTGATTGTATCATTTATGCAGCACAAATTATTATCGTTGTCGGCAGCGCATCTCCTGTGTGAACTACAGCTGACACTGTTGTGGAGTAACTGTAGCTAACACTGGTATTTGGACACAGAGGCTGGAACTGTTAGGCCTCATGTACACGAACGCCGCATGTCGCATTTATTTCTATGGGCCCATGCACACGACCGTGGTTTCCACGGTCCGTGCATTGCCTGGGAGCCTGGACCGCAGAAAGATAGGACATGTCTTAATATGGCCGCATTTTGCGGTCCAGGCTCATTGAAATGAATGTACACAGCCATGTGCACGGTCCGCGATTTGCGGGCGGCCCGCGGGTAACACTCCACGACCGTCCGAGCCACAAATCACAGGCCGTGCACACCACTACGGTCGTGTGCATGAGCCCTTATGGGGCACTATGGCTGTCATTGTTTTGGCCGCACTGTGGGTGTACATTGTTGTGGACTAAATCTGCCAGGCTCTTTGGGGGTACTTTGGCTCCAAAAGAACTTGTATTGTCTCTGATTCTAAGTCTTCATTTGTTCTGTAAAATATATTCAGGGTCAGTAAGTAAATATGGTATACATACAGCAGGTCACGCACCTTGCTCCCAGACCTGTGTGATTGCCACGGACTCATGACGTCATCACAGGAGGACTATTTGAACACTCCGTGGCCCTACAGATCTCCCCTGAACTTCACTGCCTGACTCTGACCGCCTTCTTTGGCTTTCCTGCCCTGCTTATCTGAATTATCACCGAGTCCCTGCCTGAATATTTTTTTTAAAGCGGACCTGTCACTAATTCATATAAGTTTAAATAGTTGACTGACCTGAATAGCGCTGACTCCCTCATTCCAGCGCTATTTTTCTTTTTTTCCTGGACCCCCCTGTTCCAGAGATATGGCGCACTGTCCTGTTGGCTCCTTATATGCTAATTTGCTGTAGTTAGCCAAAGGGGTGGGGCTAGCTTCCCTGTCCCAGATGTTAACCAGTCAGTGTGAGGCAGCTTGAGGGTAGTTCACACCCTGTTGGCTAACTACAGTAAATTAGCATAGAGGGAGCCAACACAACAGTGGGCCGTATCTTTGGAACAGGGGGGTCCAGGAAAAAAAGAAAGACAGCGCTGGAATCAAGGAGACAACACTATTCAGGTCAGTACACTAGTTCAACTTATATGTCCTAGTGACAGATCCTCGCACCTGCTGCCTATTAGTGATAACGCCAGGAGCCGGGACCTGAGGATCGGGCCAGGAAAGTCCATACCTCCTGAGGAGATTAGGGCTACTGAATAAGGCCTCATGCACATGACCGTAGTTTTCATCTGTAATTACGGATCAGGTAATTACAGATGAAATTGCGGACCCATTCATTCTTATTGGCCACGGACACCTAACCATATATTTACCAATGTGTGTCCAGGCCATAGAAATATAGACCATGTCCTATTCTTGTCCGCAATTGCGGCACAGACTCGCCCATAGAAGTCTATGGGTGCTTCCGCAATTGCGGATGCCTACGGATGTGCATTTGTATTTGCAGAAAGTAAAAACCCTTACAGTTGTGTGCATGAGGCCTAAGAGGGTTCCTTAGACTCAGCGCCCAACCAATTGTGGCACGAGAGATTCCTCTACGTGGTAAGTTCTATAACTAAGGTGTGAGCCGGCGATGTCTTCCACAGGTGACTATAAGGCTATGTTCACATGCGTCTTTTCGTGCGCCGTTTTTTCAAAGTAAGGTGTAAAAAAAAAAGGCCCCAACGGAACGGAACGCCGTATTTTTCATTGAAATCAGTGGGCAGATGTTTGTAGGCGTTCTGCATCCGATTTTTCAGCCGTTTTTCTGGACGTTTACGGCTGAAAATAGCCGGTGTGAACAGACCCTAAGATTACAATTATATTGACTGGTAAAAAGCATAAAGCACACGTCTCCTACTTCCACATTATGGACAATGTCAAAATGATTCATGTGTCAGTCATGTGACTATATATGGCGTAAAATCATCTGTTGGGAAGCGGAAATCAGGACAGGTAAATGATGTGATGTGAAGAGGTACGTTGTGGGGGCACTGTGGAACCAGAAAAAATTGCCACAGTTTCCCTGTAAGGGTATGTTCACACGCAGTGTTTTAAGACGTCATTTGGGCATTTTACGCCTCTAATTACGCCTGAAAAAACGCCCCTAATACGCCTACAAACATCTGCCCATTGCTTGCAATGGGATTTACGATGTTCTGTTCCCACGAGCCTTAATTTTACGCGTCGCTGTCAAAATACGGCGCGGAAAATGACGGTTCGTCAAAAGAAGTAGCATGTCACTTCTTAGGACGTTTTTGGAGGCGTTTTTCGTTGACTCAATTTAAAAACAACTCCAAAAACGTCCGTAAAATACGCTGCGAGTAGTTACAAAGAACGTCTGAAAATCAGGAGCTGTTTTCACCTGTAAACAGCTCCGTATTTTCAGGCGTTTTTATTCACTGCGTGTGAACACACCCTGAGGCCTCATTTACACGAGCGTGTGCGTTTTGCGCGCGCAAAAAACGCTGCGTTTTGCGCGCGCAAAAGGCACTTGGCAGCTCCGTGTGTCATCCGTGTATGATGCGCGGCTGCGTGATTTTCGCGCAGCCGCCATCATAGAGATGAGGCTAGTCGACGCCCGTCACTGTCCAAGGTGCTGAAAGAGCTAACTGATCGGCAGTAACTCTTTCAGCACCCTCGACAGTGAATGCCGAACACAATATACACCAACCTGTGAATAAAAAAAGACTTTCATACTTACCAAGAACTTCCTGCTTCCCCCAGTCCGGGCTCCCGGCCGTTGCCTTGGTGACGCGTCCCTCTCTTGTCATCCGGCCCCACCTCCCAGGATGACGCCGCAGTCCATGAGACCGCTGCAGCCTGTGATTGGCTGCAGCCTGTGCTTGGCCTGTGATTGGCTGCAGCCTGTGCTTGGCCTGTGATTGGCTGCAGCTGTCACTTTGACTGAACTGTCATCCCGGGAGGTCGGACCGGAGTTATCGGTAAGTCAGAACGTCTTTTTTTTTTTACAGGTTCATGGATTTTCGGCGCAGAAGTCACTGTCCATGGTGCTGAACCAGTTTAACGCTTTCAGCACCGTGGACAGTGACTGTCTCCTGACGTCGCGTACCCGAACATTTTTTACCGGTTTCGGTCAAAACGAGTTTGCCCGAACCCGGTGAAGTTCGGTGCGCTCATCTCTAATTTGACACTCCGTTTGGATGTTTGTAACCAGAAAAGCACGTGGTGCTTTTCTGTTTACATTCATCCTTTTGACAGCTCTTGCGTGATTTTCGCGCATGCAACGCAGGACCGTCAGTGTGGCATGCGTTGTTTTCACGCACCCATTGAAGTCAATGGGTGCGTGTTGCGTGAAAAACGCAAGAATATAGAACATGTCGTGAGTTTTACGCAACGCACTCACGCAGCGCAAAATTCACGCATCGTCTAAACAGCCCCATAGACTATTATAGGTGCGTACGACACGCGTGAAAAGCACGCGCGTCGCACGCGCGTATAATACGCTCGTGTAAATGAGGCCTAATAGTGACTCCTAGAGTGCCAATATTGTAAGGGTATGTTCACACGCTGAGCCAAAAACGTCTGAAAATACGGAGCTGTTTTCAAGGGAAAACAGCACCTGATTTTCAGACGTTTTTTGAGCAACTCACGTTATTTGCGTCGTTTTACGCGCCGTTTTCGTGCCGTTTTTTCGGCCGTTTTTGGAGCTGTTTTCAATAGAATCTATGAGAAAACGGCTCCAAAACCGTCCCAAGAAGTGTCCTGCACTTCTTTTGACGAGGCTGTAATTTGACAGCTGTCAAACGACGATGCGTAAATAACAGGTCGTCTGCACAGTACGTCGGCAAACCCATTCAAATGAATGGGCAGATGTTTGCCGACGTATTGTAGCCGTATTTTCAGACGTAAAACGAGGCATAATACGCCTCGTATACGTCTGAAAATAGGTCGTGTGAACCCAGCCTAAGGGTATGTGCACACGTAGTGACCAAAAACGTCTGAAAATCCAGAGCTGTTTTCAAGGGAAAACAGACCCTGCTTTTCAGACGTTTTTTGACCAACTCGCATTTTTCGCGGCGTTTTCTACGTCCGTTTTTGGAGCTGTTTTCATTGGAGTCTATGAGAAAACAGCTCCAAAAACGTCCAAAGAAGTGTCCTGCATATAATGTATATAATAAGTGTCCTGCATATAATGTATATAAATGTCCTGCATATAATGTATATAAGTGTCCCGCATATAATGTATATAAGTGTCCCGCATATAATGTATATAAGTGTCCCGCATATAATGTATATAAGTGTCCCGCATATAATGTATATAAGTGTCCCGCATATAATGTATATAAGTGTCCCGCATATCATGTATATAAGTGTCCCGCATATAATGTATATAAGTGTCCCGCATATAATGTATATAAGTGTCCCGCATATAATGTATATAAGTGTCCCGCATATAATGTATATAAATGTCCTGCATATAATGTATATAAGTGTCCTGCATATAATGTATATAAGTGTCCTGCATATAATGTATATAAGTGTCCCGCATATAATGTATATAAGTGTCCTGCATATAATGTATATAAGTGTCCCGCATATAATGTATATAAGTGTCCCGCATATAATGTATATAAGTGTCCCGCATATAATGTATATAAGTGTCCCGCATATAATGTATATAAGTGTCCCGCATATAATGTATATAAATGTCCTGCATATAATGTATAGAAGTGTCCCGCATATAATGTATATAAGTGTCCTGCATATAATGTATATAAGTGTCCGGCACTTCTTTTGACGAGGCTGTATTTTTACGCGTCGTCATTTGACAGCTGTCAAACAACGATGCGTAAATGACAGGTCGTCGGCACAGTACGTCGGCAAACCCATTCAAATGAATGGGCAGATGTTTGCCGACGTATTGTAGCCCTATTTTCAGACGTAAAACGAGGCATAATACGCCTCGTTTACGTCTGAAAATAGGTCGTGTGAACCCAGCCTAAAGATAAATTGCCCCCATAATATATATTCTCTCTCTCCTTGCAAGTGCGTGAAAAACACACGCCACGCGAAAAGCACACTGATGCAAAACGCAACGCACACGGACAGATTTACGCACTTTTTTTTTTACGCACGTAAATCTGTCACGCTTGTGTGAATGTAGCCTTAGATACAGGGACCCAGCAGTAAGTATCCCTGTACTAACATATGTTCACCCCCCAAAAATATGTCTGTGCGTGTATGTATGTATGTGTGTGCGTGTGTATATATATATATATATATATATATATATATATATATAGGAAACCGCATATCTATAGCACTACGACCCTATAGCTATGGATAGGATTAGATACATTGGCTCATCAGACAGTATCACACATGATAGGATTAGATACGGTGGCTCAGCAGACAGTATCACACATGATAGGATTAGATACAGTAGCTCAGCAGACAGTATCACAAATGATATGATTAGATACGGTGGCTCAGCAGACAGTATCACACATGATAGGATTAGATACATTGGCTCAGCAGACCGTATCACACATGATAGGATTAGAATCAGTGGCCGAGCAGACAGTATCACACATGATAGCATTAGATACAGTGGCTCAGCAGACAGTATCACACATGATAGGATTAGATACAGTGGCTCAGCAGACAGTATCACACATGATAGGATTAGATACAGTGCCTCAGCAGACAGTATCACACATGATAGGATTAGATACAGTGGCTCAGCAGACAGTATCACACATGATAGAATTAGATACACTGGCTCAGCATACAGTATCACACATGATTGGATTAGATATAGGGCTCAGCAGACAGTATCACACATTATAGGATTAGATGCAGTGGCTCAGCAGACAGTATCACACATGATAGGATTAGATACAGCGGCTCAAAGCCAATCAGAACAATCGGACTTCGAAGCCTGAACTACACACCCCCACCACCGCCGTACCCAACAAGCCCAGAATCCGAAACGACACCGGCCGTCGCCGATCAACCGACACTCTTCCCTTGCGAAACCCTTTCAATGCTTGCACCGCCAAAAACTCTTTAGTCACATCTGAAACGCCATGCAACTTCATACCGAACGCCACAGCAGACACAAACTTGTTCACTTTTGCCACTGACACACCCGACTTATACGCGTCCCCCAGCCAATACAACAGGTCCACTAATCTGTCCCGGTCAGACCGGACGTCCCCTAATGACCCCAACCAAAGCTCCCATTGAGCCCAGCCAGCCCTATATGCTGCCCACGTAGAACTCGCCAAAGATCGCTCAATTAACGCGTCTGCTCCAGAGAAACCAACTCCCAAAGATGATCCGGGCACACCTTGCCGATCCGATCTGCTGCCGGTGCCAACTGACGAAAACGATCCCACTGCGAGCGAGAAAGAGCATCAGCAACACAATTCTCAACCCCCGGTACATGCACCGCCACCACCCAAGCATTCAATGACAAACAAACTAGCACCAAATGCCGCAACAGTTGAACCACCGGAGGAGACGACGCCGAAATATTATTAATAGCCAATACCACCCCAAGGTTGTCGCAGTGAAAACGGATCTTCTTATCCCTGAGCCTATCCCCCCAAATGGTTACAGCGACCACGATAGGAAATAGCTCGAGTAGGGCCACGTTTTTTGTTAGACCGTGTTCAATCCAGCTAGCAGGCCAACTCCCAGCACACCACTGTCCCCCACAATATGCACCAAAACCGCCCCCTCCCGCGGCATCTGTAAACAAGTCCAAATCCACAGAATCAAAAACCCCAGCCATCCAAAGGGACCGACCGTTGTATTGCCCCAAAAACCTATGCCACACTTCCAAGTCGGCCCGATGCTCTCCGCTCAGTCTCACAAAATGATGCGGTGCCAACACCCCAGCAGTGGCCGCCACCAAACTTCTACTAAACACCCTACCCATGGGCATGATCCGACATGCGAAGTTCAACTTCCCTAATACCGACTGCAGACTGCGTAACGTAACCTTTTTCAACCGAGACAACGCCCGAACCTCCGTATGCAGAGCCGTCAATTTGTCCTCCGGGAGCCTGTATTCCATCAAGACCAAGTCAATTTCAATACCTAAAAAACGAATGACCGTAACCGGCCCTTCCGTTTTCTCAGGAGCCAATGGGACCCCAAAATCTCGCATGACACCTTGTAAAGCATACAAAACATTGGCGCACACCCCCGAACCACCCGGGCCAACGCACCGAAAATCATCAAGGTAATGAATAACCGACTTTACACCTGCGACTTCCCGAATCACCCATTCCAAAAAAGAACTAAACGCCTCAAAATAGGCGCACGACAGGGAACAACCCATGGGCAAACAACGATCCACAAAAAATTCCCCTTCCCAAAAACAACCCAACAACCGTTGACTATCAGGATGAACCGGCAATAGCCTAAAAGCTGCCTCAATATCCGTTTTTGCTAACAAGGCACCAGCACCCGCCTCCTGAACCAAAACCACTGCCTTATCAAACGACGCGTACACCACTGAACACAAAACCGGATCAATCCCATCATTCACCGATGCCCCCGGGGAAAAGAAAGATGATGTATCAAACGAAACTTGTTCGACTCACGCTTAGGCACCACACCCAACGGGGAAACAACAAGATCAGCCACAGGTGGTTCTACAAAAGGTCCCCCCATGCGACCCAAGGTCACTTCTTTATGCAATTTATCCGACACCACCCCAGAGTGTTGATAAGTGGACAAAAGATTCCTACGAGTAACCGGAACCTCATAAGGAGGGGGAGGAATCACAAAACCTATGCGAAAACCATCTGCAAGCAACTGCGCCCCAGCCCTATCCGGATACCTACTTAGAAAGGGGGCCATCCTTTCCAACTTCACCAACGTCACCCCCTTGACCAGCTGAACCCCCTGCTCCACCTCCCTTCTTGCCTTTTCGCAGACATTTTGACGCCCCATGGGACGACCCGCTGCAATGGGAATACACTTGCTTGAACTTGCACGTGGCCCCAAATTTACATTGGCCGTCGTTAAAAACTGCCAGCAAAAACCGAGCTTGGAACCAGAACCCTGACCGGACTGTCCGACCTGCCCTGCAGACCTCCCGCTCCCTGGAAAGGACTGTCCCGGTTTAACTGGAGCGGTCACCCTCAACCACAACACAATGTCTTTCTGATCCCAATTGTTCATCATAACGCAGCCATGCCACCCCGCCGTACACCCGATGTGCCTCGCCGATTGCATCCATGTAACAAAAAAGAGCGGAACAATGCTACGGAGCCTTCTCCCCAACAACACTAGCCAATATTGCAAAAGCTTGCAGCCAATTCACAAACGTTTGCGGAATGAGTCTATAACGCCGACGCCCCTTATCTAAGTTGAATTTAGCCAAAGGAAGAAGAGAAAATATCTCCACATACTCATCCTTCCAAATGCGCTCACGCACCTCCTGTTTCAGATGTGCCCCCAACGGGCCCTCAAAACACGCATAGACCTCACCCCGCGCTCTATCATCCAACCGCACCCTGTCATCCTCCTGTATCCCCTCCGTCTGTACCGACACCGCCACAGCTCTATCTGGAGGCTGTCCTACCACCGCCGGCACCGCCGACCCCCCCCAAACCGCAACCGGGCCCGCTCCCACCAATACTGGGGCCTGCGACCCATCCAATTTTTTGACCAGCTCGCGCAAGCAACCCACTAGATCAGCTAAACCACTACCGCCCCCCCGGAATACCCGCCGATGGCCGCACTGCCCGACGCAACCCCTGCACCCCCCGACATGCAAGGAGTAGAAAAAGAGACAGAAGGAAAACACCCACCTGGCTGCTCAGGCGCTGTGATCCCGCCAGCCGGACACCCTTGAACACGCCGAGGCTCCTCAACCGCTCCTTCTTCCAACGCAACCATCATCCGCGACCGCTGCCCACACCCACAGTACGAGCACGGAGATCCTAGACCAGATTGTCCGGAAGGGCCGTCCTCTCTAGAAGCCCTGATGCAGATAGGGCCAGCCACCTGCTGTCCGGTACGCGGTATCCAAAGTTCCGACTGAATGCCACGGCCCACCGGACTCCCCGTTCCCCCTGCAGAAGGCCATGAAGCAGCCAGCCCCCTGATTGGCGCATCACCAGGCGGGGCTGCCGACGTCCCCGTCTCTTGCATCACTCTGGATGGTGGAGGGGTATTTGGGAAACCAGGATCCAACCCCCCTCTAACCGCCAAGCACCGCCGCGGCTGGGGATTTCTGCCAGGCTGGGGCCCCCGAGGGGATGCAGCTCTCCCTGGGGACCGGCCTGCAGCGACCCTGGAGGGGCTTCCCCTGCGGCGCCGTGCCAGCGGGATTTCTTCCGGGCTCAATCTAGCTGGGGGGCGGGCAAGCCGTGACCTGCGAACAGGCACGGCATCTGAGGAGCCGGCATCAGTGATAATCCCTTCACTAGCCGGAGGGCTGACAGCAGAGGACTGCCCAGCGCTAGATCCAACACTACAGGGGACGACAGGGAAGACACCGCCCCACCCCCCTCCCCGGAACCCACGCGATGCGAGCGCCGAGGCCCAGCTGTCGGCGGCACAGCCATCGCCACCAGCCTTGTCAACTCCGTTTCTAACCAGCCTGCATCCTGGAGTTCAGACGCCACCCGGAGCCGCTCCACAAGACCCTCAAAGGAAGACATCGCGGATGAAGACAGTAAGTTCCCCGACGCTGCAAACTGTTCAGTGTCACTGATCTGCTTGTTGATCTTCCCGCTGTCTCCCTCGTACTGAGGAAAACAGCGGGAAGCCGCGCTACACACCCCTTACTCCTCCCCAACCCCTCCCCGTCCCTCCCCTAACCGCCGCTACGATCCCATTAACTCCTTACTAACCCTTTCCCTCCTATCCTGTCATGGCGGCCTCCACTTATGTCTTGTCGGCGGCAGTGCGGCCGCTCCTTGATTGGATTAGATATAGGGCCCAGCAGACAGTATCACACATGATAGGATTAGATACAGTGGCTCAGCAGACAGTATCACACATGATAGGATTAGATACAGTGGCTCAGCAGACAGTATCACACATGATAGGATTAGATATAGGGCTCAGCTCGCTGACATTGCGGCTCCAGCGCTGGACCCAGGAAAGGTAAGACCTTATTCACAAGACAGGGTATCCCGGCCGTGTGGCGGCTGTTCATAAAAGGGCCGTCATACTGCCGCAGTAGGAACAATCGACCCCTTATGGGGCTAGTCATTTGACTGATTTTTTGACGGCCCAGGAAACCCGGCCGTCAAAAAATGGGACATGCCCTATTTTCGGCCGTTCACCCGGCCGCCCGGCTCTCATAGAAGTCTATGTGGCCGGTTAATACATGGCCATCACTTGAATGTGCTCCAAGTGACGGCCGTGTCTTCCGTCGCTCGCTCCTCCTTCTCCCCACAGTGCAAAGTGCATGTGAGGAGGAGGAGGAGGGTATTTTTTTTGCTCCCTGTAGGAGCGGAATCCCTAATCCCTGGCTCAGCTTCGGCAACACTGTGGCCGGGGATTGGGGATTCCGCTCAAGGAGAAGTCCCTGACTCCACTGTGTCCATATATGGACACAGTGACGTCAGGGGACTTCTGAAGCGGAATCCCCGGCAATGTGGCCGGGGATTCGGCCCCAGTAGAAGTCCCTGCTTCACTGTCCATATATGGACAGTGAAGTGAGGGACTTCTCCTGGAGCCGTCCCCTACAGGAAAGTAGGGGGGAGGGGTGCCATATATGTGGTGTGACTATGTACAAGGGGGCTGTGTAGCATTTCCTACAGGGGGGCTGTGTGGAATTGCTTACACGGGGGCTGTGTGGCATTACCTACAGGGGTGCTGTGTGGCACTATCTACAGGGGGGGCTGTGTGGCACTACCTACAAGGGGGGCTGTGTGGCACTACCTACAAGGGGGTCTGTGTGGCACTACCTACATGGGGGCTGTGTGGCATTACCTACATGGGGGCTGTGGTAGTATCTACAGAGGAAAGTGTGTGGCAAAAAATTTACAAATGAAATTCATCCGATTTTAAAACGGACAGGGAAAAAAACGGATGCAAAACGGCTGGGAAAACATCCCAAAACTGCCGTTTTTATCGGCCGACACTCGGATCCTGTCGTGTGAATAAGGCCTGAGGCGGGATTCACACGACTGGGTCGTTCCCGAGCCCGAGTGTCGGCCGGTAAAATCGGCCATTTTGCCCGGCCAGTTTGCATTAAGTTTTGCATCCGTGCCGGGCCGATCCGGACAGTGACATCAGCGGCAACTCCTGAAGGGGTATCCCCATGTGTTCGGGGATTCCGCTTCAGGAGTTTCCCCTGATGTCACTGCCCAGATATGGACAGAGACATCAAGCGCTCTGTCTAGGAGCGGAAAACCCATGAAAACACGGGGATTCCGCTCCTTCAAGGAGCTAAAGTGCGGCTAGCACATAGCAGAGCGGGGAGATACCTCCCCGCTCTGCTATAGTGGCGTCTCTACAGTAGTAGCAGCCGCAGCAACAGCAGCAGCTGCAGCTGCTAGCGGCGCCATCGAAGGTGTCGCCGGGCCAGGGTGCTTTTCAAGCAGGGGAAGGGAGCCAGCGCAGCGCTCCCTTCCACCTGCTGTACACCCCGGCCCTGCCACACAGTGTACAGCGATGCCATTCGTCAGAATGGCATCAACTCCTCCTCCTCACATGCACTCTGCGCTGTGAGGAGGAGGAGATAGAGCGCAAGCGCGGGAAAACCCGGCCATCACTCGAAACACATCCCGGTGATGGCCGTGTATTACCCGGCCCCATAGACTTCTATGGTACCCGGGCGAAGATAGAGCATGTCCTATTTTTTGACGGCCGGTTTTCCCGGCCGTCAAAAAATCGGTCGTGTGAATAGCCCCATTAGGGGTCTATTATTCCTAATGCAGCCGGGTGCCGGCCGATTTATGAACGGCCGGCACCCGGCCGGGAAACCCTGCCGTGTGAATGAGGCCTGAGAATAATAATTGTTTTGCTTTTTTATGTGTTACTAATTTTTTTGTGTTTGTTTTTTTACAGGCTCGGATTCGAGGACTACTTTACGGCTTTTTTTTATTCTCAATAAAATATTTTTTCTGCGTATTTGTATTTTCTTTTAAACTTCATTACAACCGCCTTATTAATAGCTGATGACTGATTGACAGCATCCATTACTAAGGCTAGATCTATCTATCTATCTATCTATCTATCTATCTATCTATCTATCTATCTATCTATCTATCTATCTATCTATCTATCTATCTATCTATCTATCTATCTATCTATCTATCTAATCTATCTCCTCAAAAGTAGATTTGACATGAAATACCTTCCAGTCCCCATAAGTGACACTTTGGAATCGTTTAGTCACATGACGTGTGCGGGGAATGTCAGGAGAGGCCGGGGCAGGAAGGGTTAAGGAGGGGGGGGCCTGGCTGCGGGAGGAGGAAGAGGAGGAGAGGTTTCCCGTCTGCTGCTACTTGTTACATTGTATCCTCCTCATCCTCAGTGAGGGGGAGAGTGGAGGAAGGGTGGAGAGCCGGAGAGGAGCAGGGAGGGGGGGCGCGCAGATTCCTGGGACGTTATGGCTTTCAGAAGGAGGAAAAGTTACCCCATCTTCAGCCAGGAGTTTGTCATCCACAATCATGCAGACATCGGCTTCTTCTTCGTCCTGTGCGTCCTCATCGGGCTCATGTTTGAGGTAGGAGGCTCCCTGTGCCCCCCGATGACCCCATGCTCCCCTCCTGCACCCTCTGGGTGTGGGGGTTTTGGGGTGATGATTGCCCGGGGACTATTGGCTGCAGAACGTTGCAGATCTCAGTTGTTACTTTGTATCCAGCGTGTTAACCCTTTAGTGGTGATTAATATTCATAGGAGCATTGCTGAGGTGTCCAGCCTGCACTTCTATGAGATTGTATTTACCCCCTCCGGTTATTGTCTCCCCCTGGTGGTGGAGTATGCATACTTTCACTTTAGTTCTAGACACCTACATTGCCACATATATCTCACCTGGCCCTTTAAGAAACTTCTTAACCCTTGAGGGGAGTTTGCTGATGTGTCCCTCTTATCTGTGACTCAATGGCCCCCTCTCTTGGTTGGGTATATTACTGTAGACTGTATCTACAGGCTCAGGGTCTTTATCCTCTTTAGGAAGTTTATTAACCCCTTGGGGGTCGTTTACATTCCTGTGAGCATTGCTGATGTGTCCACTTAACTTTTCTACCTCTTCATCCTATGACTCCACAGCACCACCTGGTGGTGGGGTATGACCATAATGACTTGTTTATAATATCAGTCTTGGCTGTGAAAAATATTTATTTATTTGGTTATTTTTATAAACGACTGCCATGATAGGGTTAACTCCCATTATTTGCATACGTATGGAGGAATTTAACCCTCTCACTTCTGGCTCAGACAATCCTATGTGTCTGCTTTTAGCTTTGTGTCCCTGCACCACCCCAGATAAGACCCCGGCCAAGCAGACAATGGGGGGGCGCCATGTCATAGTAGGAACATGTGGGCTGCTGGTGTCTATAGGGTTGAAACGTACAACTTCTGTGGGACTACAAATCTCAGCATGTCCTATCAACCATAAGCTTGGCTAGGGGAGGGGGTGCATGGGACTTTAATTTGGGGGTCACGTTTACATAGTATCAGGTCTATGTAGAGCAGTATTGATACTGACACCTTCTTACCAGAAATCTTATTATTTTTTTCTTTATTGAGACCCTTTTTTTTTTCCTTTCCAAGATACAGCGCCACTCTTGTCCAGTGGTTGTGTCTGGTATTGCAGCTCTGCCTTATTTGGGGCTGAGATACAATACTAGACACGGGACAAGAGTGGCGCTGTATCAGGGGATGGGGGGGGACGCTTCCAGCTAATTTCATACAACCCCTTTATAATCGTGTATACTCAACCTAACATTCGCTAGACGTCCGAGCGCCCCTTGTTAAATAGCTTGGAAGAGATGAATAAAACATTGCCGCTTTCTCCAAGGAACAGCGCCACTCTTGTCTGTGGTCTGACATTGTCTAGTATTCACGTGAATGTGTCTAAGTTGCAATACCAAACACAACCTGCAGACAGTAGTGGCGCTGTTTTTGGAAGAAAGCAGCCATGATTTTCTAATGTCATACAACCTCATTTATACACATTTGATGGAGGAGGGAGTGATGAGCTGCTGCTGCAGGACATCTCACTAGAAAGAAGAGAATCGAGAGAAAATACAACCCAACATGGCCGGTTGTGTCTGCCGGTGACCTAACGCATAACCGTCCTGGGCCCCAATTCAAAATCTATTGCAGGGCCCTTTAACCATCAGTGACCGTTTTTCTTAAAGGGCCGGCGATCGCCCTCTGACACAAGTTCTGCGATTCCCCTCTGACAACCTTATTCCTTCTTGTGCCAGTTGTCCCGCTGCCAGAGACCAAATCTTTCCCTCCAGGCTGAAGTTTCATGGGTGAAGTTCATGAGTCACATTCAGGTGTTTTGTGTCTAGACTCCGTACAGCGAAGATTTCTGTATGAAGAATTAAACGGCTGTAATTTCCCGTGATCCTTCCATTGAACGAACGAGAAACGATCCGACCATTCTAGACAATGAGGCTGCATTAACTGACACAGCGCCATCCTTGTGCTTATGGCTGTGTCCGGTACTGCAGCTTTACTTGAACGAGACTGACCTGCAGCCGCACGACATCCACCAATCACAGGTTAGGCCATCTACGCCTGGTCCTGAAAAGCCCCTTTATTGTATGTGGCGCACACACTGAAGAATTTCCATCCGGATTTTCTGTCCAAAAACTCCACCGCAAATTTCGGTAGCAGCAAAGTGGATGAGATTGGAACAAATGGCGCGGAAATTGACCTGTGGCGCAGATTCTCAATCTCCAACGTGTCGTCTTCTCTTTCATAAACGCTGCGGAATATCCGCGTGAAAAAATCCGGACAGCGCTTGTAGGGTTACGTCATAACCGGGAAGGGGAAGCCGGTGAGCCCGCTCCATACTCTGCAGGTGTCGGTTGTATGTTACAGCCGACACTTCAATGCAATGGCCGGGATCACAGATCACTCCGATCCCGCTCGTTTAACGACTAAGATGCCACAGTCTATAGCGTCCAAGGCATCTAAGCCGCTAGAAAGGGGATGCGGCCGCTTCTGACTTCCCATCGGACCCCTGTGAGGCAATCGCTGGGTGCCTATTGTTGTCATGGCAACCTGGGGGTTTAATGAAGGCCCCCCCCCCCCTCCCGGTCTGCCATCCTTCTGCTCCTATTAGGGTATGTTCATACGGCTTATTTTCGGCTGTTTTTCTGGTCGGAAACGGCTGGAGAATCCGAAGCCGAACGCCTCAAAACATCTGCCCGTTGATTTCAATGGGAAATATGGCGTTCTGTTCAGACGGGGCGTTTTTTTTACGCTGCCTTTTTGAAAAACTGCCGCGTTAAAAAAGGCCCGCGAAGAAGAAGCGCATGTCACTTCTTGAGACGTTTTTCATTGACTCAATGGAAAAAACAGCTTCAAAAACGCAAGTTATTAAAAAACGGCTGAAAATCAGGAGCTGCGTTCCCTTGAAACGACCCTCAGGGGACTAATGCACAAAGTAACAAAATGTTACCACTAAAAACTACAGCTCGCCCCGCAAAAAATAAGCCCTCACACCGCTCAATCAGCCGAAAAATAAAAAAGTTCTGGCTCTCCGAAAACAGCGACGCAAAATTTTTATTTTTATTTTAACAATTTAGTGTTTTCTTTGTAGAACTTTGTAAAAATAGATATAAATTTGGTTTTGCCGTAATCGCATTGACCAACAGAATATCTTTAACTTGTCATTCTTACCGCACGCGGAACGCTGTAAAAACTGAACCCGTAAAACAATGGTGGAATTGCTGTGTTTTTTTTTTTTGTTTTTTTTTACCCATTTCACCCAGCAAATAATTTTTCTTCCAGTTTCCCGGTACGTTCTGTGGTACCGTTAAAAACTACAACTCCTCCCGCAAAAAAACAAACCCTCATGCGGCTACATTGACGAAAAAAAAAAAAGTTATGGCTTTTTGGGGGAGGGGAGGAAAATGCAAAAAAAAAAATGGCTGCGGCAAGCGGCTAATCACTGAATAGTGAATATTTCTGCATGATTCCTATAAACTTTATTTCAACTTCTCACCAAGAACTTTGCTTGCTGTAAATGAATGAAAACCCACTCATTAAGGCCTCATGCACCCGACCGTAGTGGTGTACATGGGCCGTGATTTGCGGCTCGGACGGCCGTGGGGTGTCACCCGTGGCCGCCTGCAAATCGTGGGCCGTGTGCATTAATTTCAATGAGCCTGGACCGTAAAATACGGCCGTAATAAGACATGTCCTATCTTTTTGCGGCCAGGCTCCCGGTCGTGTGCATGGGCCCATTGGAATGAATGGGGGCACAATTCACCCGCAGGTTTGTGGGTGACTTGTGGCCGCAAAAATAAGTTTGCATGAGGCCTAACACCACAGGGGCTATAAAACCGATCTGATGATGTCCTGCTGACACAGGTGCAGGGTTCGTTACAAGAGAGCTGCAACCACAACGTATTTTCCCCACAAGTTTCAGTATGAGGGGCAGCACGTAGATTTGTATGAAGGCGCAGCTGCGTCTCAGAAGGAAAGTGCCCGGTTTCGAGGGGCCGTGTGTTGCTCGTCTCTCCTGATTTTCAGTGGCAGAATTTTCTGCAGCGTGTATCGGGGGCCTCAGGCCGGGTTCCCACGTAGCGTAAACGCTGTGGAATTTCCGCAACGGAATTCTGTGTGGAAATTCTTCTGCGTTTACAGTAGCAGCAAAGTGGATGAGATTAAGGAAATCCTGTGCCCGCGCTGAGGAAAAAAACCTGCAGCGTAAACGTTAATAAATTGACCTGCGGTGCGGAATTTAATTCCGCAGCATGTCAATTTATGCTGCGTTTTTGTTCATTTTCTGGTGCGGGTTTTCCCCCATTGAATTCAATGGGGGTGCAAAACCTGTAACGGAAAGCCAAGTGTTGCGAGTTTTGCAGTGTAATCGCTGCGATTACGCCGAAAAAATCGCAACCACGGAAAAAAAACGAAAACCGTATATTTACCTAGAACTCTGCCCTCCTTCCTGTAGTCCGGCCTCCGACGATGACGTTTCATCCCATGTGACCACTGCAGCCGTTTACTGGCTGCAGCGTCGTATGGCCTGCGACGTCATCGTAGGAGGCCGGACTACGGGCAGAGAAGAGGGAGGGGGTAAGTATCGACTGTTTTTTTGTTTTGCTTTACGCAGCAGCAATTCCATCTGACAAACGGCACCGCAAAGGTGTTTTTTTTTTTTTTTTTTTCGGCTAAAGGTGCTGCGGTTTCCAGGTCGGCTACGCTGCTCAGTTTTTACGCAGCGTATCCAAACTGTGGGAGCCCGACCTTAAGGTTGGGAACACACAGGACGGATACGCTGCGTAAAAGTACAAAGCGTATCAGTCCTAGAAACCTCAGAGAATTCCACTCGAAAAATCGCACCAAATCCTGCAGTAATAAAAAAAAGTTCATACTTACCCCCGGCCGTAATCCATGGTGACGCGTCCCTCTATTCTGAACGCAGCCCGGCCTCCTGGGATGACGCTGTAGTCCGTGTGTAGTCCATGGGCCTGTGATTGACACGTTGCGTGGGCGCAAACATCTGTTCTTCTTGGCAAATTTACTTCATAAATAGGACTACAAAATTTGCTGCAACATTCTGGCGCGTTTTACGACTAGGTCGAGGCTGAATCACATTAGTAAGTCGGCCTCGCTGTCGTGCTTCTTTCTGTAGTAATTCCAGTTACTTGGTCTCTGATACAGGAGATAAAACCATGGCTAGACTGACGCTGCTGTGGAACTGCTTAGGGGTATGTTCACATGGGGCCGGTTTTTTCCAGACATCGGATTCATGAACCTGCTGCACAAATGGATTTCCAGTCTCAGGAATTTCTGCAACAAAATGTGCTGAGCATAAGTATTCCCAAACTCTGGCCCCCCCTCTCTGGCAGGTACTGTATACTGGGCTGACCCCCCCCCCCCCCCTCTCTGGCAGGCACTGTATACTGGGCTGACCACCCCCCCCTCTCTGGCAGGCACTGTATGTAGGGGTGGCCCCCCTCTCTGGCAGGCACTGTATGTAGGGGTGGCCCCCCTCTCTGGCAGGCACTGTATGTAGGGGTGGCCCCCCTCTCTGGCAGGCACTGTATACTGAGCTGACCCCCCCCCCCCCCTCCTCTCTTGCAGAATGCTTTACGTGTGGATTTTCTGTGACTATTATCCATCCCATTGATTTCAATTAGAAGAAAACCAACACACAAATATGTACAAAATAACTTGTGGCATGTTCCATTGCATGCGTATTACGTAGGCACAAAACTATAAGGCCGAATTCAGGCGACCGTGGTATATGTTCGTGGGACGGCTGTTAAAACAACGTTGGTCACACGGACGCATTTATTTCAATGGGGCCGTTCACATGGCCGTTGTTTCAACAGACCGTGTGAAGGGTCCGTTGAAAAATAGATCATGTCCTATTTTCTTCCGTTTTCACGGATCCCTCAAAGACTCAAGTCTATGGGGATCCGTGAAATCGGGCCCCGCACGGGGGCAACTTAGACCTATTCGGCCTAAGGATGGGGCTCTGTGATCTAAAGCCTGAGTGCACAAATCTAGTCCTATCATCTGAGCTCCCACAATGCCCTGCACTTGGTTAACCGCAAACCAACAGAAATGATACTTCTGCTTTGGATGTGACTAGAGAAGGAGTCGTGATCAAGGCTGAGATAAGATAAAGTAATGTTACAGTTGTAACATGTTATACCCCGGGCCGTCGTGTTGCGGTGCGTATTGACCTCCTGCTGGACCGGCATCCACCATTTGATGTGTTTTTATAAGCACCAGTCTGGAAATTTCCTGTGACTTTAGAGGAGAAGATTATCTGGAGGTCACTTGTAATAAACAACCGGGCTGGGAAGCATTGACCGCTGGGAGTGATGTAACACGCGGCGGACGCTGGTCGTGGCTGATACATTGTACACGTAGCGTAGTCCCCGGTATAACTAATAATTATCTCCAGTCCTCAGACCATTTCTGCAGGAAGTTCTGCAATCGATGTTGCGACAGACTTCACCGGTAACACGTCCGTCCTGACCGTGAGCTTTGGTTTAGTTATTACTGTATAGTGTAAATATCTCCTGAAATGTCAGAATATTTTTGTATCAGTTTAAAAAAAAAAAAAAAAAAAAAAAAAAAAATTTTTTTTCTTTTTATGCACCTTGGACCTAGGTTTTTTTTTTTTATTTTTATTTTTAGCTTTATTTATGCTACTTCTTCTTCTTCTTCTTCTTCTTCTTCTTTTTTTTTTTTTTTTTTTTATGCTATTAAAATCACCCATGTAGCATAGCACTTCTCTGGATTCTACGCTTCTTTTTGACGAGTGCCCACGATTATGTTCGGTATGAATGAGGAAATATAAAAATTTTTGAAAAAATGATTCCGCTCCCATCATCCAGCCTCTCATCCTGCTTGGAGAAGAAGGAATAAAGCCGTCCTCTCAGTTTCCTCCTCTCCCTGCAGGAAGTTAAGGGCAGCTCTGTGTGCGCCTCCAGCTTCTGCCAAAATATGACTGGAATGTGTCTCCGAGGGGAGGGCGAGAATTTTTTTTTATTTTTGCCTGCAGTTCGGGGGTTTGGGTTTGAGAGACTGCAGTGTCTGAAACAACCCGGCTCTTGTACACCTGGCGTATGGTGGAAACCTGCTCCCCTATTCATGGCCTTAAATGGTCGGATTCTTTAAAAAAAAAAAAAAAAAAAATTCCCCTTCTGCATGCCACGTTTCCAAAACTGGATGGATTAAAACCAGAGAGGGAGGGGGGGGGGGGGTGACAGAAAATAAAAATGTCTTTATGGAATAACACCCGGCCTTCTGCTCTCTAGAAGTGAAAAACGTATTTCCTCCTCGGGACATAACCGAAACATGAACCACGGAACACACGTCAGTGCTGATCGTTCTCGAAACAGAAAAATATTTATGTAAATGTTTCTTTAAAAAAAGATTTATATAAAAAAAAAAAAAAATCACAATGAAATTCTCAGTATTTAAAAATTCAAATTGATTTATTATAATTTTTCTTTATTTTAACCCTTTAGTAACTTGCCTCTTTTGGACCTTTTTATTTATTTAGTTCCGTTTTTATGATCGTTGCATTTCAAAAGCCGTAACTTTTTTATTTTCCGTAGATTTGGCCGTGTGAGGGTTTTGTTTTATTTCTTAAAGGCACCATTTTGGGGTGAATATAATTTATTAACTCGAACTTTTTTGGGGGGTTAATGGAAAAAAAAAACGGAAATGCCGCCATTTATTTTTTACGTTTTTTTAAATTGACCCCAATTACCGTGTGGTATAAATAACATAATCACTTTATTCTGCGGATTGTTATGATTACGTCGTTCCAAATTTTATATATATTTTTTTTTTTATCTTTTGTTTTTACACCATAAAAAAAATCTTCTTTTCCAAAAACGCAACGCGCGTGATTTTCACGCGCCTCGCACGGACCTATGTTAGTCTATGGGGCCGTTCAGACAGTCAGTGATTTTTGTGCAGCATGTGTCCGCCGCGTAAAACTCCCGACATGTCCTATATTTGTGCGTTGGTCGCGCATCACGCACCCATTGAAATCAATGGGTGCGTAAAAATCACGCGCAGCACACGGAAGAACTTGTAAAACTTTCTTACTTATTTGTTGTTTTTTTTTGTGTGTTGTGTTTTGTTTTTTTTTATGAAAAAAAAAAAAAAAATGCATTTTGTAAGGGGAAAAATTGGGTTTTTCATTTAAAAAAAAATAAATATTTATTATAAACTTTATTTAAACTTTTTATTTTTTTTATTAGTCCCACTAGGGGACTTCATTATGTGATTGCTTTTATAATGCACTGCAATACTTCTGTATTACTGCCTGTCAGTACGGACAGGCATCTGTTAGGCCATTAACTAGAGGCAGACCTGGGGGCCTTTGTTAGGCCCCAGCCTGCCATAGAAGTCATCGGCAGCACCGGGTGCCGGTGCGGTGAGAGAGGGAGCTCCCTGCAAAGCCACTCAGATGCGGCACTCACTATTTAGCGCCGCATCTAAGGGGTAAACTGGCGGATTTCGATCTGCTCTATGAATTTGGAAACCGTGTAGCTCAGAAAGGTTTTTCAGGAAGTGGCCGGGAGTCAGAGGGAGCAGAAAAAGGTGCAACGGGGTTTAGGGAGTCCCGTTCTAGAGAAAGGTGCCGGTCCCAGAGGTGGGGCCCGCACCTATCTGACATTTATGACCTATCCTGTGGATATGTCCTAAATGTCTCTCCTTTAAGGATCCGTAGCGCCCGGATCTGTAATATAAGCTGCGTGGTAATTGATGGTGCTACTAGAATTGCTGGTGTAATGTAGAACATATGGCGGCGCTCATGCTTCGTTGGAGACTGATGATTACACTACTGGGCTCAACATGAACAAGAGGAGCTCCGTGTCCCGCATTAATAGCAGTGATTTTTCTTTTTTAAAATGGGAAAAGAGATTGCTCACAATCACACCGCTTTTTTAAATTGTGGTCCTAAAAATCGCCCCTGTAGCTGAGGCCTCGTGCACACGGCCGTGCCCGTAATCACGGCCCGCGATTGCTGGAAAGGCCAGCCGCAGCCCGCGTTTTCGTGTTGTTCTCCAAGACTAAGTATGGGAGCACGGCCCGTAAAATAAGAAAAATAGGACATGCTCCATAATTCCCAACACAGTCCTACGGTACAGACACACCCGTAGCAATACCGAAAGGTGTCCGCGGCCACTAGAACTGAATGGGTCCCTAATTACCAAGATTTTTTACGGTCGTGTGCATGGGGCCTCAGGCCACGTAAGAAAATTGTTGGCCAAACCTGCCGAGTATCTTATGTGTATAGGGGCCTCCCGATGGCAGATGTCGTCTACAAATTGCAACATAACCGTTCCTGTGGGAAAGGTGTCAGGCGGCGTCTTATTCCCCCTCCCGTCATTGAAATAAACATGGCCGGTGCATGTTTGTGGTGAAGTTGGGTCAAATACATCTTCTCTCTCTCATCTGCAGGACTTCTCCCGTGCTGCACTCCTGCTGTCAAACTCAATTGCTGCCCCAGACCATTACAGTTTGTCCTAAGGGTTAGTTCACACGGAGGTTTTTTTTTTTTTTTTTAGCTGATTTTGACGCGGGAACCGCGCCTGATCAGCGCCAAAAAATGTCAGAACCTGACTCCCATTGATTTCAACGGAGGCGGTTTTTTTTCCACGGTGACTTTTAGCAGCTCACTGGTTGGTCATCTGACCTCCAATTAGAAATGGGAGTCAGAGAAAGCGTTTTTTGCCCACGGCGCTCAATGGCCGCAGGCAAAAAGCGCTGCGAAGACCACAGCAGGAAATTGCAGGCAGGTCAAAATCTGCCTCAAAATTCCTGAAGGAATGGCGTCATCAGCGGTGGATGTCGGCTGTATGTTACAGCTGACATCCACCTGTAACGGCAGGAACTGGAGCTAGCTCCGATCCCTGCCATTAACCCCTTTAGATGCGGCGATGAACAGCGATCGCTGCATATTAGAGGTTGCTAGCAGATGGGCAGCCCTGACGCTGCCGACTGCTGCTATGGCAACAGGAGGCCTAACAATGGCCTCCTGCCCTGCCGTTACGGAAGCCGATTAGGCCCCACCGGGAAGCGAAGCCTGATCGGCATTCTGTCAGTGAATGACTGACAGATTTAATACATTGCACTACATAGTGCAATATATTAGAAAATAAAATAGGACCGTTGGACCTTCAAGTCCCCTAGTGGGACTTAAAAAAAAGATTTTCTGTCGACAGCTGTATGAGGACTTTTTTTTTTTGCGATATAAGTTGTATTTTCCAATAGCACCATTTTGGGGGACATTTTAATTTTTGGTACCATTTTGGGGTATATGGGACTTATTCAAAAACTTTTTGGTATTTATTCTTTGGCAGTAGAAAAAAATAGCATTTCTGCATTCTTTTTTTTATTTATGGCATTCACCTTGTGGTTCAAATAACATTTAAATTGTCATTACGATTGCGGTGATACCGTGTGTGTGTGTGTGTTTGTTTTTTTTTATTCGCGATGGAACGAAACTTTGATCGTGACCGTAAGATCAGAAACCAGGCTGTCATAAGACGGTCACCCATGCAGGACTTAGACCAGCCCGCCTTGAAAAGCAGGACAATGTCACGTAGCCATACTGCATGGCCCGTACAAAACCTGACCTGGTCACAGATATCTCCACTCCACCCTTTCCGTAGTTGCATCATTCTGCACTTTATTTTCGTGTGGACTTGTATACTGGATGGTGATTGGCTCATACAGCTTTATTTATATTACCATTTCAACGCAAGGGGCTGATATTCTGGACAAAATTAGCACGTTGCATCTATTGTCACTCCTCCCGTTCTATTTAGACTGTAAGCTCTTATGGACAGGGACCTCTCTCCCTTTTGTTAACTGTTCATTCGTATGTGTCGATTTATTTGTCATTTTACTTGTTCGTTACTTCCCCAATTGTAAAACACTAGAATATGTCCACGCTCTATAAATAAATATCAAGTCAATGTATGAAGAACTCATTTGCATACTTTTCCCAGGAAGCACTGCCTGTAAGACTCCTTATACCAGATCTCCACAAGCAATGTAAGAATACAGAGGAACCCACTCCAAAAAATTACTTTAGTGACTTCCCAGTTATATAGTTCTTAGAAGTGGGTAATGGGCTTGTCCAGTCCCTAAAATGTATGGTCTATCCTCAGGATAGGCCATTAATAGCTGATGGGTCTGACTTTCGGGACCCCTGCTGATCAGCTGTTTTCAAGGGGGTTGCTGCTTCCCCCTTTATTTCTGCTTGCTTGCTATGAATCGTTGACATAGATATAGCAGCGATTCACAGTTATTGAAAAGGCTGATGGACCCTGACCCGTCTTTTATTGATGATAAGGACAAAATGGTACTTTCTTGATCCCGCAGCACTCCGTGTTTCTAGGGTGAGTGAGTAGGCTTCCACGCCAACGTATACAAAATGTGAACTCCGCACTCCAAGTTATTATGCAATAAGTGATAATTTATTTCACATGTAGCGAACCGTAGTAATCCAAAAATAGGTTTAACGTTTCGGTCTATAAGAAGTTCGAATGTATAGACCGAAACGTTAAACCTATTTTTTGATTACTACTTTTCGCTTTATGTGGAATAAAATATTGCTTATTGCATAATACCTTGGAGTGCCGAGTTCCCATTTTTTATCCTAAGGACAAGCCATCAATTTTTAGGGACTGGACAACCCCTTTTATAGAGAACATTTCACCTCCCCATACATGTGCAGCATGTAATGGTCAGGGCTGCACAAACCCTGGGGCACTTTACATTTTTTTTTTCTACCTTCCTCCGTTATTTAGATATCGGTGCTGTTATATTTGGCGCCCGATATTTAAATAACCCCCTGAACAGTCAACGGGGCGTGTACTGGCAAGGGGGCGTGTTACTATGGCTGTGACACTGTCCAATCAGATATGGACAGTGTTACAGCAAGAGTGAGAAGAGAGAGTGTGAGCGAGCGCGTGCGCACTCTTTCACTCTTCAGCTTTGAAGATCAGTCTTCTGCCGAACTGGCAAGGGGGGCGTGTCACGGCTACGGACAGTGACACGCCCCCTTGCCAGTTCGGCAGACAAAGTACAAGACTGATCTCTCGCAAGAGCTGAGCGTGCGCATGCGCACTCTCCTCTCCACAGCTCTTACACTGTTCGTAGAAGTGACACGCCCCCCTTGCCAGTTCGACTGATCTTGAAAGCTGAAGAGTGAGAGCGCGTGTGCGCGCGCACACAGCAAGAGCGAGGATAGGGGAGAGAGTGTAACACTGTCCATATCTGATTGGACAGTGTCACAGCCATAGTAACACGCCCCCTTGCCAGTACACGCCCCATTGACCGTTCAGGGGGTTATTTAAATATCAGGTGCCAAATATAACGGCACCGATATCTAAACGGAGGAGGGTAGAAAAAAAAATGTAAAGTGCCCCAGGGTTTGTGCAGCCCTCCCCATTACATGGTGTGCTCCGCTGCACATGTATTGGGGAGGTGAAAGGTTCTCTTTAAATTAGTTTTAGTCCCAGCTATCAGTGGAGACTCCGACATTGACAGTTTGGATGGAACCAGAGGTCGGACCCCTCAGACATTTATGACCTAATTAACATGTCCTCTTTGGTGTATATTCAGATGTTCCACCCAACCTAAAAAAAATACTTTACTCCTTTTTATTTAAAAAAAAATTTTTTTGCAAATTTTTGGATGCATTGTCTACCTGGGTTCTGGCACCTGCCCAGCCCTGGAGTAGACACGAGAAGGGTTAAATGCAGGTTTTTAGAATGGACGTATTCAATTCATTTACCTCGAGGCTGGAATGTAGCAAGGACAATATCTTCTGGTCCCGCCTGTGAAAGTATCTAGTCCTTGGTAAAATGATCTTGTGAGAAGATTCACCCAGTGTTGTCTCGGACATTGTGTGTTGCTAAGCAAAGTAAAAAAAGACGCATTCAAGGAAATATGGTAAATATCGAAAGTGTCGTACGAGAGCGGATTCTTTGAGAAGTTTAATTTGACTGGAATGGGAAGGATTTCCCATCCGTTTGCGAAAACAGGTTTCAGAATTTGCAAGAACTAAAATTTGGAGGAGCCTAAAAATAGAGAAAATGAGTAACAGGAGGGACGTGTGTGTAACACTCATAAAGCTCTACTTCAGGCAGAATGTAAGACCTCATCGGTACGTGGAAGAGAATTTAAAGTGATGGTACGCGGTCATATGGGCCTATCAGATGATTTGGAACTTCCACTGATCACAGAAGTGGCTCCTTCTCCCAGAGACTCCTTGACTTTTAATGTAAAGGGCTGGTCGGGTTTGCCAGATTGGGAGCCACAATCTGTTCTGACCAATAGAGGGGCATCTCGAGCGGGGGCCTCCCTCTATGTTGTCCATATGAGTCAGACCAAGCATATATATATATATATATATATATATATATATATATATATATATATATATATATATATATAATATACACGCGCTGCAGCAGCATAGAGGAGATTATACAGCAGTAATGAGCAGTGTAGTAGTGAATCCAGCACTGGGATGAGATACAACACTTGCCTGCAGCTACTGCTCCCCCTCACCTATCTATAGACTTCTATGGGCAACAGTTTCTCTATCTCGGTCTCCTCCCTTCCCATAGACTTCTATCAGCAACATCTGTCTCTCCTCTCTTTTTCTGCTCCCTCCTCCTCTCTCCATAGACTTCTCTGTGCTGAAGCATCAGTGTCTTTGTGCTCCTGCCCCCCCCCCCCTGCGTCTGTGTGCCTCTCTCTATAGACTTATATTGTTTTTTTATCGGCTGCGACTGTCTTTCCCTGCTCTCCCCTTTTTCATAGATTTTCTAAGGGCTGCAGCTTGTCTTTCTTTTTCTTTCTTTTTTTCTTTCTTTCCCCTTCCCTCATCATGGACTTCAATGGGAAGGCAGTGAAGGCACACACACACACACACACACACTTTCTTCCGTCTGTCTCCTCTGCTCTGTAACTAGGGACTGATTTTTGCTTGACCTCAAAGGGTGGACCGCAAATTACAGGTAGTGAGACACCTAGTGGCAGTAACAGCACAGATTTTTCATGGTTAAAAAAAACAAAATAACATTTTAACAGTAAGTAAATTTCAAGGTTGATGTATATCATGTATACCATTAGATTAGCATACGTTGTTTGAAATTTAGTGTCCACTTAAAGGGTTAAAGTGATGCTGCAGTCCTCTTGGTGTTAGGTGGATCACATGGTGCTTTTACACCGCGTAGCTGCTCTCCCATTTTCCGTCTTGAGCACTGCGTATATGACCACCAAAAAAAATAAAAATTTGCATCCAGAATAACGACCCTCATAGTCTTGAAATAGGCCTAGCAAAAATCTTCCACGTCCAGAATGTCCCATTGACGACACCGTTTTCTTGCAGAAATCTGAAAATTTATTTTGTGCAAATACCTTGAGGCTCCAGTCGTAAGTGTGACGTAATCGGCATGTCTAACGAAGACTTCAATTACTTCTATAAATACTGCAAAACACTCCCACGCTCCTGGCGTTTACAAAAATAACTTTTTTTTTTTTTTTTTTTAAGAATTATATGTAATGAATACTGGATTTATAGTCTTATTCCAAACGGAAACATTTATAGCACAACCACGGGATAAATGTCTGATAGATGCGAGTGTCAGCTCTGGGACCCACACCTATCTCTAGAATGGGGTCCCATCTTGGTGGAGAATGAATAGAAGGCGGCCGCCCCACCATCCCGTGGCTATGCTATGGTTGTTTCAGTTGAAAATATCTTTCGCTGTTGGGATGGTTGGCGCAAGTCTCTGTGGTTTTTACCTACGTTTTATTCATTCTTGTTTTATGTTTTGTTTTTTTTTGTCTTTTATTTTATTTATGTTCTCCACGCAGTTAACTTTAAAATTATCACATCTTATTTCTATTTTTTATTACAGGTCACTGCTAAAACTGCCTTTATCTTCATCTTACCTCAGTATAACAGCAGCATCCAGTCTTCCAGTAAGTTTGGCTTCTATCCGTTTACTGAATGTAGGGTCGTCCGTGTTGATTATAAGTTGGCACTAAATAACAGCACAATGTCAATCAGCTGCTTCAAAGGCCAGCAAGATATTGTCGTCTATTATAGGGGCATGGACTCGCGGGACAGGGATGTAATATTGCCACTTTACAAAGCATTAGTGAGGCCTCATCTAGAATATGCAGTTCAGTTCTGGGCTCCAGTTCATAGAAAGGAGGAAAAATACAAAGAAGAGCGACGAAGCTAATAAGGGGCGCAGAGAATCTAAGTTATGGGAAAGATTAAAAGAATTAAACCTATTTAGTCTTAAAAAGAGACGTTTAAGGAGGGAGATTGATAGATCTATCAAAGTATATAAATGGCCTGTACAAAAAAATGGTAAAAAGTTCTTTAATGTAAAGCCCCCTCCAAAAGTCAAGGGGGAACTCCCAAGAGAGGTAATTTAGTTTTTTGAGATCCAATGTGCAGTGGTAGTGCAGCTCTCTGCTGTACCCCACCATTACTTGCTCATCTATGTAGCGATATGGTGCAGAAGGAGTTTGCCTAAAACCCATACGGTATTAAAGGGCTTTTTCCCATGATGGACATTTATGACATATTCTGTGGATATGTCATACATGTAAGATAAATGCGGGTACCACCTCTGGGACCTGCACCTATTTCTAGAATGGAGACCCCCTAAACCCCTTTCTAGCTTTTTGTTCTTACGCTGCCTCTCGGTCACTGCCTGATTACATGGTCGGGAGTTACGGAAACCGCGTAACTCGCTGAGCTGTGCTGTTTCCTTAACTCCCATAGTAGCGAATGACCGTTACGGAAGCAGCGTAGCATGCGAGCTGCTCTGTTTCCATAACTACCATTCAGTTCTTTGGGGCTTACGGAAACAGCTCAGCGAGTTGCGCTGTTTCCGTAACTCCCGACCATGTAATCAGGAAGTGATCCTTCATGGTCGGGAATCAGCTGGAACACAAAGAGGTAGAACGGGGTTTAGGGGCCCCGTTCTAGAGAAGTGCGGGTCCCGCATCTATCTGACATTTATGACCTATCCTGTGGATAGGTCATAAATGTCCCTTAAGGGAAAAACCCCTTCAAGAACGGGACTGAACTGCAGTACCAGGCGCTGCCACACGAAGGGACAAGGCCGCTGTGACTAAGTTAACAATTATGAATACTGGGAAGACCCCAGCAGTTGGCAGGCACGTAATAATTACAAGAAAAGCTAAGTGTACCGAGGCACACTGAAAGCCAATTTCCCAACTGCTGACTGATATTATTTAAAAAGTAACTTTTATTAATTTTGCCACTAAGAATGCCCAGGTGGACATGAACAATAAGTACAAACAGTTAAAAGTTATAGCCGATATTGCTGCCACACACGCTCAGATTGCACTCCGTCTGTATGTATTGCCAGACAGAGCACAGAGTACTAGAATTTGTCCAGTGACAGATATAACAGCTAGACAGCTGCAGACTGCCGTGCTGAGACAGATGTAAGGTTAAATTCAAAGTTAGATTCGCGTGCTGGATTAGCTAGACAAATAGGGCTGTTTAAAACAATTTTAGCCCCCCCGACATGTTTCGCTGTAAACACAGCGTCCTCAGGGGATCAAAACGGGGCTAGTAGGCGCATGTACGAATTGTTACTTCCTTTAAAGACTTCCATTCCCTAATCCACAGTGTTCACCTGTGCAGGGACCAATGGGGTCTCGATTATGAGGACGAGCCTCCACATCCCCAGATTGACATAGGAATTAGCCAATGTAAGGGCCGTATCAGTATAGCCAATGAGAGTGCGCCGAATGCGCATGGGCATTGAGTCCAGGATCGGACTCAGTGTCTTTTACGAGTTTTGCAGAAATTTGCTCGTGGCGCATGCGCATATTATACCTGGCCAAGCTTGAATGATTTCTACGTGTGTGTTGATAGTGACTAATGCGCAGGTCTGGGCAAAAGGATACGTAAGAAAAACCTCCATATCACTTAATATGAATGTGGACCAGTATGTGAGGGGAAGTACAACCAATTAGGGTATACCGAACGCGCATGGGCATCAGTATCCCGGTTGGACATAGTAGAATTAGCTACTAAAGAGTTCTCTTGGCGGCGCATGCGCATTTAATGACCAATCGGACTTAGTCAGTTTTGACATTTATAAGTTACTCATTTAAATCTCTTGGCGGCGCATAGGCATTTGATGACCGATCAAACTTAGTCAATTTTAAAGAGACATTTAGCGTATGTCTTAGCTCGTATGGCTTACAAAGGGGATACGTGGAGCGCATTTGCGCACTAGAGGCATAGAAGGACTTAGATAAGTTTGATGGTAAAGATCTAGATATATAGAAGCGTGGTCGAGTCTCATTGTTTAACTTAACATTAGCCTAATCCTGCAGATATATGGATTAGTGCATACATCTGGGTACCTGGAGGATACAGTGACGGGAGATCAAATAGGAATCAGGTATGTATTCCGATGTATATGTATGTATTGTCTACATTCCAGATAGATGTGTGAAAATAGTGTCCAGATATTTGTATGAGTCCAATAAATTGGTCCACTTAGGGAGAAGAGAAGAAGAGGAAGATAAATAGTGGTCCAAAATGGCATATAAATTTGAAAGGTATACAGAGAGATATCCTGTCATTTTTAAATGGATATTCTAATTCGCAATCTAGCGAATGATGGTAATTGCTGAATAATCTATCTGACAAGAAAGGGTCATGAAAAGATTATAGGAAGGCAACATAGGTGAAGCCCTCATTTAGTCCATTGGGGCTCAGAGATCCAAGCCTGTGGATCCATTTGGCCTCTTCTTGTAGAAGTTTTTTTATCAAGGTTACCTCCCCTGGGGCCCAATTTAACTTGGGTGATGCCCCAAAATTTCAGGGCATTAATGTCACCTTGATGATGGAGTCTAATATGTTTAGATAAAGGTGTATCTTCTTTTGTATTAATTGTACTTTTATGTTTGGAAATTCTTCTACGGAGTTGTTGAATAGTCTTGCCCACATATAATTTTGGGCAGGGACACCGTGCTGCATAAATAATACCACTGCTTTGACAATTTATGAATTGTCTGATGGTGAACATCTTGCCATCGCCTGGGTTTACAAAAGTTTTGGTTGTCGGCATTAGAGGGCAGAAAGAGCATCTGCCACATGGAAAAGATCCCTGTGCTGGGGGTGGAAGCCAGCTCGTATGTGACGTGGAAGGTCTAGAGTAATGACTATGTGTCAGATGTTCACGGAGGTTCTTGCCTCTCCTATAGGTGATATTGGGAATGCTGGAAATAGTGTCACAGAGATCAGTATCTGCTTGCAGAATAGACCAGTGCTTCTTGAGAATATCTTTAATCTGATGTGAACAGTTGTCAAAGTTCCCTATACATCTAATAAGGGAGGATGGTTCAATGTTATCAAGGTTAAATTTGTTTTTCTCCCTTATACCATGAAGAAGTTCATCCCTAGATGTTGCCCTAGCTCTAGCATAAGCTCTATGCAGAGTTTTTTTGGGGTATCCTCGTGCAATAAATTTATTGTATAGGGTGTCACATTCCAATTGGAAGGTAGCTTCTTCGGAGCAGTTTCTTTTAGCTCTCAAATATTGCCCAATTGGAATGCCTTTTTTAAGGGCCGGAGGATGAAAGCTTCCCCAATGCAAGAAGCTATTGGTTGCAGTCTCTTTTCTATAAATTTGGGTTTGAACAGCCCCACCAGGATCCAGGGTGATTTTTAAGTCTAAAAAATTAATTTCTTTTGTGTGTATAGTGTATGTGAATTTCATCCCAATTTGGTTGTTATTAATGATGTCCATAAAGTCAGAGAAAAGGGCAGTGTCCCCCTCCCAAAAAACAAGTATGTCATCTATATATCTTCCCCAAAATAAAATGTGACAAGTGAAAAAAAGTAAATCATCGTTAAAAATTAAAGTGTCCTCCCACCACCCTAGAAATAAGTTTGCATATGTGGGGGCACAAACAGTGCCCATAGCCGTGCCTTTGAGTTGGTGATAGAATTTATTATCGAAAAGAAAATAATTGTGTGTGAGTAAGAATTGTAATAAAGATACTGTGAAATTATTATGTGCCTGAAACTGAGTCCCCTTAGTGCTCAAAAAGTGTCGAACAGCATTGAGGCCCAGATCATGATTGATGTTCGTGTACAGTGACTCGACATCAATGCTGGCTATTAGTGTCGTGGAGGAGACATTAATACCCTGTATCCTGGTGAGGGTGTCTTTTGTGTCTCGTAAATACGAGGGTAGGGCTGTAACAAAAGGAGACAAAATTTCGTCGACATATGTACTGATGCCCTGCGTTAAATTGTCATTACCGGAGACAATCGGTCTACCAGGTAATGGTGTCACGTTTTTATGTATTTTTGGCAAGGCGTAAAATGTCGCCAAGGTAGGAGTAGAATTATACATAGATTTAAATTCCTCAAGTGAGATCAAACCACTTTCTCTTGCATCATTTAGAATGATAAGTAATTCTGATAAATATCGTTCAGTCGGATTCCCGTCTATTATTTTGTATGTAGATGCATCATTGAGAAGTCTGTGGACCATAGCGACATAGTCTAATCGGTTAAGAATGACGATGTTGCCCCCTTTGTCAGATGGTTTGAATATAACTTCCTCATTTTTGCTAAGTTCTTCCAATGCTATTTTCTCTGATTTACTGAGATTACTACAGATTTTTTGTTTGCTTAGTTGGAGTTTCTTTAGATCTGCACTGACCATTTTGACGAATATATCAATATGTGGATATTGTGAGATGGGAGGTGTTAATCGTGACTTAGGTCGTAGGTGACTCAGTTTCAGGCACATAATAATTTCACAGTATCTTTATTACAATTCTTACTCACACACAATTATTTTCTTTTCGATAATAAATTCTATCACCAACTCAAAGGCACGGCTATGGGCACTGTTTGTGCCCCCACATATGCAAACTTATTTCTAGGGTGGTGGGAGGACACTTTAATTTTTAACGATGATTTACTTTTTTTCACTTGTCACATTTTATTTTGGGGAAGATATATAGATGACATACTTGTTTTTTGGGAGGGGGACACTGCCCTTTTCTCTGACTTTATGGACATCATTAATAACAACCAAATTGGGATGAAATTCACATACACTATACACACAAAAGAAATTAATTTTTTAGACTTAAAAATCACCCTGGATCCTGGTGGGGCTGTTCAAACCCAAATTTATAGAAAAGAGACTGCAACCAATAGCTTCTTGCATTGGGGAAGCTTTCATCCTCCGGCCCTTAAAAAAGGCATTCCAATTGGGCAATATTTGAGAGCTAAAAGAAACTGCTCCGAAGAAGCTACCTTCCAATTGGAATGTGACACCCTATACAATAAATTTATTGCACGAGGATACCCCAAAAAAACTCTGCATAGAGCTTATGCTAGAGCTAGGGCAACATCTAGGGATGAACTTCTTCATGGTATAAGGGAGAAAAACAAATTTAACCTTGATAACATTGAACCATCCTCCCTTATTAGATGTATAGGGAACTTTGACAACTGTTCACATCAGATTAAAGATATTCTCAAGAAGCACTGGTCTATTCTGCAAGCAGATACTGATCTCTGTGACACTATTTCCAGCATTCCCAATATCACCTATAGGAGAGGCAAGAACCTCCGTGAACATCTGACACATAGTCATTACTCTAGACCTTCCACGTCACATACGAGCTGGCTTCCACCCCCAGCACAGGGATCTTTTCCATGTGGCAGATGCTCTTTCTGCCCTCTAATGCCGACAACCAAAACTTTTGTAAACCCAGGCGATGGCAAGATGTTCACCATCAGACAATTCATAAATTGTCAAAGCAGTGGTATTATTTATGCAGCACGGTGTCCCTGCCCAAAATTATATGTGGGCAAGACTATTCAACAACTCCGTAGAAGAATTTCCAAACATAAAAGTACAATTAATACAAAAGAAGATACACCTTTATCTAAACATATTAGACTCCATCATCAAGGTGACATTAATGCCCTGAAATTTTGGGGCATCACCCAAGTTAAATTGGGCCCCAGGGGAGGTAACCTTGATAAAAAAACTTCTACAAGAAGAGGCCAAATGGATCCACAGGCTTGGATCTCTGAGCCCCAATGGACTAAATGAGGGCTTCACCTATGTTGCCTTCCTATAATCTTTTCATGACCCTTTCTTGTCAGATAGATTATTCAGCAATTACCATCATTCGCTAGATTGCGAATTAGAATATCCATTTAAAAATGACAGGATATCTCTCTGTATACCTTTCAAATTTATATGCCATTTTGGACCACTATTTATCTTCCTCTTCTTCTCTTCTCCCTAAGTGGACCAATTTATTGGACTCATACAAATATCTGGACACTATTTTCACACATCTATCTGGAATGTAGACAATACATACATATACATCGGAATACATACCTGATTCCTATTTGATCTCCCGTCACTGTATCCTCCAGGTACCCAGATGTATGCACTAATCCATATATCTGCAGGATTAGGCTAATGTTAAGTTAAACAATGAGACTCGACCACGCTTCTATATATCTAGATCTTTACCATCAAACTTATCTAAGTCCTTCTATGCCTCTAGTGCGCAAATGCGCTCCACGTATCCCCTTTGTAAGCCATACGAGCTAAGACATACGCTAAATGTCTATTTAAAATTGACTAAGTTTGATCGGTCATCAAATGCCTATGCGCCGCCAAGAGATTTAAATGAGTAACTTATAAATGTCAAAACTGACTAAGTCCGATTGGTCATTAAATGCGCATGCGCCGCCAAGAGAACTCTTTAGTAGCTAATTCTACTATGTCCAACCGGGATACTGATGCCCATGCGCGTTCGGTATACCCTAATTGGTTGTACTTCCCCTCACATACTGGTCCACATTCATATTAAGTGATATGGAGGTTTTTCTTACGTATCCTTTTGCCCAGACCTGCGCATTAGTCACTATCAACACACACGTAGAAATCATTCAAGCTTGGCCAGGTATAATATGCGCATGCGCCACGAGCAAATTTCTGCAAAACTCGTAAAAGACACTGAGTCCGATCCTGGACTCAATGCCCATGCGCATTCGGCGCACTCTCATTGGCTATACTGATACGGCCCTTACATTGGCTAATTCCTATGTCAATCTGGGGATGTGGAGGCTCGTCCTCATAATCGAGACCCCATTGGTCCCTGCACAGGTGAACACTGTGGATTAGGGAATGGAAGTCTTTAAAGGAAGTAACAATTCGTACATGCGCCTACTAGCCCCGTTTTGATCCCCTGAGGACGCTGTGTTTACAGCGAAACATGTCGGGGGGGCTAAAATTGTTTTAAACAGCCCTATTTGTCTAGCTAATCCAGCACGCGAATCTAACTTTGAATTTAACCTTACATCTGTCTCAGCACGGCAGTCTGCAGCTGTCTAGCTGTTATATCTGTCACTGGACAAATTCTAGTACTCTGTGCTCTGTCTGGCAATACATACAGACGGAGTGCAATCTGAGCGTGTGTGGCAGCAATATCGGCTATAACTTTTAACTGTTTGTACTTATTGTTCATGTCCACCTGGACATTCTTAGTGGCAAAATTAATAAAAGTTACTTTTTAAATAATATCAGTCAGCAGTTGGGAAATTGGCTTTCAGTGTGCCTCGGTACACTTAGCTTTTCTTGTAAGTTAACAATTAAGCTCGAGCGCCGTCATTTTGCTGATGGGCGGAAGTCCTGGGGGTCCGAACACTACCGATCAAATGTTTTACTCTCCGAAAACACCTTTAAAGCCGGTCTTCCATAATCATGGCCTTAAGGAGGTTGCATTTTTCCCACTTTTTTTTTCTGGCGGCAAAGTAACATTGAGTAATACACGCCAATTGGCCATTTTTAAAATGAGGCTTCAGAAAGATCCTAGGTGATGGGATCAAATACTGTCCTGGCAACTAAAGTGTCTATTAAAAGTATCAGGGAATGTTCTCCCTTGCACGGTGCCCCCCATTCGAGAGCGTCCACCCTTGCGCGGTGCCCCCCCTGCCATTTCGGGGGTTGGGGAGGTCTCTGCTTTTTTTTGGGAGACTCCTGGACAATCCTTTAATCATACAATATATGAATTTTCCTGAATGATTTCTATATTATGGAGAATAAATCCACTAAATTCCCCCGCACTGATCTCTTATGTTCCAGATGTTGAGATCGTTTATTATCACTACGGTGCGAAGGATCTGGTCACCATATTGTTCTACGTGATCATTGCAATCATTCTGCACGCTGTCGTCCAGGAATACATCCTAGATGTAAGTAGATAAAAACATACCTGAGAATGTATTGGGGCGGTAACGTGGGTTATTTAAAATGAGGGGGTGGGATGTAAATTTTATATTTAAAGCCCAATTCCACTGCAGTAACTGTATATACACATAATAATTTTTTTTTTTAACCTTTTTAGACAATCTGATTATTTCTGTTCTATAAGCTCCCCCTTAGAGTAATATTCAGGTTATGGTACTTCAGGTAACCTAGCAACCACTACTTCCTGTCTGAGTGACCACCATTTGTGTGCATGTAGCTACATATACTGAAGTAGTCACAGGTATTTCTGTCTGATACACAATAGTCTCCGAGACTTTTTATAGGTCCCTCTACTTAAGAGGCTCTGTCACAACATTATAAGTGGCCTATCTTGTACATGATGTGATCGGCGCTGTAATGTAGATTACAGCAGTGGTTTTTATTTAGAAAAACTATCACTTTTTACCTATATTAGATTTATGCTAATGAGTTTCTCAATGGACAACTGGGCGTGTTTTACTTTTTGACCAAGTGGGCGTTGTACAGAGGAGTGTATGATACTGACCAATCAGCGTCATGCACTTCTCTCCATCCATTTACATAGCGATATAGCGAGATCACTATGTGCTGCCACATAAACACACACTATAACATTACTGCAGTGTCCTGACAATGAATATACATTACCTCCAGCCAGGACGTGACGTGTATTCATTCTCCTGACACTTCTGTAGAGTCTGTGTGAGACTACAGCACAGCGAGATCTCGCTGTAAATGACAGAGAAGTGGTCAGGATTCTGAATACACATCACATCCTGGCTGGAGGTAATGTATAATCACTGTCAGGACACTGCAGTAACGTTACAGTGTGTGTATGTGGCTGCACATAGCGATATAGCTATATCGCTAGTGCAGTGTAAATGAATGGGGAGAAGTGTATGACGCTGCTTGGTCACTGATTGGTCAGCGTCATACACTCCTCTGTACAACGCCCACTTGGTCAAAAAGTAAAACACGCCCAGTTGTCCATTAAGAAAGTCATTAGCATAAAGCTAAAATAGGTCATAACTCTGTCAAAAATTAACGGTTTTCTAAATAAAAACCACTGCTGTTCTCTACATTACAGCGCCGATCACATTATGTAGGAGACAGGGCACTTATAATGTGGTGACAGAGACTCTTTAGTCAGATCACTGTATAAGAGGGAAGGCGAGGGGGAAATGTGAAAGGAGTTGGGCTTGGGGGAGTCTTCATGTAAATTGTGATGGGATTTATTTATTTAATGGCAAAGTTTTTGCTATAAACTGTAATTTTCTTATTTTTTTTTATTGGCTTCCACAGAAAATAAACAGACGCCTTCACCTGTCTAAGGTAAAACAAAGCCGGTTCAATGAATCTGGGCAGCTGGCGGCCTTTCATTTGGCCTCCATGTTTTGGAGTTTGTACGTAGCCGTCACGGTGAGTAGAACTATGACATGAGGCTATTTGACGCGATTGTAAATGAAAGGGTGATCTAATCCTAATAAGTGGACAGGCTGGCGCCAGGTGTGTCGCTGTAAGGAGTGTGGGGGACAGGCTGGCGCCAGGTGTGTCGCTGTAAGGGGTGTGGGGGACAGGCTGGTGCCAGGTGTGTCGCTGGGAGGTGTGGGGGACAGGCTGGCGCCAGGTGTATCGCTGGAAGGGGTGTGGGGGACAGGCTGGCGCCAGGTGTGTCGCTGGAAGGGGTGTGGGGGACAGGCTGGCGCCAGGTGTATCGCTGGAAGGGGTGTGGGGGTTACTGTTGCAGCCGAGTCCTGGAGCCTGAGGGGACCCAAAAAGGCCACTCACTCCATATGAGGACACTGGTCCTATAAATTATTCTTGCTGGTTACACATTTTGCTTGGGGCCCAAGAGCTTCCAGTTACGCCTTGGGGTGGCGCTATATAACCGCAGCATCATGACACGGATGCATTGTATCACACCAGTGTAAAGACCGCTGCAACCCAATGATAAGGTTATGAGATGTGTCCGTATGCAATATTGCATTGAATCTTATACTCCATTCACATCCAGAGCTGCATTCAAAACACTCCGAACTGCCAAATGGAGTCGGTTCCTACTATTACAACCATTACCTCCAAGCAGAGATTCTACAACACATCACGCGTAGATCCTGAGAGTTGTGCATTTTGTATTTTTTTTTTTTCTCCTGCATCGATCGATCTGCAGTTTTAGTCTAAAAACACTACATCTCCAACAATGCATGACAGCACAGCAAGCATGTTTGGATAGGCACTGTCCAAGCAGGTGGCAGCATTGATGTGTGTTACTGCAATCTGACAGGAGATCAGCAGAATTCTGCATGCAGCTTTGGCTGTGATTAGAGTATAAAACGAAATTCAACTCCAGATGAGAGAAAAAAGAAGGTACTTGATGAATCTAATGTAACCTTGCCTGTGCAATAAAACCTGTTCTACACATTTGCACTCTTCTCTTTTTTAGGAAGGTTATATATCCAGTCCAAAGACCATATGGGAAAGTTACCCTCATGTTTATTTACAGTAAGTGGTTTTGTTATGTAGAATTTAGTTTTTCTTTATGGTTTTGGTGAGATATTTTATATTATAAGGACCTCACAGAGGCTCAACACTGGGGTCCTGGGCTCAAAAACCTCCAGGGGCTAAATCTGCATGGGGGGGGGGGGGGTTCCTCCATTATTTCAAAAACATCCTCGTTGTATGGATGAGATGGGGAAATGCCATGTGAGCCCTATAGGGTGATGCCAATCTGTGTCCTGCGCCGTGGAATATGTTGCTGCTACATAAATAAAAAAATAATTAATGTTGGTTTTATCTAATAGTTTAACATCTGATTTATAATGCTTTTTTATATATTTTTTTTAGTTTATTTAATTATTATTATTTTTTTTTTTTTTTTTTTTTTATGAAAGGTTTCAAGTGAAGTTTTTCTACCTGTGCCAGTTAGCTTATTGGCTGCACGCTCTGCCAGAATTATACTTCCAAAAAGTAAAGAAGGTAACCGGCTTTGTTTTTGTCTTTTGCTATTCTGTTTTTGCCTTTCTGCAATATAATACAGCGGAGTCCCGTTATTATGAGCAGCAGCGAATATCCAGAGTGACCGCCGTGTGCAGCACGGACAGCGCTAGACGGGCGGGGCGTGATCAATAAGGTGCTGGTCGGTGGTCTCCGGTATCTGGCGCCGTGCTGACTGCAGAGCATCTCACATTTACTGGAGGGTGCGTGGGGGAGGATCCATAGAGCGAACAAGACGATCGAGGTCCCACAGATGCTCATTTGGGTTCAGGTCGGGTGAATTAGGGGGGTCAGGGAAGTACTTGGAAGTCTTGGTCGTGCTCTTCCAGCCACTGTCGGACATTTCTAGCCGGGTGACATGTCGCATTGTCTTGCTGTAAGATTCCATCTGCCCCAGGGAAGACAATCGGCATGTAAGGGGGGATGTGATCTGCAACGATCGATTCATACCCCCCTGTTCAGAGCCTTCCATTTGGTTTGGCCCTCGCGCACCTTCGTAGCCGACGTTCACCTCCCACATCAATGGCACGTGGTGCTCCGCAGTTTCCTCGTCTGTTATTCCCAATGGTGCCATTTGTCCACTCATGATACACGGTCACCACCGCAGCGCGCGAACAGTTCACAAACTGCGCTGTGTGAGAAATACCGACACCCTGGCCCGAAAGCCGATAATCAGCCCTTTTTGCAACTCTGATCACATATCACTCGTTGTTGCCATGGGTAAATTGGCGATTTATCAGACAGCCTATCGCACCCCTTATATACCCACCAAGCCAGACCACCACACATCCCTTCCTTCATGGGCTACACGCTGCCCACGTCGAAAGTAGGAGGTGGTCATAATAATGTGACTCAGCTGTGTATAAGGAAAACGTGTTCTCAAAGGAACACTCTGTGTTATGTCTGCTGCAGCGCCTGTGATGGGCGGGGCATGACACAGGGATTCTCTTTCGTGTTCTTTAAATCCCTGTCATGCTCCGCCCCCTCAGGCCCGCACTAGTTGTATCGGTAAAGAGTGTTCCTTTCTAAAGGGGTTTTCCTGGACTGTAATATTGATGGGTTATCCTTGGCGTATTAGGCCATCAGTATTTGATCGGTGGGGGTCCTACTCCCAACACCCCCGCCAATCCACTGCATACAGTGCTGTGCCTGCATAAACAATGGAGGGACTTGGCGCTCTCTATAGCTCCTCTTAATGCAGCTGATTTGGCGTGGGTGCTGCGAATCGGACCCCCACAGTTTAGATATTGAAGGCCTATCTACTTAATGTGGACAACGCCAAGAGCATGGAGGTCTGGAGTAGTCACCCACATGCCTTGTCCTATGTTGCTAAGCAGCAGCTCGAATGTTTTTGGGTCGCTACCTGGCAAACCGCAGCTAGAAAATAATTTGGTATGGAATCTGAAAGACTCCACTTCACACACAACTCGTCTGCTGTTCGGATAGATGATGTCATGTGATACCGGATTTCCAGTGTCACGTGACTAACGTCACCGTCCTTTATAACGTCCGTGGTAAAATCTGTCACAAAATCCACATGTAACACAAGCAGATTTTGCTGCGGATTTGCCGTGCCACATCTGGTCTTGGAGGTGAACTTCACGCAATCATCCTGGCCCTAGATGGCGCCATTTTATTCCTCAGGGAAGTTGTTGCACTCAAATCACACAAAGACCTTGGCGTACATTACTAGTCGGGCATGCCAACCATGGGCTAGAGCATACAACTGAGATCACGGTTTATTCCTGGCCATGTACTGTTTGGTTGCTATGCAGTTTTCCATAGCAACCAATCTGGCACAGCCTCAGAAAGATGAGCGCTGGAATCTGACTGGTTGCTACGGCAACTGCTCGACTTTTCCCTCATGTGGTTTATACCCAATGACCTACCCGCTGCCATGTGAACTTGACATAAGGACACGGTCTCTTTTTATATAAGCCATGTGTATGGAGAATGAAACCGCTCGGTAAAGTAATGATAGTCCCCTGACTGTAGTCCATGCCGCTTGTGGTGTGTGCTGGGCGGATAATTATAATGTGTGCAACTGGAACGGGATGTGGACTTCACCACTGTGTCGGCTCTGCTGTACTTGCCACCGCTGTGTATAGTACACGTGTCACTGAGTGTAGCCGGCTAATGGACAGGTCTGTCCTTGGATTTCCGTTTTAAAGAAGACCTGTCCTCGTTGCTGACATGTCCATTTTAGTAAATACTGAATTCCTCATAAATTGACCATTCTGGAACATCCTTTCATTGTGCTGGTCCACTGTTATTACTCCTGGAAATGCAGGAATAAATTAACAATTGGCTGTTCTCTTCTTGTCAATAGGGTGTGTCCTTATACAGCGTGGCACTGATTGGACAGAGTGAGACTGAAGGGACACGCCCTTTTGAGAAGAGGAATGGCAACCCCGAGATGTCAATTTATTCATACATTTCCAGGAGGAATTACAGAGGAACAGGATAACACAAAATTCTAATAAAAAAAAATGCTCCAGAATTTTATATTTTATGGGGAATGTAAGTATTTACTGGAACGGACACGTCTGCTGCGAGGACAGGTTCTCCTTAAAGTCAAAGAAGCAGTGACAACCAAAAATATTTTTTTCAGATGGAGGTAAAGTTTTTTTTTTTGTTCCCGGCACCAGCAGGACTGAATATATTCTGTATTCTTCAAAATTACGGATTATCAGATTTATAGAAAATCATGTCCTCGATTTTAAAATAAACGCGTCTGGACCGCTGGATAGATCACCCCCTCACTAGTTTTCCTTAACAACTCTATTCTTCTAAGGACCCTGCTTTTTTCACCATAAGGCCCTATTCACGCAGTTTTTTGTTTTTTTTGGGGGCGTTTTTTTTTTTTTTTTACACGGAAACTGCCAAAAAACATCCGAAACCGCCTCCCATTGATTTCAATGGGAGACGGAGGCGGTTCTTTTCCCGCGAGTGGGAAAAAAAGCGCTCACGGGGAAAGAGAAGCATCATGCCCTTCAGGCGTTTCCATCTCTGACCTCCCATTGACCTCAATGGGAGGCACAGAAAGCGGTTTTCGCAGCGTTTTTTCGCCGGCGGCGAAAAATGCAGCAAAGTGTTCAGGCAGGTCAAAATCCTGACGGAATTTTGAGGCAGATTTTTCTGTCTGCAAAAAGTCAGTGTGAACAGGGCCCTAAAGCTCCATTCCTCTCTTCACATCATTGACGAGTACAGCCCTGTCCTCTCTAACATCATCACATAAGTGGAAATGTCACTGTCCCCCACAAGATTCACACCCCTGAAATATCCCGCTCCTTCCCCCTACATAGTACGGTGTCTGTCACCCGCTCCTCTTGTTTACATCTCCATTTTTATATCCTGAGACTGAACCGGAAAAAGGTCTGTGGAGGTCCCTGGTCAAAATATGTCTCCATCCCAAAGGGTTGGGTAGTGGGTATTGCTGCCAATATAGTGCCCTAATAATAGTATCATAGAATGCAGAAATAATACAACCATACAGTGCATTCATAATAGCGCCATATGGTGAAATCATGAGTGCCAATCTAGTGCCCTTATAGCCGCTATATAGGGCTTCAATAATATCGCTACACGGAGCTGAATTAATGCACCATCTGGCGCCATGCTGTTAGTTTGAAAAAAAGCTGTACGGAAGGGGTTTTAAAGAGAGCTGGAGGAGTGGTGCCGTTTTCTCACGTGAATGGATAGGTCACTGCCTGGCACAAGGTCATCACACTCCTCTCCTGCTGCTGTCCTTGTTCTCGGAATTGGCAGCAATTATTTACCAACATATATAGGTCTGTGCACTTGTGGTCCAGAAATTAGATTGTCCGCTCCACTGGGGCAGGAACTCTTGGCGTAAGGCCACACGGAGCAGCCCTGACAGGGTCGCGACGCGGCCAACAACCACGACCCCATGCTCGGCGCGGCTGTCAAACACCGTTAATGGCCGCACGTTAATGCGGTTAAAACGTCCCTTTATCTGAAAAATCGTTCGGTTGTGCTGGTTAAGGGTTGTTTTACCTGCAATAACACACGGCCATTAATGGGGTATTTGACAGCCGCGCCGAACATGGGGCCGCGGTTGTTGGCCGCGTCGTGACCCTGTCAGGGCCGCTGCGTGTGGCCTTACCCTTAGGACTGAATATCTTATTTTCTGAATGTCGTTGTATAATTTGCCGGTGGTCTGTAAATGGAACTTTTTGTATTTCAATTCTTTTTCAGGAGGAAATCCCTCGGCAGCTTCAGTATATTCTACTTTATATACTTCATATAGGAGGCGCTTATTTACTCCAGTAAGTTGTGCCCCATTCATTACATTTCAATAAAGGGGAGATCCGGTACCGGACATATTTCTTTACTAATGGTTTTTATTTCGTGTCTTTTTCCGCCATTAATACAAAATTTTTGGAACCCAGATAAAGTGTATTTCTACTTTCTGAAAACTATTCTAAATCCGACTATAAACTGAGAAGTATTGCACTCACTAATGTCTTTCACACCTTTTGAACATCGGATTTGGTACGTAGATCTAGCAACTCCCATACAGAATAAGTGCGCACCATATGCAGAATGTTAAAGAGGCTCTGTCACCAGATTATAAGTGCCCTATCTCCTACATAATCTGATCGGCGCTGTAATGTAGAGAACAGCAGTGGTTTTTATTTTGAAAAACGATAATTTTTGAGCAAGTTATAAACAATTTTTGATTTATGCTAATTAGTTTCTTAAAGACCAACTGGGCGTGTTTTTACTTTTGACAAAGTGGGCGTTGTACAGAGGAGTGTATGACGCTGACCAATCAGTGACCAATCAGCGTCATACACTTCTCATTGTTCCAGCCCAGCTTCTTTCACTGCACAATCACACTGGGCTGGAACAATGAGAAGTGTATGATGCTGATTGATCACTGATTGGTCAGCCTCATACACTCCTCTGTACAACGCCCACTTGGTCAAAAGTAAAAACACGCCCAGTTGGTCTTTAAGAAACTCATTAGCATAAATCAAAAATTGTTTATAACTTGGTCAAAAATTATCGTTTTTCAAAATAAAAACCACTGCTGTTCTCTACATTACAGCGCCAATCACATTATGTAGGAGATAGGGCACTTATAATGTGGTGACAAAGCCTCTTTAACTCTTTGTGTACGGCCCCGAACTGTGCAGAGAGCAGGAGCCCCGACTGTCTTCACACAGGACACCCCTCGGCATTATTCTGATGATGCTCAGGGTGCCTCTTTGTATTTAAGGGTATGTTCACACGGCCTATTTTCGGCCGTCTTTCAGGCAGTAAACGGCAGGAAAAATCGGCGTTCTGTTCTGACGGGCCGTTTTGAAAACCGGCCGCATAAAAAAACTCCTGCGAATAAGAAGTGCAGGTCACTTCTTGGGACGTTTTTGGAGCTGTTTTTCATAGAATCTATTGAAAACCACTCCAAAAGCGGCCGTGAAAAACGCCACGAAAATCGCGAGTGGCTTCAAAAACGTCTGAAAATCCCTTGAAAACAGCTCCGTATTTTCAGACTTTTTTTACTAATGCGTGTGAACACACCCGAAGGCCCTGTTCACACGGACCTTTTTGACGTGGAAACCGCACCAAAAAAACTGCTGAAGATGCCTCCCATTGATTTCAGCGGAAAATCCGTCTCGCGGTAAAAATAAGTTTTTTGGCTTTTCTCTCTGCTGGGTATGAAACCCGGGACCTGCTGTATGGGAGGCAGAAATCCGGGACCAGTAACCACAGGCTACACTGGTGTCTATGAGAGGAAGTTCTCGGCCCAAATGCTTCAATAGTATTCTTCACATGTAAAATATATAGGGAGATGACCGGGGATTATAGCTGTTGGGGGGGGGGGGGGGGGGGGTGAGAGAAAAATATTCACTAATGGGACTAACAAAAACAAGAAGAAAAAAATCCGTAAAGTTTCTTTAAAAAAAATAAATAAATGTACCACAATAAACTCATTTGTTCAATACGCTTTAATAAATAAACATCACAGACCTATTTTGTATCCGAGTAACCGTTAAAACTTGTATAATCCCATGATTAATAATGAGCGATAATTTTTTTTTTATTTTTTTTATGCTTTTCCCCCATAACAAAAGTAAATACGATGTGAACGCTCACTGATGTGTATTGCAGAATGTCGCCTAAAAAACAAGAGCTCCCGCAACTGCGTCTACGTAAAAAATAAAGTTATGACACTTGGAATTCAGAAGGAAAAAGCGATAAGGCCTCATGCACACAGCCGTAGCGGTGTGCACGGCCCGTGATTACAGCACGGACGGTTGCGGAGTGTCATCCGCGGGCCATCCGCAAATCACAGACCATGCACACATTGATTTCAATGAGCCTGGACCGCAAATGCGCCCGTATAATAGCTTGTCCTATTTTTTTGCAGTCCGGGCTCCCGGTCAATGCACGGACCGTGTAAGCCTCGGTCGTGTGCATGGGCCCATAGAAATGAATGGCTCCGCATTTTTGCAGATTAATTGTGGATGCAAAAAACCCGTTAGTGTGCATGAGGCCATCTGGACTAGTACAGAACAAAACCTTCTGGCCACCTGAACTAGTAGGGCATGACCAGACATGGCGGAATTGCTCTGGAAGTCCGCTACTGACAGTCGGCAGCGGAAATCCGCAGCGGACCCGTTTCTCCATTGCTTTCCACAGCTTTTTAGTAGGGTTCGTTTACACGTTGTGGACAATTCCGCTGAGGAGCATAGGCTGCGGTGCGGAATTTAGTGTCCGCAGCATACACTGGCTGTTGCGGACGTGTGGCGTACTTGTTGCGGACTCATTGCGGAATTTCTCCATTGACTTCAATGGAGAGTCAAAATTCTGCAATGAAATCCGGAGATGTTATGTGTGCTGCGGAGCGTATTGGTTTTACTAACATGACATTTCTTCATTCTGGCTGGACCTATGTATTTCTAGGTCTACAGCCAGACTGAGGAAGTCAATGGGGCTCCCGTAATGACGGGAGCGTTGCTAGGAGACGTCAGTAAATAGTCACTGTCCAGGGTGCTGAAAGAGTTAAGCGATCGGCAGTAACTGTTTCTGCACCCTGGACAGTGACTACCGATCACAATATACAGCAACGTGTAAAAAAAAGTTCATACTTACCGAGAACTCCCTGCTTCTTCCTCCAGTCCGGCCTACCGGGATGACGTTTCAGTCCATGTGACGGCTGCAGCCAATCACAGGCTGCAGCAGTCACATGGACTGCCGCGTCATCCAGGGAGGTCGGGCTGGATGGCGAAAGAGGGACGCGTCACCAAGACAACGGCCGGTAAGTATGAATTTCTTTTACTAGGGAAAGTGCTGTCCCTTCTCCCTATCCTGCACTGATAGAGAAGGGAAGTACTTTCACCTCAATACGCAGCAGCTAGTCCGCATCAATTTACTGCACATTTTAGGCCGAGCCGCAACAGAATCTGCAACGCAGATTATGTGCGGCATTGATTTGGACAGTGGCTTAAGAACTCCGCCACGTCTGGTCATGCCCGTACAGCGCACACGTTTCTGTCAGTAACTGGCTTAAGTTGTAAACCCTGTGGCATGCAGCTGTCTCGCCCTTCTTCAGGTATGTTCACATGTTGTATATTCTGTGTTTTCTTTTTGAGAAAACCTCTTTTTTTTGTAAAAAAAAAAAAAAAAAAAGGATTCACCAAATCAGGATCACAAAAACCGCTATAAAGAAATCAATCGGCACAGAATTTTCAACATATTTAATTTAAAAACCCAAAATGGTATGCTAGGGCTCCGTGGGGACGTTTGGTGGCCAAAGTCACAGTAAAATTACCACAACCTCTATGTTTCGCCATGGGGGTAAAAGCTGGAACTTGCAAATATTCCCCCTTAGGAACATGTTGGGGTCGAGTATGAGTCGCTGTATTGTTACAATTTTACCGTAACACGCGGGCAACCAAATCTCTGTGGGTTCTGAGCCTAAATTATGCAACCGGGCTTATTTAAAAATTGTACAAAATAAGCCCAGGATCTCCCTGGATACATAAGAAAAATATTTACAGGGCCACCACCAGGATATGTGACCCCAGGGTGATTACTTTTTTTTTTTTTTTTCTCCACAGTTTAACCCGTTTGGGGTTGATATTGCTATTACTGCAGTCGGTGGCAGAGTTCCTCTTCCATATTGCGCGACTTTTCTACTTCACTGATGAAAATAATCAAAAGCTGTAAGTATCGTGGGCTGAGGAGAGTTATAGTTACATGATTGGTGGGAAGTTCAAGATGGGAACTTTGGATAGCGTTTTCTGTTATTTCCTGCCGTGTTCCCAACCACGGCCCAAATTCCATCGTTCCTTGGGATCTTATTGGCCAAATTAGTTTTTCTTTTTTGGGGGACTGTTAGTGACCTTGGGTCACAGCCCCAGAGGTGGTTACCTTAAAGGGATTGACTAGTTTTGAAAACACATTTCTTACACCCCATTAGGGAATCCTGAGTTAATATAAGGGGGTCCTCTGTTCAGGATATTCCCCTCTTGACCAGAGTGGAAGAGCGTCTCTTGCTTTAGAGGACCTGTCCTGTCCTGTATTACACAGACAACACATTGTTGTGAATGGGCTGTGTAATGCTCAATTTCTCCTGTGGTGGCGCTGCAGAGAAACAACCCTCACTGACAGGTTTCCCCACTGATTATAGCTGATCGCTAGAGGTCCCAACAGGAGGACTTTTTGTGATCTGCTCTTTGTCAACCTTCTAACAGGGATTGTCCAAAGTGAAGAAGCCCTTTAGGGACCAACTCCATCCAGGACTAAAGAGTCACTTTTGAACTTCTGCAGTTTGTTCACTTTGAGTCCAGATGTGGGGAGATTTAAAGTGGAAAAAACCATCATCCTTCTGTATTTTCAGTCGAGCGGTGATAGTTGTCACTGTCTTTGCTTCTTCGTTCATTCATTTTTGTAGCTTTCAGCTGGATCCAATTTTGGACCTCGTCCTCCTGTAGTCTTCCTTTAGCTCTAAATGAGTTTTTGTGTGATGATTAAACTTTCTTGTCTATGTTGTTCCTGCAGTTTTAATGCCTGGGCGGTGGTGTTTGTGGTCACCCGGCTGTGTACTCTCACCCTTTCTGTTCTGACGATCGGGTTTGGGCTTGCTAGAGCAGAGATCCCTCACTACAACCCAGACAAAGGCAACTTTAATACATTACTTTTCAGGTAAGTTGGATTGATGAGGTCAGGATTTTATTACCATGCAGTAATGCCAAAAGGGGCGGGGCTCTGACAACTCCCATTAATTCTCAAACGTTGTTAGACTTTATTTTTTTTTTTGGTCATCTCCACTCACTCATCCAACTCTGGTCTTTAGAGATCCCAATTATTTTTTTTAGGCCGTTTTGTGTCAGGCTATTGGATGCCAGATAGAAAGGAATTTTGTTTGTAGGGGTGGTATTCTCGACTACCTATTCATTAGTGGCTACCCAGAAAATGTCAGGAATAACTACCAAGGAAAGGGTTCACCAAGAATGGAGACTCGTCTGTATTTGCTAAGGACAAGTGATGCATTTCATAGTGTAGGGTCTGCAGGCCATGGGATGAGTATGACTAAGCCCCCTGTGCACAAAGCGAAGTCCATAAAAACCTGGTGTGGAGGAACTCTAGTGGTTGCACAGAGCTCTGACCTCCACCCCATCCAACACCTTTGGGATGAATTGAAACGCTGATTTCGATCTTGACCTTCTCATCCAACATCCGTGTCGGACCTCACAAATGCAGTTTTGGCTGAATAACACAAATTCCTACAGACACACTTCAAAATCTTGTGGAAAGCCTTCACAGAAGAGTGGAGGCTATAACAGCCGCAAAAGGGGCGCAACTCCATATTAACGTCCATGTTTTTGGAATGGGATGTCCAAAAAACTCATAAAGGTGTGATGGGCTAGTGTCTACATACTTTTTGCCAGAGAGTGTAAATACATTTTCAACTGCAACGGAGTTCCCTCATGGGATTAATTTTGGAAATCTTTATATTCATGGGGAAATCTTTGGCACTATTCCTTTCGAAACATCATGGGAATTGCATTGGTTTAGTGTCCTAAGATCTTTGGCTTCTGTCTTCTCCAGGATGATTGTTTTGCTTATGATGTGCGTGTCGCAGACCTGGATGATGTGGCGGTTCATCCACTTCCAGTTACGTCGTTGGCGAGAGTGTTGTAAAGAACAAGCTGCTAAGAAGAGGAGTCCCATAGCTGTGATGGCCAAGCAACAGGTCAAGATTCTTAAAAGGGACTCAGGTGAGAGAGTCCATCAAAAATGAGCCACGAGCCCTTGTAGTGCTAAGAACGATTGTCCAATTATGTATTCGGGTCTCCATACTGGTTGGTGACCATGAGATCTGTGGTTCTCCACATCGGGCATGTCCCATTGTCTTCTCCACAAGTATAAAGCTGGTCATAGACCAAATAAAAGGGATTATCTATGTCCAAAATTTTTGTCTAGTTTGGGCAACCCTTTTCCATATGCCCTATATAAACTTGACGCACTGGTACATCCTGAGCGCGCTCCATATGCTGCGGGTGTCGGCTGTGTCTTACAGCTGACACCCAGGACTAACGGGCAGAAATAGCGATCGCGCAGTTCCTGGCTGTTTAACCCCTCAAATGCTGCGGTAAATCGCGACTGCATCTGAGGCGTTAAAAAGAGCGGCGCGCCCCCCTCCGACAGCTCCCCCCCACAATGAGATCGGGGGTGACGATGGTTGTCATGGCATTCCAGGGGCCTAATGAAGGCTCCCAGGGCTGCCTTCACTCTGCCTCTGTTAAACCCTGTTTCTGGCTCGGCTTAACAAATGCCTGTAAAAATGATGATCTACAGCAATACGTTAGCATTGCAGTTTATTGTACCAGCGATCTAACGATCGCTGGTTCAAGTTACCTAGGGGGACTAATACAATGTGAAAAAAAAATAGTGAAATAAAGTTTTTAGTAGTGAAGAAAAAAAAAAACCTCTTCCCATTTTTCCTCTAAAGTAATGTAAAAAAAAATTGGTATCGCTGCGTCCGTAAAAGTCTGTACTATTACAATATAGCGTTCTTTAACGCACACGCTGAATGCTGTAAATAATAAATAAAAATGTAAACCGTCAAAATCAGTTTTTTGATCAACTTCGCTCCCAAAAAAATGAAATAAAAAGTGATCAAAAAGTCGCATGTACCAACAAATGGTACCAATAAAAACTACAGCTCGTCCCGCAAAAAATAAGTCGTCACACCGCTCAATGCACGGAAAAATAAAAAAGTTATCGCTTTCAGGATGTGGTGAAACAAAACATTTTTATTTATTTTTTTAAAGTATAAATCTCTCTAAATTTGATATCACCGTAATCGTATTGAGCCACAGAATAAAGTTAAGTTGTTGTTTTGTACCACACGGTGAAAAACGGAACCCAAAAAATAATGGAGGAATCACCGTTTTTTACAATTTCTACACGCAATAATTTATTTTCACCTTCCCAGTACATTATATGGTACTTTCAATTCTACCAATAGAAACTACAACTCCTCCCGCAAAATATAAGCCCTGACACCGCTCTATTGATGGGAAAAATAAAAACGTTATGGCTCTTGGAAGGCGGGAAGTGAAAAACAAAAATCAAAAAGGGGTTACGGAAGTACGAGGTGGCTCTTACCGTGTTTCCCCGATAGTAAGACACCCCCGATTGTAAGACGTATCGGGGGTTTCAGGGGGGTCGGCTAATATAAGCCGTACCCCGAAAGTAAGACATATGTCTTACTTTCGGGGAAACACGGGGGTATTGCCGCCTCCTGCCCACTTCCGCGCCGCCCCCCTCTCCATACGTCACCGCGCCGGATATATCCGTCCTCAGCAGCTGCTAGTTCGCGCAGGAGGACGGATATATCCGTCCTGTGATGGCGCGGGTACTGAGACTGTACCCACGCGATCAGCGGCAGGAGCACGGCTGTTATACACAGCCTGGCTCCTGCTGCAACTGCCGGAATCGAAGCGCGCGCCGATTCCGGCAGTTTAACCCATTAAATGCCGCTGTCAATAGTGACAGCGGCATTTAATGTGTTTGACAGAGGGAGGGAGCTCCCTCTGTCACCCGATCGGCGCCCCCGCAAACAAATCGCGGGTCGCCGTCGGGTTTCCATGACAGCCGGGGGTCTAACAAAGACCCCCAGGTCTGCCTTCAGCATCTGCCTGTTAGGCGATGCCGGAGGCATGACCTAATAGGTTGCCTGTCAGTTTTACACTGACAGGCAATAATGCTTCGGTATACTAAGTATACCAAAGCATTATATATGCGATCGGCACATCGCATAGTGAAGTCCCCTGGTGGGACTAAAAAAAAAAATGTAAAACAGTTAAATAAAGTTTGTGAAAAAAAAATAAAATAATAATTCGACAATTTTTTCCCAATATAAGACATACCCCGAAAGTAAGACATAGTGGGGCTTTTGGGGATAAAAAGAAAGTAAGACACTGTCTTACTTTCGGGGAAACACGGTATTAGATAGATCCTCTCAGGATTTATACATCAATACCCACTGATTTCAGACACCACTTAACCGCTTAATTTTAGGGGTCACCATGGCTGCTGCTCGACAAGTCCTAACATAGGGACATGGGGGTGTTTAATTTTATATTTGCATTGTCCACAGCGGAAATGTTTTTCTAAAACCGTTCCTTTTTTTTCTTTTTAGGTTATCATGAAAATGGATTGATAAAAGCTGAGAATGGATCCACACCTCGACCGAAAAAAATAAAGTCTCCGTAATAAAGAACGAAACCTTAAAAACAAAGCCAAACCCTCGTATGACAGAGAATAATGGGCATGCAAAGGACCAGGACTAGAACTGTGCCCCCAAAATTCTGTCATCTTTTTGTGCCTCTCTGGACTAGAATAAAGAAAAGTGCCTTCTAAAAATCCTCATCAACTTTTTGTTACGGAAAAACAAAAATTCAGCTACGTGCCGAACTTGCCTTCGACCTGTCCCTGGTTCATTAGAGCCTCGGAGAGTGTATATTCCCTCTTTCTGAGCGGATTACAGTGTTCCTTCTTTATTTTTTAAACCCTTGCACAGTGAACTTTTTCTCAAGCCGGTTGGTTACACCATCGACTATTCCAGTTGGGGCACTACCTCCATTCATGGCCCACTCAGTGCTATAATTGTATCCTACAACGTGCCTAAAGACCTTGCCGGACTACCTGTTGGTTCCTTCTTTGCCTCCCTTCGACCCCACAGCTGAATGTTTGCCAATTAGCCAAATATTTGTCCCTTTTGAAAGAAAATGTTGGGAGTTTTTGAAGCCCGGCCATAAGTTCTTACTGGCTTGTGTAGCATAATACAACACATTGGGTTTTTGATCCCCTCAAGGATCTATCATAGGGTCTTCTCTGTAACTCCTGTGGTCAAATGAGCTTGACCTGTTGGCCTAAAGATAAGGTCCTTCAAGTCTCCTTAACCTCCACTTTTGGCTTTACCGTTCCTCTGTCCTTCGTTGGAAGTTCCTCGTATGAACTGGAGAATTACGAGTACCTCATAACCTCTTCATGAGCTTGGTCAACTTTGTCTTCTACGTCTGGATAAAGCTTTCAACATGACAAACCTCACATAACATAATAAACCTTGTACGCCAAAGGTCAAGGAGCAAATATCTCCTCTTTGGTTCCTTCAAGTGAACCAGACTTGATATTGTGGACCTGAAAGTTCCTACAGTATGTCTTGTATGTTGAGTAGAAGGTTCATATGGCTCGTGTTGTGGTTTAGGTGCACCCAATAAGCAGTTGGGTTATATGCGTCTAACCCTATACCGGCTTTCATTCACCAATTTGTACTAGAGAAAGTGCCCTATTCACTTGAATGGGTCTAGGCTGCAATACCAGACACAACCACCTCTGACAAGGGGCGCTGTTTCTGAGAAAAAAAAAAGAACTATCGTTTTTTGTTTTTCTCGTCTGCACAACCTCTTAAATTAATAATGTTCATTGACTGACTTACTTGGTCACGGTGACATGACTGATAATATTCTTAACTCTGTCTTCAATCGCATTTTACAGGTTAAATCTGTAAATAATGAGTAACTTTTGCCAATACTTATCTTGTACCGATCCTAATTTTACATGTTCTACTCCAGTCACATCTGAAGCTGCATTCCGAATACTACTGGCCACCACTTCATCCTATAATATATTGCATTTGGGGTGATATAGCGTTTTAGTTGGCTATATACACCTTAGGCGGATGAATAAGGCCCAGTGTAAATATTACAACTACTACTGTACACCATAGCATGTACAGACACTGAACCAGCAGAGAGCAACAGTGAGATGTTCGGTCCTGCTGTCTGATTTGCAGATTTTTAATGCAGCTTAGGATGTGACTAGAGCATAAGACATGATGTAACTTAAACTCTGTAAACTCTTTGCTTTATGTACTTGTGCAGAGCTTCTCCTCAACATTATATGTAGAGGTAAAACTAAGAGGATGCTTTACGGCAGAGCTTTGCTTTACATTTCTTTATAGCCGCTGACCAATCGTATTTACAATCCTGGTTGTGACAATGCAATTCAATTACATCAGATTAGATTGATTTTGGAATGGCAAAAGTAGCAATTCTAGATTGTAACCCTTTGCAACCGATAGAAGACCAGTAGTGTAGATGGAACTATAAAAGGCCAAATCTGATTGGTTGAGGCCTCTAGTGTACGCTCATTGTGGCAGGCATATGATGAAAAGTAATGACCCAGCAAAGAATAAAGAAGGTGATTTTTGACCAATTGACCATTTTAGTTACCATGTCATTACCATATTTAGAGGGGGTTTCGATCATGTGATCTGGCTGCGATATATCAATATTGCATGTGTTCTGCAGTGCTCTTTACTGCCACTACTGGTGGGAGATTGTAATTACGGCAAATCTTGTCTATGTTTAACGCTAAATTGGGAATAAGCTAACTTCCAGGTGCAGAAGGGCAGGACCCATTGGTTATGCATTCTTGAGAAATGCATCTCCAATGCTATGGTAATAATTTCCTATTAAAATACTAGTCCCTGGTTATTTTTTTTTTTATGGGTCCCTTTGGGGGAGTTATGTCCCCCTGTGCTGGTGAAATAGCATATGCTAATGTAGCAGTAATGTGAAATGGGCCGGTCAGAAGATTTTATTATGTAGGTGTAACCCTTTAAGGGAAACCAGTCCTAAGAGTGCTGTATAGCAGCCTCCTTCTACCCAGAAGCCCCTAAGATCTCTGGGCAAAGCCTAGAGGGCTCCCATCATCAATGTACCTGAAACAAGGGGAGAAATATGACACGTGGACCACCTGGTACCATTTAGTGAACTCGCGATGTCGATGGGCCATTCAAAAGGTGCCACAGTCTAGAGACCCCCAAAAATAATCAATAAATATTAAGTCGGGAGTTCTCTGTTGATTTAAGTGGTTGTCCAGGACTGTGATATTGATGGCCTATCCTTAGAACAGGCCATCAATGTTTGATCAATGGCGGTTTGACTCACTGCACCGCCGCCGATCAGCTGCATGAAGGCTGTGCCTGTTACTGCAGCTCAGTCTCAGACTGAGCTGTTGTGTGCTGCAGTACCAGACACAGCCACCACCAAACGTGTGGCAGTAAACTATAAAAGGCATGCAGCGTTCCAGCCCTTTTTTGCAGCGGATTGGAGAGGGTGCCAGGAGTCGGACCACCACCTATCAGATCTGAGTGATGTCACTATATTCCAGTGCACTAATATCTCCCAATAAGTGACGTCCCTATATCTGTGTACAATATCTCTCAATGAGTGATGTCATCCATATCCCAGTGTACTAATATCTCCCAAAATGTTTGACTCCAATGTGGCCTAAGGGAGGTCTACTTTAAGAAATTTTTAAATCTAATTTGCTTACACACCAATTCTATTGAAGGATTTTTCTTTTGTATTATTGATTAGAGGTTGTCACCGCTCCGCCTCTGGTACTAATATACTTTCCTTTTTTAAATGTGTACAGATACATCAAAGCTGCATTTGTCAAATAGTGTTTTCCATTGCACACCACGTTCACTCTACCAGCAAAATTTAAAAACTTCTTGTTCCTAGTGCCGGGGCTGATACTTTCCTGTATCTCCAAATAACTAGACCGGTTTAAAAAAAAAAAAAAAAAAAAAAGAGAATCCCTGTGTCAAGCTCCGCCCAGGAGCATGACACAGGGATTCTCTTGTTTTTTTTTTTTTTTTTTTTTAAATCTGTCTAGTTATTTGGAGATACAGGAAAGTTAGATTTATCAGTAGGCGGATTTGATGTGGTTATTGTGGCAGCCATCTTGGTTGTCACCCAATTTTTCTACCAATGGAAAGTACAAAAATAATGGAGGTGTGGCCCCTTGACAACCACAATTTTAAAGAGTACTTTGGATTGGACTCTAGGGGCTCATCTGTTACTTATTGGGGAGCTGAATAAAGCTTACGGTGGCGGAGTTGGGACACCCAATGGGTGGTTTCTCATGGATCTAATATGGCATCTGTGTTACGGTCGCTAGACCTGGACCTCCCTCCCATTCTTCTGAACGAAATTTAGGTCTCTGTAGAATCCTGTGGTGATGTAAGTTTGGTTTAGTAGAATCCTGGTGGTTTAGGTCCATAATACAAACTCAAAAAATGCGGCTATGTCTGAAACCAGTCAAACCAAATCAGTAAATCGGGCGCTCTATGGAGGGCTACAGCCCGTTCTGTTCTGGAAATCTGTGATGGTCTGAGGTTGTGAAGATCAAATCTATGACCTCTCAGGGGATTGTTTTTGGCTGGATTTCCCCTTTTTAAAATTGTATGGACCCTTTCTCATGTTTACTCCTCCTAATGTGTTGTAAATCTCACACAAAGTAAGGGTATGTTCACACGTCGTGGTCAACTCCCATTTTATTTGCCGCAATTTACATGAAACCGCAAGCTGACCGCTACGTGTGAACAGACCCGTAAGTGGTATTTAAGGCTGTATGCGGAACACATGGTGATGACATCATTTTAAAGTGACCGATGTCTTTATTCTTTTGACTGTCTTAGACTAGTTGCAAATTTTTTCTTTTTCTTTAGAAAATGGGCGAAAAAGGGTTAAAATGGCCGATACGGAAGACTAGTTTGACATTAGGGCTAGGCCATTGCCTGTGGCTTTCAGAGCATGCTGGGAGTTGTAGTTTTGCAACCGCTGGGGAGCCACGGGTTGGGGACCCCTGATCTAGGCGGTCTTGTATCCAGCTGGAAGCACTTTATTGATACCATAGTCAGGCGTCATTCAGACGTCCGTAAAGCGACCATATTGTAACGCCCGTGTTATGGCTGTAATGACCCAAACTAACACTACTATAGGGATCCGGGACGCGGTTAGTTCAGGTCATTAGACCCACGGTCAGGCCAGGGCTTTCGGCCACTTTACAGCCATCTGATTGAGGCTTTACGGTCCGTCATAGGTTGCTGGGAGAGGCGGTCGGCGGTTTTTACTGCGGTCAGTTTGATGGTGTAGCCAATGTCCTTACTCGGCATCTTCCTCGTCTCGTAGTCATTTACATGTGTCTCCAATCAATGCACAAACGAGTTGACTGTAATTCTACAATGGACCAAACAACCTCAAGGGAATCTGCGTGTTTTCACCGTTTGGCCTCCATCTTGTCCTCCTTCTTATATATTTCTAAGTGCCTTTATCTCTCTCTCCTTTTATAATGTTACTATCTGGGAGGGGAGGGAAACCTTTTATACGATGATTGTTCAATATTGTTTTGTAAACCGTTATTTTGCAAAAAATAAAAGGTGTAGAAGCAAAATGGCCTGATTGAGCATATTTTTGAAAATTATTATTTTTTAATTTTTTTGGTAATGCCTTTTAATGAGCGGGATCTAGATAGGATTTTTTATTATTTTTTTAAATGGGTTGTCTCTCTACTAGGGATGTCACGATACCATAATTTGGACTTCGATACCGATACTTCGTTTAGTATTGCGATTTCGATACTTTGCCAACAGTAATAAAAAAAAAATTCTTCCGTTTTCTGATGTGAGGCGCGACGTGTGATGAATTTTGAACGCGCCTCACATTAATAGTAATTAATCCCATCATGTTTCTCAGTCATATTGGGTTAATGTGCGAGGTACATGATGGGGTTAATTACTATTAATGTGAGGAACATGGAGGGTAAATTCATCGCACCTCGCGCCTCACATTAATAAGTGAATGAAAGCCGTGTTCATTTCATTTTTTTACAGCGTACACATCATAAAGGATGCAAAACATTGTTGTCCGCGCCATTACTGAATGTGTGTATTTTATGTATTGAGACTTATTTTAATGTTTATTGTAAAAAAGGTGAAGGTGTATTTTTTTTTTTTTAAATTTAACAATACTTTGTTTTTACACTTTAATGTACTGAAATATATCAGATATGTGCCAGTACATTAGCCTGTGGACGGATAATACACAGGCAGTTGTTAGGACATGGTAACACAAACCCCAACATATAAACATACAAATAAATGACAACCACAACTTTATAATTGGAAATATAGGCCGCGATGTTTATTAAGGGTTACCCAAGAAGAAATAATTCAATCCAACATAACCATAAAATTATTGAAAATTCATTAATCAATCATCATCAAATTATTGAACCAAGTCCCCCCTGCATTAGCTGGGAGACTAAACCCCACAAGCCATGAATCATCGATACATGCCCCCCCCCCCCCCCCAAACATCGCAGCCATTTTTCAATAACATTTTGCAGACCTAAATTAATAATATCAATCCCCACTTCAGAAAGATGAATACCATCTGACCTATAAAGGCCTGAGGTAAAACCCTCCAGATCAATATGTCTGTATGAAAAACCCCCTAAAGAGGGTAAATACTTCTCCATTGCTCGATTGACTCTCTTTCTTATTTTCTCTAAATATGAACATACCTTACCTGTCCATAATAAATCGAGGAACAATTTCCGAAAAAATTAAAACAGAACTGGGAAACATACATTGTATTACAGCTAAAACCAAAAAATATTACAAACATTCGGATCAAAAGATAATTTCTATTAATAACTCCGCTTGCTTGCTCTCTTCTGAGCCCAATAGATAAAAGAGTGGCCAACTATCCAGACCACTAATTTTTTACCTAAAGGAAATAATAATTAATTCATAATCAACAAGTCAGGTCTAATATATAGTCTAAATCTGTTTGATTCCCATCTACCTATACGCTTAATTATTGATTCATCCAAACCTAATCTGGCTGCTTCCGTAGCAGCCCCAATTCTAAAAGAATGGGATGAAAATTTAAAATCACCCAAGTCCAATGAAACTAAACATTTCTTAAAAATTGAAGTCAATTGGAACCTAGTTAATGGAGACATATCCTGGTGTAACAAAAAGGGGCCTGTAACTGCAGGTCTAATTTTAAACCATTCCCGAATATTTAGTACCGGACAAATTTCAGAGCCTTCGAACTTATTTCGACGAATCCAGAAACCACGACCAGACTGATCCGTTTTTGATTTTCTCAAGAAAATAGATGCAAACGAACTTCCCAACTGAACATCTTTACAATCTAAGCCAGAACTAACTTTTTTATTAATCGATACTAATTCACCTATTCTTAATGCTGCAAAGAAGGCGACTACAAACGCTGTGCGAAATAAACGAACTTCAAAGCTGTCAAAACAAATCCGCTCCAAAACCGACCACAATTTACTCAAAAGATCAACAGAAATAGGTCTCCTACCATCTGAGCAAGAAAAATTCCTCCGATAACCCTTCAGTAATTGCCCGACTGGAAAATAATTGATTGGTTTTGAACCCAATAATTTCCTAAAAAAATGAGATTCCTGCCAGGAATTTTTGAAATGTAAGACGCAGAAAATTCATTCTGAATTAGATCACAGATAAATAATAAAAATAGACCAACATCATCATGTAAATAATCAACCTCTAAATTTGCACAAAAGGAAAGCCAATCATTCCATGCATCTAAATACTCAGCCCATGTTCTAGGTGCTAATGAATTTCTAATATTAGAAGAGATCAATCCCAGATCAAGTCCCACAAATGAATTGGGCATGGGATCCCTTCTTCCTCTGCCTCCGGAGCCAGCTCTCGAAATTCTGCCACTGACAACGAGACAGAGAATCTGCTAAATTATTACTTCTTCCTTCAATATAACTCGCTTTCAACCATATATTAAAAGATAGACAACACAGTACCAAATGTCTTAACAACTTGGTGCTAAGATCACATTTTGATGACAACGTATTTATAGCAAATACAACTCCTTTGTTGTCTGTAAACAAACGAATTCTTCTATCTTTAAATTCAAAACCCCAAATTACAATAGCAACTAGCACAGGAAAAAGTTCGAGTAACACTATATTCTTGTTAACTTTATTCAATATCCAAGAATCCGGCCAAGTCTCTGCCGACCATCTACCACACCAGTATGCTCCATAGCCACTACTACCTGCTGCATCCGTGAATAAACAAAGCGAGTCTGAATCTTCAAAATCTTGCTGCCAGCAACTGTGACCATTCAATTTGCTCAAAAATTCAAGCCAAATTCCCAGATCGTCTTGCAAGTATCTCGATAATCTGATATGAGCCCTAGGCGACTTCAAACCCCGCGTAGCAAAATAAAGTCTCTTAGAAAAAACGCGTCCCATTGGAATAACTCTGGTAGCAAAATGTAATAAACCAAGTAAAGATTGTAGTTCCTGTAACGTAGTTTTCTTTTTTGCTAACCGCTCAACCAACAAAACTCTGATTTTTCACAACTTATCTACTGGTAATCTAAATTCCATATTAACCGAATCTATAACAATACCTAAAAACTCTAAACAATAACAGGGCAAAACCGTTTTTTCTTTAGCAAGTGGAACTCCAAAATAACTAGCAACTTCAATAAATTTATCTAAAAACTCTAAACATGAAAACGAATCAGCGTAACCAACAAACAAGAAATCATCCAAACAATGTAATATACCTCCATTAGGCATCTGTTCCTGAACTACCCAATGCAAAAAAGTAGAAAAAGCTTCAAAATAATGATAGGATACTGAGAATCCCATCGGGAGGCATTTGTCAAAATAAAATGCATCATCAAACTGGAAACCTAAAGAGTTAAAGCCACTAGGCTTAACTGGTAACAATCTAAAAGCTGATTTTATGTCAGCCTTGGCTAATAGATCTTTGTGGCCAAACTGTCTTAACAAAGCCACTGCCTGATCAAATGAAGCGTATGTAACTGACGCTCTTCCTTTATCTATCTCGTCATTTAAAGAGGCTCTGTCACCAGATTTTGCAACCCCTATCTGCTATTGCATGTGATCGGCGCTGCAATGTAGATTACAGTAACGTTTTTATTTTTTAAAAACGAGCATTTTTGGCCAAGTTATGACCTTTTTCGTATTTATGCAAATGAGGCTTGCAAAAGTACAACTGGGCGTGTTGAAAAGTAAAAGTACAAGTGGGCGTGTATTATGTGCGTACATCGGGGCGTGTTTACTACTTTTACTAGCTGGGCGTTGTGTATAGAAGTGTCATCCACTTCTCTTCACAACGCCCAGCTTCTGGCAGTGCAGCACTGTGACGTCACTCACAGGTCCTGCATCGTGTCGGCACCAGAGGCTACAGATGATTCTGCAGCAGCATCGGCGTTTGCAGGTAAGTCGATGTAGCTACTTACCTGCAAATGCTGATGTTGCTGCAGAATCAAGTGTAGCCTATGGTGCCGACACGATGCAGGACCTGTGAGTGACGTCACAGTGCTGCACTGCCAGAAGCTGGGCGTTGTGAAGAGAAGTGGATGACACTTCTATACACAACGCCCAGCTAGTAAAAGAAGTAAACACGCCCCGATGTACGCACATAATACACGCCCACTTGTACTTTTACTTTTCAACACGCCCAGTTGTACTTTTGCAAGCCTCATTTGCATAAATACGAAAATGGTCATAACTTGGCCAAAAATGCTCGTTTTTTAAAAAAACGTTACTGTAATCTACATTGCAGCGCCGATCTGCTGCAATAGGAGATAGGGGTTGCAAAATCTGGTGACAGAGCCTCTTTAAAGACGTCTTCTCCGGGTAAGAAAGGTGATGAATTAGTCTAACAGACCCGGCCTCTTTTTTAGGAACTACACCTAAAGGTGATAACATGAAATGACTAAATGGAGGAGCACTAAATGGGCCAGCGATCCTGCCTGACTCTAATTCTTTCCACAACTTTTCCCTAACAATAGCTTTATGCATATCTACTGATTTCACATTCTCCACCCAGCAGCAGCCATGACCAATAAACATTGGAATTTCAAAACCTTCATTGAAACCCTTAAAAATGAGCTCCGCTTTCTCCCTGTCTGGGTAACGCTCGAGCCATGGGCGCATTCTTATTAGCATCACTGGCGTCCATGCTTTTTGATAACGACTCCTTGGTACTTGGCTGTTGTTGCGCTGACTGACTCGCTTTCTTGAAACATCTACACATGGGGTGAGCGCCCCACAAAAGGAACACTCGTGTTTATACCTACAACTACTAAACCATTTGCAAGTTGTTTCATTAAAAGCGAAACATACCCCTTTTCCTAAGGTTACCTTGAGCAGCATTTTGCTGTTTAACCGGCGCAGCTCTTTGTGGTAACATTAGATTGAGCCAAAGACCCACATCTTTAACCCCCCAATTAATGAACGGGTAAACTGCCAACTTCTGTCTAAACATTTCGTCATAGTTATACCATGCCATACCGCCAAAATTGCGATAAGCCTCAAGAATAATGTCAATATGTTGAAATAAACCACAACACTTATCCGGATATTTCTCACCTAAAACTGCAGAATAAATACAAAACGCCTGCAACCAATTATTAAAAGATCTTGGCATACTACGCTTCCTATCATCCTCGTTCTTTTCATCTTATCACTACGAACAATATGCACCTTAGCTGAGGGCAATAGTGATAAGACTTCAATAAATTCATTACGCCAAATGCGCTCCTTAATATTCTTCAACAAATGAAAGCCTAAAGGTGACACTTCACACGAAATTGCCTCCTTAACACAAGTCTCTACAAATCCTGCACCTCTGTCTAATAAAGGAACAACACTAACAGACTCAGAAACCTGTGGCAAAATGACAGAAATATTACCATTACTCTCTGTCACTTTATCATTTGAGCTGTTCTGTTCACTCCATACTCCAGCTGCTGTACTAGGAGCTGCAGCTTTAGTAATAAAATCTGGTAAAACCTTCATAAAATTAAAAAGATAGACATTTTGGTTAGCATTCATCTCACCACTCGCTGGGTCCATTGCAGGCTGATTCTCTCCCGACCTTGAACCGGCAGGTGGAGCTAAGCCCTGCTGGTCCTGACGAAATCCCTCTCTAGGCTGTGCAGCTCGTCCTGAGGAAGCTGTACTGCGCTGCTGCTGTGAGGCGCTTTCCCGCCCTTCTGACTCCGCAGGACCCTGGAAACTCTTCCTCGTCACTGTCCCACGTCGTTCTGACGACACCGACCGCTGACGCTGTCTCCCCTCTGCTGACAGGCAAAACTCTGCCCTTTGGCCGACTGAATGACCACTGCTTCTGCTCCTGCTGCCATGAGGAGGCGGTGAGTAAATTACCCGGCTCCTCCTTGTCCTCTTGGTCGGCCTCCTGTCAGTCTCTGTAAGGCCCGGCTCCTCCTCTGTAAGTACCGCCTCACTCCGTTCCGTTACATCCTGTGGTAGTCTTCCTCCTTGTTCCGGCGGCAGCTCTGCTACATTAAGGCATTTTCTTAGCCATTCCTCACCTCCCGCTGACTCCGCTCTCTGTAATAGCTGTTGCATAAGGTCCTCCATGGCTTGTCTTGAATCTTCTTCAAACGGCCCGGAACACTGCCGGACACCAGAATTTAAACAGGAAATCTTCCAGCCGTTGCTGCTCGTTATCCAATCAGTAAAAAGCGCGGGCTTCACGAGCGCAAGGTGGAAAATTCCAGAACCTGCTCGTACATTCCTGTACAGCTGACCTGAACCTGACCCATGCAGGTAAATACCAACTGTAATAATAAAAGAGGGGTGGGGAGGAAGAAACCAAACCAGAAACCACCAACCTTTAAATCATAAAAATTATGTGGGGCTGTGATACCATGTGTCCCCCAAGCGATTGCTATGGGAGGCCCTGGCATACTTGGGTATGTCCTAACAACAAGAAATATGGTAAGACAGCCCTGGGGTCCGTCAATAGACCCTGGGCTGTCTGCCCATATATGGTATGGCCCTCGATCGCGTCACAGGAATTCCCTGTGACGCTATCCAGGGGCATCCCCCCTGCTCATTTTCTCCTGAATGCTGCAGTCAGCTGTGATCGCAGCATTCAGGGGAATAACGGCGGAGATGAGAGGTTTCTCTGATCTCCGCCGTTATAGAGCGGGGCTGCGGCTGTGTAATACAGCCATTGCCCCGCTCCTGACAGGAAGTGCGTGCGCGGTCAGCATGAGGAGGTGCGGCCGGCGCTGCACTAATGAGCGGCAGTTCAGGCACTGAGGACAGAACATGGGGTTGTTTTGTAGTGCGCCCGCCATGTTCTGTCTCCAGTGCCGCGCTCATTAGTGCAGCGCTGGCCGCATCGCATCATCCTGACCCCGCGCACTTATCATGACACAGGAGCGGGGCTGTGGCTGTATTACACAGCCGCAGCCGTGCTCCCATACATTCATGTATTACTATACTGAGCTGTGCGGCTGCGCAGCTCAGTATCGAAATACAGGAAATAGCGGTATCGAACCGTTTAGGGATGCACAGTATCGAAACAGTATCGAAGTTTCGATGCACCGTGCATCCCTACTCTCTACGACAACTCCTGTCCATGTGGCCGATTTGAGGATTATGGACCACAGAGAGCCGTGCCCCACTCCATGTACTAGAATAGAGGACAAGGCGCACCTCCTGCATTACATAAATGGCCGTCAAGTAATGCTACATTTCCCCTGCAGGGATCATACGTAAATCCCTTCCCGCCCACCTCTAATAAACTTTCTAAAAGCACAGTCCACATGCTATTAGTCCATTAATTTACGCACACCGTGTCATTGTCAAGATCTGACGGTCACACCGGTCTGTAGTAGTAGTACTGTGACTGTGAATGATCAGTTGCCTTTCACTAAAAATCACGAACACCGGGCTGATCCGCTACTTTTGCCTTCCGTCCATTGCTAGAGAACCCTGTGATGTCATTGATGTTGTCATAGGGATTCCCTGTGCAGGAAGGGCTTAGAGGCATACGGAGAAGACAACATTTGTGTCTTCCCTGCATATCTCTGTCTACTGGAGGTCACCAACCGTTTCAACTTCACAAGCTACTTTTACATATGACACGTGGCATTGAGCAACACTGAATATTAAAAGGGAAATGGCTATTAAAGATATGACAGCGTTTCTCTAGTATTAACTGGCAGTGACATGATTTCGACCCTAGTGCCAAGTATCAACATTATTATGACCGGTGCCACCAGGGCATAATAAAATATTTAGAGCTCCCACCAGCTGGGGGATGAAGGAAGCCCGAAGGCTACTGGAGCCACTGGTTTGGGAACACTGCTGTATACAGATCACTGGTAACCTTCAGCTAATGGGCTGTTGCCATTATATCCCGGTTATCAGTGATCTGTATAGGGAGACAGCAGGGAAGACACAGATTGTGTATTCCCTGCTAACCTGAGGCCCAACAGTGTAAATAAATACTCTTACGCCTTCTGTACCGGGATGATTATCTAACGTGGGGGTCTATATTCTCGGTGCTATAGTGATGTCATATATTACACAGCGTACACATCTAGCATCGCTATGCATGGGAGAATTAAAAAAAAATCTTTACCCCACAAAATAATCCCTGCGGAAGTCCAGTTGTATGGCCTTCTTTGATGACAATACGACTATTCGCCGCGTGACCGCCCCCCCCCACTGTACTCTATGTACTCGCTGTACTACTGCTCCTGCTTGTACATAGAGTACAGCGGCGCCGGTCACATGACCAAGAGTTGTGTAGTCATCGAAGGAGGCTCTGCAGCTAGACTTCCACTCCCCAGGCAGCGCTATAAAAATCTATGAAAACCTCAATCGGCGCAATGGGGGACCGGAATGTATATTAGCGTGTGTACGCACATACTGCACTACCTATACTTTTTGGTCCCCACATAACCTTTTTGTTGGAAAGGTTGTCCTGCTACCCCAGTAATCCATACCTCCCAACTTCCAATTATCACAAAGAGGGACGACCGGTGCGGCGTGCGTAGCGCGCTGCTGCAAATATTCTTTCTTTCAAATAGCTGCCTCCACACAGTATATAATGCCCTCTAGCTACCCCCATACAGTATAAAGCCAACACAGTATAAAGCCAACACAGATGCCCCCATACAGTATAAAGCCAACACAGATGCCCCATACAGTATAAAGCCAACACACTCCATACAGTATAATGTCCAAACAAATTCCCCATTCAGCATAATGCCCCCATAGCTGCGCCAATAGCTGCCCCATACAGTATGATGCTGCCCTTATACAGTATAATGCCCCCAAAGCTGCCCATAGTGCCAGTGTCCACATATAAGCTGCCAGTGCCCTTGTAGATAATGCTACAGTATCCATGTTGATTGTGCCACACTCCCTTGAAGACTATGCCACCCCCACTGCGCCATTGGGACTATCTCTAGGAGTGGAATCTCCAGCCAGAGCATAGACCGGGGATTCCGCTCCTAAAAGGAAGCCCAGATGTAGCGCTGTGCCCAGGGAGTCTTCGGCAGGCAGAGGAGCTCGCTCTGAACTAATTCTGAAGCAGGGAGCTGATGGTTGCCTGCTTCAGTATTGGGTTCAACTGTATCTGTGTCCAGAGGACGCATGTATAGTTGACAGCGGGACATGAATCTGGGACGGTTGGGAGGAACGCTGTAATCTGTGTGGGAACAAGGGAGTAAGCCCCCCCTCCCCCCCTGTAAAAAGGAAATGCTGCAGATTTTTCATCCAGATTTGCGAACTGAAAATCTGCAGCGAAATACAGTACAAGCCATGTGGATGAGAACAAATCCCATTCAGATGCTGCAGAGCATTTTCAGCATGGAAATAAAAGTATGCAGCAGAATTTGAAAAACGCAGCATGCTCGTTTTTGGTTCGGATTTTTTTTTTATTTTTATTTTTTGTAATTTTTTTTAGACAATTTTCAAAGTAGAAGAGGTGATATCAGCTGTGAATCTTAAACAAAATTCGCCCTTCACGCCTGCGGATTCTACTGCAGCAAATCCGCAACATATCCGCCACGTGTGTGAGTACACTAAGGCTGGGTTCACACAACCTATTTTCAGACGTAAACGAGGCGTTTTATGCCTCGTTTTACGTCTGCAAATAGGGCTACAATACGTCGGCAAACATCTGCCCATTCATTTGAATGGGTTTGCCGACGTACTGTGCAGACAACCTGTCATTTACGCGTCGTCGTTTGACAACTGTCAAACGACGATGCGTAAAAATAAGTGCAGGACACTTCTTTCAGACGTAATTTGAGCCGTTCTTCATTGAACTCAATGAAGCACAGCTCAAAATTTACGGCTGTCAGAGAAGCCTCGCAAAATGCGAGGAGGAGCATTTACGTCTGAAACGAGGCAGCTGTTTTCTCCTGAAAACAGTCTGTCTTTTCAGACGTAAAAGCCTCTCATCGTGTGTACATACCCTTAGGGCTAGTTCACATGGAGTTTTTTGGTTGAGTTTTTGACGTGGAAACTGCACCAAAAAATGATCAAAATCGCCTTCCATTGATTTCAATGGGAGGTGGAGGCGTTTTTTTTTCCCAGGAGTGGAAAAAAACGCTTGCGTAGTTTTTTGTTTTTTTTTCCCCCCGCGGTTCCATCTCTGACCTCCCATTGTAATCAATAGGAGGCAGAAAAGGCGTTTTTCACCCGCGGCGCTCAATGGCTGCGGCTGAAAAATGCAGCAAAAACGCTGCAAAGATCCCTTCAGGAATTTTGAGGCAGATTTTTCAGCCTGCAAAAATCTATGTGTGAACATACCCTTAGTGTTCAGTTCTCCTGCAGCGCCACCTATGGGGAAATGAAGCATCAGTTCGCATTAAAATCAATGGGCAGTCCTTGAGCCGGGTCCTCCAGAGTCAGAGACTCTTTGTAGTCACTCTTTGCTCTGACTAATGGATGGGGGTTGTCAACAGGCTGGCTCCCCTCTATTAAAGGGGATTCAGGGCTATTACTTTGATATCAGGAGATGTTTGTTCTGGTGGGGGGGTCTTCCTCAGGGACCATCAATGCTATGGTCCTGGAGAATCCCTAGTAGGGCATCCAGGGCCGCCATCAGGAATTTCAGGGCCCCCTACAGCTACATTTTCTGGGCCCCCCTACCGTGGCACCGCCTGTTAACGGTACTCCGTCCAGTACTATATCATGGTACCCAGGGCCGCCATCAGGGGGGGTATTATGGGTACTGATGTGAGAGGCCCGGCCAAACCTAATTGAAAGGGGGGCCCGGCAAACTGCCGCGACTTGCCTTTGGTAGAAAAAAAACAGGCCCCTGCAATGGGGCCCGTTTTTTTCACCAAAAGAATGTCATGAGCTGCGGGCCCCCCTTTCAATTAGGTTTGGCCGGGCCTCTCACATCAGTACCCCTAATACCCCCCTGATGGCGGCCCTGGGTAGCATGGGGGCCGTCAAACACCGCCGCCCGTGCGACCGATCACGCGCACCCGCAAACTCCCGCGCATGCGCACCGGCGACCGCCTGGAACCGCGCACCGAATTTTGAGGCAGATTTTGACCTGCCCACACTATCTTGCCGCGTTTTTTGCCTGCGGCGATTGAGGACAGCAGACAGAAAACGCAGCGAAAAATGCATTTTCTGCCTCCCATTGATTTCGATGGGAGGTCAGAGGCAGAACCGCGGCAAGAAAGGACATGCTGCTTTTTCTTTTTTCCGCGACTGGCTCCCATTGATTTCAGATTAAATCAATGGGAGGCGGTTTTGGAAGTTTTTTGGTGCTGATTCTGACGCAGTGTCCGAGTCAATATCAAGGCCCAAAAACTCTGAACTGGGCCTTATTGTTAGGGCTTATTCAGACGAACGTGTAATACGTCCGTGAAACGTGTGTGATTTTCACGCGCCTTGCACGGACCTATGTTACTCTATGGTGCCGTGCAGACTGTCAGTGATTTTCACGCAGCGCGAGTCCGCTGCGTAAAACTCACGACATGTCCGATATTTGTGCATTGTTCGCGCATCACGCACCCATTGAAGTCAATGGGTGCGTGAAAATCACGCCCAGCGCTTCCGCAGCCGTATAAACTATGAATGAAAACAGAAAAGCACCACGTGCTACAAACATACAAACAGAGTGTCATAATGATGGCGGCTGCGGGAAAATCACGCAACCGCGCATCATACGCTGCTGACACACGGAGCTGTTATGGACCTTTTGCAAGCGCAAAACGCCACGTTTTTGCGCGCGCAAAAAGCACACGCTTGTGTAAATCCGGCCTTAGGGTAGGAACACACTAGGCATGAACACTGCGGATTTTATGCAACACATTTTATTGTGTAAAATCCGCAGCGTATTACAGTCGCAGCAGAGTGGATGAGATTTGAACAAATCTCATCCACACGCTGCAAAAATAATGGACCTGCAGTGTGACTGCAGTCGCATGTCAATGTATTCTGTGGAATCGCCGCTCCTCTGTTGCGGAAATGCTGCGGTTCTGCCGCAAAAATCACAAATGAGAAAAAAAAAAAAAGGCACTTTTTTAAATTTATAAAAAAAGTTTAGACTTGCCCCGGCCGTAGTCCTGGTGACGCGATCCTCTATTCTTAGCGTAGCCCCGCCTCCTGTCATGACGTTTCATCCCATGTGACTGCTGCAGCGGTCACATGGTCTACAGCGTCATCCCAGGAGGCGGGGCTACGTTCAGAAGAGAGAGATGCGTCACTTAAACTACGGCCGGGGTAAGTCTAAACTTTTTTTTCCCTGCAGGATTCCCGCAGCGGACACGCCTCAGGAAACCTGCGCCACTATTTGGTGCGGTTTTGCTGGCGGAATTCCCTGCGGCTCCCGGGATAAGCTGTGTCGTTTTACTCAGCATATCCGCCTAGTGTGTCCCTTATGATGTCAATCCTGGAGCTGCTGCCGCTCTCTAAATAGGCAGTTGGTCCAGTAGAATTTGAAATTATTTTTTTTTGTGAACCAGCTTAAAAAAATACAAAACTTTTGTGTTAGGGCTTGTTCACATCACCGTTCGCTTCCGCTCCGGGGTTCCTTCTGAGGTTTCTGTCGGGTGAACCCCGCAACGGAAAGTGAAAGTGATAGCACAGCTTCCGTTTCCATCACCATTAGCGCAGTCGACTGCGCTATTAATTCCGTCCGAAAACCAGCCGGAATGGTGACGAACGGAAACCATTAGCGATGTTTCCGTCACCATTGAGATCAATGGTGACTGAAACGGAAGCTGTGCTGTCACTTTCACTTTCCGTTGCGGGGTTCACCCGACAGAAACCTCAGACGGAACCCCGGAGCGGTGGTTCGTCACCATTCCGGCTGGTTTTCGGACGGAATTAATAGCGCAGTCGACTGCGCTAATGGTGATGGAAACGGAAGCTGTGCTGTCACTTTCACTTTCCTCAGACGGAAACCTCAGACGGAACCCCGGAGCGGAAGCGAACAGTGATGTGAACAGGCCCTAACACAAAAGTTTTGTATTTTTTTAAGCTGGTTCACAAAAAAATAATAATTCCAAATTCTACTGGACCAACTGCCTATTTAGAGACCGGCAGCAGCTCCAGGAGCGACATCATAAGGGACACACTAGGCGGATATGCTGAGTAAAACTCCACAGCTTATCCCGGGAGCCGCAGGGAATTCTGCCAGCAAAACCGCACCAAATAGCGGCGCAGGTTTCGTGAGGCGTGTCCGCTGCGGGAATCCTGCAGGGAAAAAAAAGTTTAGACTTGCCAGGGCCGTAGTCCTGGTGACGCATCTCTCTCTTCTGAACGTAGCCCCGCCTCCTGGGATGACGCTGTAGACCATGTGACCGCTGCATCAGTCACATGGGATGAAACGTCATGACAGGAGGCCGGGCTGCGCTAAGAATAGAGGATCGCGTCACCAGGACTACGGCCGGGGGAAGTCTAAACTTTATCAATTTAAAAAAGTACCTTTTTTTTCTTCTCTTGTGTGATTTTTGCGGCAGAACCGCAGCATTTCCGCAACAGAGGAGCGGCGATTCCACAGAATAAATTGACATGCGACTTAAAAAGCCAAAGCCACACGGCAGTTCCATTTTTTTTGCAGCGTGTGGATGAGATTTGTTAAAATCTCATCCACTCGGCTGCGACTGTAATACGCTGCGGATTTTCCACAATAAAATGTGTTGCATAAAATCTGCAGTGTTCATGCCTAGTGTGTTCCTACCCTAAGGCCGGATTTACACAAGCGTGTGCTTTTTGCACGCGCAAAAAAACGTGGCGTTTTGCACATGCAAAAGTTCCATAACAGCTCCGTGTGTCAGCAGCGTATGATGCGCGGCTGCGTGATTTTCGCGCAGCCGCCATCATTATGACACTCTGTTTGTATGTTTGTAGCACGTGGTGCTTTTCTGTTTTCATTCATAGTTTATACTGCTGCGGGAGTGCTGAGCGTGATTTTCACCCACCCATTGACTTCAATGGGTGCGTGATGCGCGAACAATGCACCAATATAGGACATGTCGTGAGTTTTACGCAGCGGACACACGCTGCGTGAAAATCACTGACAGTCTGCACGGCACCATAGAGTAACATAGGTCCGTGCGAGGCGCGTGAAAATCACGCGCGTTGCACGGACGTATTACACGTTCGTCTGAATAAGCCCTAACAATAAGGCCCAGTTCGCAGAGTTTTTGGGCCTTGATATTGACTCGGACACTGCGTCAGAATCAGCACCAAACAACTTCCAAAACCGCCTCCCATTGATTTAATCTGAAATCAATGGGAGCCAGTCGCGGAAAAAAGAAAAAGCAGCACGTCCTTTCTTGCCGCGGTTCCGCCTCTGACCTGCCATCGAAATCAATGGGAGGCAGAAAATGCATTTTTCGCTGCGTTTTTTGTCTGCTGTCCTCAATCGCCGCGAGCAAAAAACGCAGCAAAAAAACGCGGCAAGATAGTGTGGGCAGGGCAAAATCTGCCTCAAAATTCTTTAAGGAATTTTGAGGCAGATTTTCTTTTGCCTGCAAAATACTGTGTGAACAGGGCCATACATAAACCACACTTTGAGATAATTTACTCACTGTCAGAAGAGCTGCTCCCACTCCAGTCCTCTTCCGGCGATGTCTTCCAGGGGAGGTCTTCGGTCCAGACGTCCAGTCCTTCACCTCCAGCCAGGCTCCAGGTAAGTTTTGTCCATGTGGGTCCGCGGCTGCGCGCGCTTCGTTCGCGGGTGCGCGGGCGGCCGGTCGCGGGTGCGCGCGCGGGCGGTCTCCAGTGCGGGCGTTCGTGGATGCGCGCTCGCGGGTGCTCACGCGCGGGAGTTTCATTGTGCGCGCGATCGGGTGCGCGCGCGCGCGCGGGCGGACGGTTTGACGGCCCCCCATGATGAGGGGAGGGGGCCCGCAGCAGCAGCTCACGACATTCTTTTGGTGAAAAAAACGGGCCCCATTGCAGGGGCCCGTTTTTTCCTACCAAAAGAATGTCGAGGCAGTTGCCGGGCCCCCCTTTCAATTAGGTTTGGCCGGGCCCCTCACACCACTACCCCTAATACCCCCCTGATGGCGGCCCTGAGGGCATCTGACAATAGGTTTTCCAAACTAAACAACCACTTCAAGGACTGGTTTACCCGGCTGCATCTTATCAGAGGATAGTGGAAAAACGTTTCATCTTCCCTCAGCAACTCCTTTTTGGCTAAAATACAGGGGGGGGGGGGGGGGGGGTTTAAAATCAGATCATGTAAATAATCCTTAAATGAAATGCTATAAGAGCTGGCCCCTTATGTCAAATCGTAAAATTCTATTCAGCGGTTTCTTAGAGGGGTTCTCACATCTTGGACCATCCCTATAGTGACATATGCCTATACAGTGGCATACACCTGAGGCGTATGTCAGCAGATCCTCCGGCTGTATACCTCAGACAAATGTCCTAAACGCTGCGTGAACACAGCCGTAGAATGAAGCCGCCACAGTAATCAAATGATCGTCACAGGTCTAACTTCTCTATCACTGGGGAAGTTTAGTGCAGCAGTTTATTTCCCCTGTAGTGGCCACTGCAGGTGACATCTAGTATTACATCGTTGACCAGTCAAATGAGTGAATGTATTACTACTTGGTCAGGATAAGTACCTCCAGAGAAACTAGTGGTGAATGTAGGATGATTGTAATGAAAACTCCTTTTAGTGCCAAAAACATTGTTTCATACCACCGATAGTTTGTTGTGGTTTTAAAAATTGCAATGTGTAAATGTATCTTTTCTACCTCTGGAAAAGCTGGATGACAATCAATAGGGCTCCAAGTACAGCTCCCAGGAGGGTTGTTACTCAGCTTTCCTAGAGTTCTGAATAACAAGTTATGTAATGGAAATGGGCAGGGGATGTGTAACCATTCAGATGTGTCATTCAGGACACTGGAAAAGAAAGGGCATGGAACAAGCGCAACATAGTGTAGACCCGGCATGAGTGGGTTAGCAGGGAATAGGGGCTCAAGCCGGATCAATTTTAGGTTAGAAAGTCAGGCCTCATGAACGTAATTACGGCCCCATAGACTTCTATTTGCCACGGGTACCTCCCCATATGCTTATGGGAAGGTGCCCGGGCTGTTGAAAAATATAGAACATGTCCTATTTCAGGCCGTAATTACGGCACGGGCAGGCCCATAGAAGTCTATGTTACTCTCGTAATTACGGGTGGCTATGTGTGTGCACCCGTAATTACGGGAGCGTTGCTAGGCGACATCAGGGGATAGTCACTTTCCAGGATGCTGAAAGAGTTAAACGATCAGTGCGAGATAGAGAGAAGCGGCTGCACTGATCGGCAGTAACTCTTTCAGCACCCTGGACAGTGAGTACCATGCGCGGCGCTCACAAAAACCTGCAAAAAAAAAAAGTAAAAGTTAATACTTACCCAGAACTCCCTGGTTCTTCATCGAGTCCGGCCTCCTGGGATGACGTTTCAGCCCATGTGACCGCTGTAGCCAATCACAGGCTGCAGCGGTCACATGGACTGCCGCGTCATCCAGGGATGTTGGACTGGATGTCAAAAGAGGGACGCGTCACCAAGACAACGGCCGGGGTACGTATGAACGTCTTTTACTTACAATCGCTGCGTTCCGCTGCGGAAACTCTGCCCGAAATGGCTGCCCCTTCTCTCTATCCCGCACTGATAGAGAGAAGGGGCTGCCGATTAGTGCAGTGCAATTTTGCAGAGAAAACGTGTCCGTAAATACGAGTGGAATACTGGTGACAACAGACCCATATTTACGGGCACGGGTCCGTAAATACTGGTGGAATATGGGTCGAATATGTGTGACAAAGTACCCGTATATACGCCAGTATTTACGGGCGGGAAAAAAAATACGTTCGTGTGAATGGGGCCTCAGGGCAAGGTCAGGGAGGGGTAGCAGGAGGGGGAGCTAGAGAGAAGGGATTGGTTAATAAACTGGCCCCCCTTCTCTTTGTTTGTGTGTTACCTTTTTCTTAGGGCCAGTTCAAATCACTGTTCTCTTTCCGGGGTTCCATCGGAGGTTTCCGTCGGGTGAACCCCGCAACGGAAAGTCAAACTCAAACCACAGCTTCCGTTTCCATCACCATTGATATTAATGGTGACGGAAACATCGCTAATGGTTTCCGTTCGTCATCATTCCGGCAGGTTTCCGTTTTAACAACGGAATCAATAGCGCAGTCGACTGCGTTATTGATTCCGTCGGAAAAACGGAAACCTGCCAGAGTGGTGTCGAACGGAAACCATTAGCAATGTTTCCGTCACCATTGATATCAATGGTGATGGAAACAGAAGCTGTGGTTTCAGTTTGACTTTCCGTTGCGGGGTTCACCCGACGGAAACCTCCGATGGAATCCCGGAACGGAAAGCCAACGCTGAAGTGAACAGGCCCTTAGCTACGCCCACGGCTCCTCCCACATTACACGGGAGACCGGAATACAAATGCTCCTGACGAGGAGCAAGGCGCAACGATGATGTGGTTAGGGATGCCGCTGATCAGCCCGACAGCCATACCGGTTCTTCACAACACAGCAGCTCTGAAGACTTATCCGGTGCAAAGGACGAACCCGCCCTGAGATCTTGAGTAGCGGCTGTTCTGGCGCTCGCCCAGAGTAAGCCAGGTCACTTACAACCCTCTACATCCGTTTCCCATCTTACTGTTAGGCCGGGTGGGGAACCTTTGGGGTCTTCTTCAGTCTCCCCTCCTGGTATACATGTGCAAACTGATGTGGTTTCCCAGTTCTTGGTGGGGTTTCGTCATTTTCTCCAGCGCTGTGTAGGGGTTCCCACAATGTCACAGTCCCCAATTAATGCCTGGTTAGGAGATGAGTACATGAGGCGCTGGTTATTCCAGCAAGCGCCACTGGGGCTCCGCTGGCGCCCACTCAGTCGCCCTCCCTTCAAGTCACTCTAGTGATTACACATGACATTCCCACGGATATGGTTCGACTAGATGCCGCAGCTCGTGGCAAAGTTTATGTTCACCTAAGCGCACGTTTAAAACAGTAAGTCAGAGAAAAAATATGGGAGGACGATTATGTGGAAATTTTTTCTCTGCTTCCATTTGAAGAGTTTAACTTAGATAGGATAAAACATCTTGACACCAAAAAAGATGAAGAAAAACGCTGATATAGATTAATCCCCCGTACATTTGCTAACTGGCTTCAGGCCTTTGTCATTCTCACCAGCGTCATTGTCGAGAAGGCACCCCAAAATTGCTCCCTACTTTTCTGCTATCTTGATTCTATAGGAGGGGCTTACCACGTTTACGGGGGCACTGCATGGCTGCACTACGACAAACAATTTAGTCAGAGAAAAGCTGTGCGCCCCTCCGTACGCTGGGACCATAAGAATATCAGCTTAAGGATTCGGCTCATGGTTGCTGCTCGGCTGCCTCCTATGTCCTTTCGCTAAGAGGCCGGAGCCTCTGCCAATGGGCAGTCGGCCTCGGCCTCACAGCGAGACGGTTATTGCTGGCAGTTTGACGAAGGGCAGTGTCGCTTCGGCAATAACTGCCGCTTCAAGAATGAGTGCTCACATTGCAGCAGTTATAAAAAGACCAGCGGCAAACCAAGTGACACTGGTAAGAAAAGGGACGACACCGGTAATAATGGACGAGATGAAGCCTTATCTAAATAGGTACCCGGATAGACATGCAGCGATATTTTCGGAAAACGGTTTTCGCTTCGGTTTTGAAATTGAATTTTTTCCTGATTCCCCTGGTTTTTCATCCTCGGAACTTGAAGTCCACTAGGTTGCACCCGCAGGTAGTCACGACTAAATTGTAAAAAGAGGTTGCACTAGGCAGGATGGCGGGTCCATGTGGGGACCCGCCATGGCCACATTTATGTGTTTTGCCCTTGGGAGTAGTACCAAAAAAGGAACCCAAATTTAGGTTAATCCATCACCTGTCTTACCCCAGAGGATACTCCGTGAATGACGGAATAAGCGATGACTTTTGCTCTGTTTCGTATGTCTCATTTGACAAGGTCACTGACTGGGTGCGCCGGTGCGGTTTCGGGGCCCTCATGGCTAAGACAGATGTGGAATCCGACTGTTGCCGGTGCATCCAGACAGTTTTCATCTCAATTATTTGGGAGTTTCAGTGACTGCTCATCTAAAAAAGTCCAATTGTGGAGGCTTCAGTCAGTCCTTGGCAAGCTAAATTTTGCTTGCCGCATAATCCCCATGGGGCGAATCTTTGCCTGACGCCTGGCGGCAGCAACTGCCGGCGTTAGGAGTCCCTTACATTTTATTCGATTGACGTTAGAACACAAGGCGGATTTAGAAGTATGGATCTCTTTTTTGGCACAATACAATTGCAAGTCCCTGTGGCAGGAGAATTTGACAGACAACAGTAAGTTGGCCCCATATACAGACGCCGCCGGAAGTTTTGGGTACAGCACATACTTTCAAGGTTCTTGGATGGCAGGCGAGTGGCCGTCAGAATTGAGACACGAGGGTCTCTTACGCAATATGATGCTGCTGGAAATGTTTCCGATAGTAGCGGCATGGGAGGTCTGCTATTTTAGGCCTCATGCACACGAACGTATTTTTGTCCTCCCGTAAATACTGGGCTAAATACGGGTCCTTGGTCACACGTATTCGACCCGTATTGCACCAGTATTTACGGGCACGTTTTCGCTGCAAAATTGCACTGCAGTAATCGGCAGCCTCTTCTCTCTATCAGTGCAGGATAGAGAGAAGGGGCAGCCCTTCCCGTAGTAAAAGTAAAAGAAATTCATACTTACCCGGCCGTTGTCTTGGTGATGCGTCCCTCTCTTGACATCCAGTCCGACCTCCCTGGATGACGCGGCAGTCCATGTGACCGCTGCAGCCTGTGATTGGCCTGTGATTGGCTGCAGCGGTCACTTGGACTGAAACGTCATCCCAGGAGGCCGGACTGGAGGAAGAAGCAGGGAGTTCTCGGTAAGTTTGAACTTCTATTTTTTTTTACAGGTTGATGTATATTGTGATCGGAAGTCACTGTCCAGGGTGCTGAAACAGTTACTGCCGATCGCTTAACTCTTTCAGCACCCTGGACAGTGACTATTTACTGACGTCGTCTAGCAACGCTCCCGTAATTACAGGTGCACACACGTAGTCACCCGTAATTACGGGAGCCCCATAGACTTCTATAGGCTGCCCGTGCCGTAATTGCGGCCTGAAATAGGACATGTTCTATATTTTTTAACGCCCCGGGCACCTTCCCGTAAGCATACGGGGAGGTACCCGTGGCCAATAGAAGTCTATGGGCCCGTAATTACGTTTTTACGTTCGTGTGCATGGGGCCTAACTGTGATAATTTATCTGTCGTCCAAGCCATCAACAATTTGTCTGCTTCTCCCCCGGTTATTCGATTGTTTCGCCATCTAGTTTTGGCGTGTTTGTCATTGAATTTGTGGTTGTCTGCGAAACATGTCCCAGGTGTCCATAACGCCATGGCTGATTCGTTTTCAGTGACACAGATTTCGCATGTTGGCGCCGGCCGCGGAGCAGCATGGGACTTCTTGCCCTTAACATCTTTGGGGCTTGGCCTTCGGACTGCCTTAGCCCTTACCGGAAGGTCGCTCAGCGATGGAACTTGGAACCTTTATATCAAGATTTGGCAAGAATGGGTTGCTATATGTAGGGAGGTAGGTGGTGACCCCTTATCTGACACTTCATTGCCGATTTTATTATAGTTGATTGGGGATTCTTTCAGCAAGGGGATCTCTAAAACAGGCACCCAGCGCCACATGGCGGGACTCGCCTTCTGGTTTAAAAATTTGACTGATAATACTAAAAAAATTTTAGTTCGGCGAGCACTAAGGGGGTAGAGTAATAACGCCAGGGTGCCTGATACTAGAAAACCTGTTTCCTTTTCCCTCCTAGTTAGGATAGTTACACATCTGCCTGAAGTTTGTCTGGGTTCATATGAGAGTATTTTGTTACTCATGACGGTCTGCAACGTTCAGACCTGCTTTGTTCGTCAGAGAGGATCATTTGCCGGATACGCCGCTCAAAAACGCACCAGTAAGGGTATTCAGTTTGCTTAGTATTCTGTATCTGGTTTGGTGGCCTGCCCGGCACACTGTTTAGATGTTTTTCTGAATATTATAACCAGTGGGTTGAAGGGTCTTTTGATTCATGCAGATGGCAGGGCGCTTTCTCGTTATCAATTCATTGCTGTTTTCAAGAAGGTGCTTCTACATTTAGGCCTTCCTAGCCAACATTTTTATTCCCACTCATTTAGAATAGGTGCAGCAACTGAGGCGGCACGGTGGGGCCTGCCCGAGAAGGTGGTGATGCATATTGGCAGGAGGGAGTAAAGACGATACAGAAGTTATGTTACGCCTCAATTGTTGTAGACCCCTCTTCTTTTTCCACCCCTCCCCCCCACCTTTTCTCTATTTTATTTCCTTCTTCCTTTCATGACTTCTTTCCTCCATGACTTATTTCCTTCTTTAGATGATGAGCCCGCTTTGATCTGGATCCTAGGACATTCTTATGTCTACTGGGGTGCCCTGGGAGCCGAGGTCAGACCTGATGGAAGACAACTGGGCTTCCACCGGAGTAAAGCGCAAGTACGCTGGATAGGCATGCATGGCATGCTTTGGAGCAGTGTCCGTCCCGAGCTTCATTTTCATTCCACATTAGACCGCCCCCTGGACATTTTGCTTCCTCACATTGGAGGCAACAACCTTGGCGTTAGATCTTCTAGAGAACTGGCCCGCGATATTAAATTTGACCTCCTTCGCCTTTGGTCGTTGTTTCCAGAGTGATATTAATTTGGTCGGAGATGGTTTCCCGTTTGCATTGGCACTACGTGAGATCAGTTGACGGAATTAACAAGGCAAGGCGTAAGTTCAACAAGGAGGTTTCTCGCTTCGTAGCCAGAAATGGGGGTTTGGTGGTCTGTCACTGGGATCTGAAGATTCTGGATCCAGTGCTATAGAAGGGTGACAAGGTACACCTCAATGATGTTTGTACGGACATATGGTGTCTGGGCCTCCAAGACGGGATTGAGCGTATTCTTAAGGTGTGGCGGGACTCACATGCATAAGGTTATCCTGCATGATTCGCCTTGGCATTAGGGAGGTCTTCCAGGGCACTTTCAAAAGAGCCGTTTGTTGGAAAGGGGGCCGTCTGAGGTATGGCACCCCTGCTGGTGGATTTTGGATTGTAACGGAACGGTGGTCTTCCCATTCATAAAAGGTTAGGGCTTACAGGGGAAAGGGTGGCGGGGGAGATAGGTAGAATTCATATTCGGTGTGACTCGGCAATACCCTTAGTCAAGATGTTGGCCAGCCCAGTTGGGAGATGTAATGCAGACTATGCTGGTTGACACCCAGCTTTCCCAGAAACTGACATAGCTAACAAACCGCTGAGTAAAAATTGTACTTATTTGAAAGAAGAGGATGACTCATTAGCTGCAACTGATGCTGTGTGGATGACAGGAGGATCTATCATAGTATCAGGAACCTGCCAGTCAGTGTTACATTGTCCATATAGCCCCAAATGGAGGGGAGGGGGAGGGGCTCTATGTGTGGACGTTGCGCTACTTTTGACTTCTTGCTCATTAATAATGGGAGATGCTGTAATAATAATACACTGAATTATATCATCTTGTATTATTTATTGGTCCCAATTTTAGTGAGAGAGTAAAATAAATAACTGTTAGTTTCCTCGACATACGGGAGGTTCTGGGGTCCTTCCTGCATGGGACATCATGGGTTAAATGTCCAGATCGTATTTTCCTGCGGATCCGTTCGTCATTTCTTGAAAATCAATTCTCCTGTGAACAGAAACAGAAGTCATGAGATCTGGAAAACCCATGTCCAGGTATAAAGGTCATCAATGTGACAGCAAGCAGAGGACAATCCCTGATATCCACACGGAGATGATAAATAGATGTTATGTCATTCCAGTAGTCATTCCTTGTCTAATTCAGGACCAAGACATCCTTATATACTCTGTGCTGCTGGGGCACCATTCCCCTTCCACTACATAACTCCCAGTCTGTGACCTCTTACAAGAGCAGCGCACTCCTCTCCTGAAATAATCTGTGCTGCTGGGGTACCATTCCCCTTCCACTACATAACTCCCAGTCTGTGACCTCCCACAAGATCAGCGCACCCTCTCCTGAAATACTCTGTACTGCTGGGGCACCATTCCCCTTCCACTACATAACTCCCAGTTTGTGACCTATTACAAGAGCAGCGCACTCCTCTCCTGAAATAATCTGCTGCTGGGGCACCATTCCCCTTCCACTACATAACTCACAGTCTGTGACCTCCCACAAGATCAGTGCACTCTTCTCCTGAAATACTCTGTGCTGCTAAGGGGCCCTGTTCCTTCCACTTTGTAACGCTGTTTGTGACCTCCCATAAGATCAGCACACTTCTCTCCTAAAATACTCTGCGCTGCTGGGAACCCTGCTTCTTACACTATGTAACTCTCGGTCTGTGACCTCCGCACACTCCTCTCCTGAAATATTCTGTACTGCTGTAAACCCTGCTTCTTCAGGTTTGTAAACCTCTGTCTATGCCCTCCCACAAGATCAGCACACTCCTCTCCTGAAATACTCTGTGCTGATGGGAACCCTGCTCCCACCACTACATAAGTGTTACCTCCTACAAGATGAGCACAGTCCTCTCTGAAATACTCTGTGCTGCAGGCACCACTCCTCCTTCCACTATGTCAATCTGTAAACTCCCACTTTTCTGCATCCCCCTCCTCACATCATGACACTGCCCCATCACATGCAGCCCTGTCCTCACTAACATCAACACCAGAGAACAAATCACTGCCACCCACAGGATCAGCTCACTTCTCTCCTGAAATACTCTGTGCTGCTTTGTAAACTACCTTTCAAATATATTTAAACTTATATCTTGCATTTGATAGCAAACATGGCCGGATGCAGCAGAGAATTGTACTGTGCGGCAGTCCTATAGGGAAATTGTACGAGATAAACACCGCTCCTGGGAAGATGGCGGAGTCTGTCAAGGCCGTGGTTTGGATTCAGTATTTATAGTCCACGGCTCTGTGCAGAGCCTCATCCAGCCCTGGTGATTCAGTGTCCAGGAATGATTACATTTCCAATCCACATCTGCCAGATCCTCTGCCCCCACTGCTGGGAATATACGGGAATACTGGAAGATGGACGGGGAGGGCACTGACTGCCCTGGAAAAGTAATAACCATACTGACCGCTGTGTATAGACATTGCTCCCACAAGTGCCACCCTACAATCCCTATATACTGCATATACCACCGCATTACATCATATTAATAAGAAATGCATCACTGCTTTTAAAAGCCTAATCATCGTGGAAAAAATGTGCAACTTTATCAAATACTTTTTTAAGCTCTTTGCTTGCTGTTAGTGAATAGATACATTCTTGTTTACATCCCAAACTCATCCTGACCTAAAACTTCTCACAGCTGAGGGTTTGTTACAATTGTTTTCTCGCTACAGAAAAAGACTCCAGGCTAATACATTTTAACGGCACATTGTAGCGCATTACACTAAATAGCCAATAGTATGTGAAGAACCCTCAATCAAGCACACAGCCATGCATGCTCCATATACAAACATTACTAGTAGTATGGGTGGTACTGAAGAGCTCAGTGACTTTACACGTGACATTGTTATAGGATGCCACCTTTGCCACAAGTCAGTTTGGAAAATTTTCCATCTGGTAAATCTGCCCCAGTCACCTGTAAGTGCTATTCTTATCTGGTAGATCTGCCCCGGGCACTTGTAAGTGTTATTATTATCTGCTCAATCTGCCCTGGTCACCTGTAAGTGCTATTATTATCTGCTAGATCTGCCCCAGTCATCTGTAAGTGTTATTATTGTCTGCTAGATCTGCCCTGGTAACTTTTAAGTGTTATTATTATCTACTAGATCTGCTCCGGTCACCTGTAAGTGTTATTATTGTCTGCTAGATCTGCCCTGGTCACCTGTAAGTGTTGTTATTATCTGCTCAATCTGCACTCGTCACCTGTAAGTGTTATTATCATCTACTAGATCTGCCCTGGTCACCTGTAAATGTTATTATTCTCTCCTAGATCTGCCCCAGTCAGCTGTAAGAGTTATTATCTGCTAGATCTAACCCGGTCACCTGTAAGTGTTAATATCATCTGCTAGATCTGCCCCGGTCATCTGTAAGTTCTATTATTATCTGCTAGATCTGCCCGGTCACCTGTAAGTGTTATTATTATCTGCTAGATCTGCCCGGGTCACCTGTAAGTGTTATTATTGTCTGCTAGATCTGCCCTGGTCACTTGTAAGTGTTATTATTATCTACTAGATCTGCTCTGGTCACCTGTAAGTATTATTATTGTCTGCTAGATCTGCCCGGTCACCTGTAAGTGTTATTATTATCTGCTCAATCTGCACTCATAACCTGTAAGTGTTATTATCATCTTCTAGATCTGCCCTGGTCACCTGTAAGTGTTATTATTCTCTCCTAGATCTGCCCCAGTCACCTGTAAGCGTTATTATCTGCTAGATCTAACCCGGTCACCTGTAAGTGTTAATATTATCTGCTAGATCTGCCCCTGTCATCAATAAGTTCTATTATTATCTGCTAGATCTGCCCCGGTCATTTGTAAGTGTTATTATTATCTGCTAGATCTGCCCGGGTCACCTGTAAGTGTTATTATTGTCTGCTAGATCTGCCCCGGTCACCTGTAAGTGTTTTGTTTCTACTAGATCCAGTGTCGGACTGGAATACCTTGGGCCCACCAAAGGACATAATTATTGGGGCCCACCCATCAGCTATATAGAAATAATGCGACCACTGTTAATTGTGTAGTAAAACGTGTGTAGTAAACCAAAGACCAATATTACCACCACATAGTGACCATGTAGTGGTAGACACCAGTCCTACAGAGGCGCTCTGCAGACCATATAATATTACACCACATAGTGACCATATAGTGGTAGACACCAGTCCCACACAAGCGCTCTGCAGACCATATAATATTACACCACATAGTGACCATATAGTGGTAGACACCAGCCCCACACAAGCGCTCTGCAGACCATATAATATTACACCACATAGTGACCATATAGTGGTAGACACCAGTCCTACACAGGCTCTCTGCAGACCATATAATATTACACCACATAGTGACCATATAGTGGTAGACACAAGTCCTACAGAGGCGCTCTGCAGACCATATAATATTACACCACATAGTGACCATATAGTGGTAGACACCAGTCCTACACAAGCTCTCTGCAGACCATATAATATTACACCACATAGTGACCATATAGTGGTAGACACCAGCCCCACACAAGCGCTCTGCAGACCATATAATATTACACCACATAGTGACCATATAGTGGTAGACACCAGTCCTACACAGGCTCTCTGCAGACCATATAATATTACACCACATAGTGACCATATAGTGGTAGACACAAGTCCTACAGAGGCGCTCTGCAGACCATATAATATTACACCACATAGTGACCATATAGTGGTAGACACCAGTCCTACACAAGTGCTCTGCAGACCATATAATATTACACCACATAGTGATCATATAGTGGTAGACACCAGTCCCATACAAGCTCTCTGCAGACCATATAATATTACACCACATAGTCACCATATAGTGGCAGACACCAGTCCTATACAAGCGCTCCGCAGACCATATAATATTACACCACATAGTGACCATATAGTGGTAGACACCAGTCCTAAACAAGCGCTCTGCAGACCATATAATATTACATCACATAGTGACCATATAGTGGCAGACACCAGTCCTACACAGGCGCTCTGCAGACCATATAATATTACACCACATAGTGACCATATAGTGGTAGACACCAGTCCTACACAAGCGCTCTGCAAACCATATAATATGACACCACATAGTGACCATATAGTGGTAGACACCAGTCCTACACAAGCGCTCTGCAGACCATATAATATTACACCACATAGTGACCATATAGTGGTAGACACCAGTCCTACACAAGCGCCCTGCAGACCATATAATATTACACCACATAGTGACCATATAGTGGTAGACACCAGTCCTACACAGGCGCTCTGCAGACCATATAATATTACACCACATAGTGACCATATAGTGGTAGACACCGGTCCTACACAAGCACTCTGCAGACCATATAATATTACACCACATAGTGACCATATAGTGGTAGACACCAGTCCTACACAAGCGCTCTGCAGACCATATAATATTACACCACATAGTGACCATATAGTGGCAGACACCAGTCCTACACAAGCACTCTGCAGACCATATAATATTACACCACATAGTGACCATATAGTGGTAGACACCAGTGCTACACAGGCGCTCTGCAGACCATTTAATATTACACCACATAGTGACCATATAGTGGTAGACACCAGTCCTACACAAGCGCTCTGCAGACCATATAATATTACTCCACATAGTGACCATATAGTGGTAGACACCAGTCCTACACAAGCGCTCTGCAGACCATATAATATTACACCACATAGTGACCATATAGTGGTAGACACCAGTCCTACACAAGCGCCCTGCAGACCATATAATATTACACCACATAGTGACCATATAGTGGTAGACACCAGTCCTACACAGGCGCTCTGCAGACCATATAATATTACACCACATAGTGACCATATAGTGGTAGACACCAGTCCTACACAAGCGCCCTGCAGACCATATAATATTACACCACATAGTGACCATATAGTGGTAGACACCAGTCCTACACAGGCGCTCTGCAGACCATATAATATTACACCACATAGTGACCATATAGTGGTAGACACCAGGCCTATACAAGCGCTCTGCAGACCGTATAACTTAAAGGAGTTTTCCCATATTAGACATTTATCGCATATCCACAGGAAATGCCAAAAATGTCTGATGGATGCGGGTCCCAGCTCTGGGACCTGCACCTATATCAAGAACTGACCACAGAATCCAGGTGGAGACCAGAGAAGAAGGTCACGCGTGCGCGCAGCTCTCTGCATTCTGTTCAATGGGAGTTACAGAAACAGCCGAGCAAGAGTTGCTCGGCAGTTTCCATAACAACCATACAACCGAAAAGAGAGAGCTGCGCGCACGCGTGACTCTCTCTCCACTAGTCTCCGCCTGGATTCTGCGGTAAGTTCTTGATATAGGTGCAGGTCCCAGAGATGGGACCCGCATCTATCAGAAAAAAAATTTTGGGCATTTCTTGTAGATATGCCAGAAATGACTAAGATGGGAAAACTCCTCTAATACAATAGAGTGAAATTTAGTGACTCACCGGTGACGTCTTCTCAGATTGGAGTCATTCACTTTTCCTTTTCTTCCTTATCTGGTCCAAATTGCCCTGATGCCTTCTCCCGACTACGAATCGCCTCTGCAGAATTTGCTTCTAGCTTTTCTAGCACCTCCCCACCCTCTACAAAAACCTATAAACCTCATCCTTTATAGTGTCCCAGATGGAAATAATGCCCCCTTGGTGCCACACACTATAATAGTACCCCCTTTAGGCCCCTCAATAATAATAGTGCCACACAGCTCCCTGTAGATAGTGCCACACACAGCCCTCCTCTTGTAGTGCCACACACAGCCCCCTAGTAGATAGTGCCACACAGCCCTCCACCCCTGTATAGTGCCACACAACCCCCAGTAGATAGTGCCACACAGCACTCTAGTAGATAGCGCCACACAGACCCCTAGTAGATAGCGCCACACAGCCCCCCAGGAAATAGCTCCACACAGCCCCCATAGTAGATAGTGCCACACAGCTCCCCCAGTAGATAGTGCCACACAGTCCCCCAGTAGATAACGCCACACAGCACCCCTAGTAGATAGCGCCACACAGACCCCCAAGTAGACAGCATCACACTGCCCCCCTAGTAGGTAGCACCACACTGCCCCCCAGTAGATAGCGCCACACAGCCCCCCTCCCTAGTAAAAAGCGCAACACAGTCAACCCCCCCAAAAGAATTGTACTTGCCTAGCCTCGTTCTCGCGATCGACGGAGTGGTCCACCATCTCAGATGGGACCCTTGCGTAGGCCAGCGTGATGCAGTGACGTCATCACACCGGCCTGCGCAGGGACCTAGTCCCAGCGTCTTATAGGCTGCAGGCCTAATGTGGCCTGCAGCCTATACTATTCAATTATATCTCCATCCTGAGGACGCAGATACAATTGAATGTGGCCGTGGCTAGTACCGGGGTCCCCTCCAGTGCTAGCGACGCTACCGGCCATGAGGGGGCCCGTGCCTCCCAGCCCATAAGTGTTATGGGCCGGGCGGCGTGGGCCCTCTTATGCCGTGGGCCCCATAGCGGCCGCTATGGCTGCTATAGTCGGCCAGGGGCCCTGAGAGGATGGGGTCCTGGGCAATTTCCCAGTTCCCCCCCTAACGCCAGCCCTGCCTACAAGAGTAAGCAGCGGGGCAGGGAGAGAATGTATCTCTGCTCCATTGCCGGATAAAAGCAGCTCGCTGCCTGGGCCCACCGGAGGATCCTCCTGTCCTCCGGTGCGCCAGTCTACCACTGACTAGATCTGCCCGGTCACCTGTAAGTGTTATTATTAGTATCTGCTAGATCTGCCCTGGTCACCTGTTAGTGCTATTATTATGAATCTATAAAGAATAGATGCTACAATGACCAAGAATATAGAAAATGTAAGTCTTTATTAAAGTGAACAATGAAAATTGAATACAGATAAAAAGGATCACACCTTGTGTGGCTCCAAGGATGAAAAGCTAAAGATAAAAACTGCCTCCAAAGAAACTATATAGACCTAATATGATGAAAAAGATACATGTATAAGTACAAAAGTACCAAGTAACACAAGTAATATGCAACCATAAGAGTAATGTAACTAATGGAGGGTCAGTATAGAATTGAGACTAGGTAATAACATAGAAAATGCAAATAGGTGTCTAGGGACATAACGTACCCATATTAAATGCAGGAGTAACTTCACAGTGGACGTCCGCCCCAACATGGGTTTCGGCGCTAAATGCCTTCGTCTGGGATCTTGTGCATTTTTGTCTGGGCTATTGGATCCGCGCTGATATTTTGGTTTATTTATATGTAAGTGCTATTATTATCTGCTAGATCTGCTCTGGTCATCTGTAAGTGCTACTATTATCTGCTAGATCTGCCCCAGTCACCTTTAAGTGTTATTATTATCTGCTAGATCTGCTATGGTCATCTGTAAGTTTTATTATTATCTGCTAGAACTGCCCCAGTCACCTTTAAGTGTTGTTATTATTATCTGCTAGATCTGCCCCGTCACCTGTAAGTGTTATTATCTGCTAGAGCTCTCTCAGACACCTGTAAGTGCTATTATTATCTGCTGGATCTGCCCCGCTCACCTCTAAGTACTAATATCTGCTAGATTTGCTCCAGCCACCTGTAAGTGTTATTATTATCTGCTAGATCTTCCCTGGTCACCTATGAGTGTTATTATTATCTGCTAGATCTGCCCTGGTTACCTGTAAGTGTTATTATCCTCTGCTAGATCTGCTCCGATTACCTGTAAGTACTAATATCTGCTAGATTTGCCCCAGCCACCTGTAAGTGTTATTATTATCTGCTGGATCTGCCCCGCTCACCTGTAAGTGTTGTTATTATTATCTGCTAGATCAGCCCCGTCACCTGTAAGTGTTATTATTATCTGCTAGATCTGTCTCGGACACCTGTAAGTGCTATTATTATCTCCTAGATCTATCCCAGTCACCTGTAAGTGTTATTATCTGCTAGATCTGACCCGGTCACCTCTAAGTGTTATTATTATCTGCTAGATCTTCCCTGGTCACCTATAAGTGTTATTATTATCTGCTAGATCTGCCCTGGTTACCTGTAAGTGTTATTATCCTCTGCTAGATCTGCTCCGATTACCTGTAAGTACTAATATCTGCTAGATTTGCCCCAGCCACCTGTAAGTGTTATTATTATCTGCTGGATCTGCCCCGCTCACCTGTAAGTGTTGTTATTATTATCTGCTAGATCAGCCCCGTCACCTGTAAGTGTTATTATTATCTGCTAGATCTGTCTCGGACACCTCTAAGTGCTATTATTATCTCCTAGATCTATCCCAGTCACCTGTAAGTGTTATTATCTGCTAGATCTGACCCGGTCACCTCTAAGTACTAATATTATCTGCTAGATTTGCCTCAGTCACCTGTAAGTGTTATTATTATCTGCTAGATCTGCCCCGGTCACTTGTAAGTGTTGTTATTATCTGTTAGATCTGCCCCAGTCACCTGTGTTATTATTATCTGCTAGATCTGCCCCCTGGTCACCTGGGTTATTATTATTTGCTAGATCTGCCCCAGTCACCTGTAAGTGTTATTATTATCTCCTAGATCTGCCCCAGTTACCTGTAAGTGTTATTATTATCTGCTAGATCTGCCCCGTCACCTGTAAGTGTTATTATTATCTGCTAGATCTGCTCCTGTCACCTGTAAGTGTTAGGCGCCTTTCACACGGGCATGTTACGTCCGTAAAGGACGGAACGTATTTCGGCCGCAAGTCCTGGACCGAACACACTGCAGGGAGCCGGGCTCCTAGCATCATAGTTATGTACGACGCTAGGAGTCCCTGCCTCTCCGTGGAACTGCTGTCCCGTACTGAAAACATGATTACAGTACAGGACAGTTTTCCTGCAGCGAGGCAGGGACTCCTAGCATCGTACATAACTATGATGCTAGGAGCCCGGCAGTGTGTTCGGTCCGGGACTTGCGGCCGAAATACGTTCCGTCCTTTATGGACGTAACATGCTCGTGTGAATGGCCCCTTACTATTATCTTCTACATCTGCCCCAGTCACCTGTAAATGCTATCATTGTAAAGTAGAAGCTTCTAGGAGTAAAAACATATCAGCCACGAATCGGTGGACCACGCAAACTCGCAGAGCAGGGCCGCGGAGTGCTGAAGTGTGGCACATAAAAATTGCATATCCTCTGTTGTATCACTCACTACAGAGATCCACGCTGCCTCTGGAAGTGACATCAGCACCAGAACTGTGTTCGTCTGAAGCTTCATGAAATGGGTTTCCATGTTGAGCAGCTGCACACAAGCACAAGATCACCATGCACAATGCCAAGCGGCGGCTGGAGTGATGTAAAGCACGCCACCACTGGACTCTGGAGCAGCGTGTTCTCTGGAGGGATAAATCACGGCTCACTATCTTGCAGTTTAATGGAGGAATCGGGGTTTGGCGGAAGCCAGAAAAACACTACCTACCGAAATGCATAGTGTCTACTGTAACATTTGGTGGAGGAGAGGTAATGGTCTGTGGCTGTTTTTCAGGGTTTGGCCCATTATTGCCAGTGGCGTAACTACCGCCGTAGCGGCTGCTACGGGGCCCGTGGCATGAGGGGGCCCGTGTCGCCCGCCGGCACGGGCCCCCACCATGGCCGGAGGCTCCGCTAGCAGCGGGACGCCACTGAACACTACGGCAGAGCAGGGAGGTATCTCCCCGCTCTGCCATTAAACAAAAGACATGTATCCCCTATCCACAGGACAGGGGATACATGTGTGATCGCTGGCAGCGATAGGGAGAACGGGGGACCGAAAGTCCCCTGAAGTTCTCCATCACAAACCTCGGACTTCCGGGGTCTGTGTCGGCAGCTCCGTAGAAATGAATGGAGCGCCGGGCGCGCTTGTGCGCATGCGTGACCCACGCTCCTTTCATTTTTCTTGAGCTGCCGACACAGACCCCGGAAGTCAGAGGTTAGTCATGGAGAACTTCGGGGGACTTTCAGTCCCCCGTTCTCCCTATCGCTGCCAGCGATCACACATGTATTCCCTATCCTGTGGATAGGGGATGCATGTTATTTGTAGCACACACTGTAGGTCGCATTTTTTTGGGGGGTTGGGGACGCTGTATGGCGTTCCCTACAGGGGGGCTGTATGGCGTTCCCTGCAGGGGGGGGCTGTATGGCGTTTCCTACAGGGGGGGCTCTATGGCGTTCCCTACAGGGGGGGCGCTCTATGGTGTTCCCTACAGGGGGGGCGCTGTATGGCATTCCCTACAGGGGGGGGGCTGTATGGCGTTCCCTACAGGGGGGGCGCTGTATGGCGTTCCCTACAGGGTGGGCGCTGTATGGCGTTCCCTACAGGGGGGGCTGTATGGCGTACCCTACAGGGGGGGCTGTATGGCGTACCCTACAGGGGGTGCTGTATGGCGTTCCCTACAGGGGAGGACTGTATGGCGTTCCCTACAGGGGGGACTGTATGGCGTTATCTACAGGGGGGCTGTATGGCGTTATCTACAGGGGGGCTGTATGGCGTTATCTACAGGGTGCTGTATGGCGTTATCTACAGAGGGGACTGTATGGCGTTATATACAGGGGGGCTGTATGGCGTTATCTACAGGGGGGATGTATGGCGTTATCTACAGGGGGCTGTATGGCGTTATCTACAGGGGGCTGTATGGCGTTATCTACAGAGGGGTCTGTATGGCGTTATCTACAGGGGGTCTGTATGGCGTTCTCTACAGGGGGGACTGAATGGCGTTATCTACAGGGGGGACTGTATGGCGTTATCTACAGGGGGTCTGTATGGCGTTATCTACAGGGGGCTGTATGGCGTTATCTACAGGGGGGCTGTATGGTGTTATCTACAGAGGGGGCTGTATGGCGTTATCTACAAGCGGGGCTGTATGGCGTTCTCTACAGGGGGGCTGTATGGCGTTATCTACAGGGGGGCTGTATGGCGTTATCTACAGGGGGGGCTGTATGCCGTTATCTACAGGGGGGCTGTATGGCGTTATCTACAGGGGGGCTGTATGGCGTTATCTACAGGGGGGCTGTATGGCGTTATCTACAGGGGGGCTGTATGGCGTTATCTACAGGGGGGGCTGTATGCCGTTATCTACAGGGGGGCTGTATGGTGATATCTACAGGGGGGCTGTATGGCGTTATCTACAGGGGGGACTGTATGGCGTTATCTACAGGGGGTCTGTATGGCATTATCTACAGGGGGGCTGTATGGCGTTATCTACAGGGGGGCTGTATGGCGTTATCTACAGGGGTGCTGTATGGCGTTATCTACAGGGGGGGCTGTATGGCGTTATCTACAGGGGGGCTGTATGGCGTTATCTACAGGGGGCTGTATGGCGTTATCTACAGGGGGGCTGTAAAAAAGACTGGGGGGCCCCAGTCAAAAGTTTGCTATGGGGCCCAGTCTTTCCTAGTTACGCCCCTGATTATTGCCACTGAGGGATATAATGTTAATGCTACAGGATACAAAGACATTTGACACAATTGTAGCTTCTAACTTTGTGGTAATAATTTGGGTTTCAGCCCTTTCCTGTTCCAATATGATTGTGCCCCTATAATGAGGCATCTAATGGAACATGCCACAATTTCTAGCTACATCCAGCATAGTAGTTATACATGTAACCACTAGGGGGAATTAGTGATATTTTTATAGTGCACTTATATTTTGCAACTGTATTAAGAATAATTTCTTTTATCACTTTTAGGAAAAATGTCTCTGTAACTTGAAGCCTCATATATACGCTGTGGATTCAGCCCGTGGAACCGTATTACATTGTGCTTAGTTCCTGGAGGTGCCGGATCACAGACCGAGTGTTCTCCTAGTCGCTAAAAATATTGTTTTTAGGGGACACTCCAATCCGTGGCATCCAATGGAGCAAGCTGTGTACCGCCATGTTTTTATTCATAGCCCCATTGCAAAGCCCTATTAAAATGCATTACTATTGTATTCAAAATCAATGTACCGTGGGGGAAGGGGATTGGACTAGTGGGAAAAGAGAAACCCTAGAGGTCAGGTAATCCAGAATATTTGATAATCCATCAACCATCAAGTCCCATTGATCTCAGATTAAAAGGAATTTACGGTAATAGACATAAGTCTTGCAAAGTTCTGACATTGTCCTCTTACCCCAGCTCTCTGTCTCCCTCTTGTGGCTGTAAGTGTTTCTCCAATGAACTCAGCACTTCACAGGGAAACTGATGCTTGTGAGCCTTCATGTAGTTTAAAACATATTGGTCTGCGTCTGCGATGATGAATCGGTGCCTGAAAACTAAAGAAATGTAGACGCGTTAACCTCTGAATTAAAGTTGTACCTGCTACTATTGTTTTTTTCTTTGAAAATCTTAGTTGCCCGGTGCTACTACTAGGGGGTGCTCATATTCATGTCAATGAGAACCATAGACTGGCATAAAAAGATCGCCCCCTAGTGACCGCAACAGGCAGCAGAGATTTTTACATATACATGTGTGTGGGGACGACGACGACGACACAGGAACGGTGGCTTGTAATAAAGAAATTGAACACCAAAGGTCTAAACTATATTTGGCTAATGCTTTAAATCTTCTATGCTGTCTCTGTTTTAGAGAAAAACTTGTAACTTTAAAGGGTTTATCTGGAATTTTATATTCATAGCCTAATTTTGGGATAGGCCATTCATGTATGATCGGTGGGATCAGCAGAACGAAAGGGTTTCAGCTGCAGTACCTGACATATCCACACGGATGTTGTTGTGTTAAGTACTGCAGTAAAGCGCTGCCGCCACTTCCATCTGCTGACCAATGGGGGTCTAGGTGGTCAGACCACTGTAAAATCCAAGAGAATCAAGACAGACAAACACTGGAAGACCACCTCACCTTCTACAGCAGCGCCAATGGCAAAGTCCGCTGGGCCATAGTAGATGGGATTGTCCATGGAGGAGCCTGGTTTGGGAACTCTGCTCTTTTCTAAGAATTTCCCTCCGATGATTCCTGAGTTGCGGACTTGGGGCTCAAAAATACTGATCATGTCATCAGACAGGTAGTAGGACAGGATGAAACGTCGCCCTTTGTCTTCAGGATTCATTGAGTCCTAGGAAAGAAAACGCCATTAGACGTCATCATAAGGTCAAATTTGGTGAACAGCCAGAGGGTGCCCGTTATACCAAAAAGCTCTGGTTGGAGACTCCAGTGACATCCTCTCCCCGCGGATCATTTGTAATGGTAGAGTCTCTTCTCTCTCTTCACTCTCTTTGCTGGTGTCTTCTTGACAACAGGAGGTGGATGAGAACAGGGTTGTCAGGCCTCAGTTGTCAGATCCCATTTCTTGTGAGTAGAGATGAGCGAATGAATTCTACACTATTCGGATTCGGTCCGAATTTCCCAAAAGTTTTGGATTTGCTGAATTCCAAAACTTTAAGGGTCTGAGGTGCAGGAATGAATTAAAAAAACGGATCAAATTCCCTATAATGCTTGTGGGCAGCCTTACCCAAAATGCACGGTGGTTGTACATCCCTCTAGCAGAGCCAATCATGAGGGGTATAGGTGGATGACATCACTAATACTGTGACTTGCTGTTAAAGAGCTTGAAAGAGGTTGGATACAGTCCTTGAAGACCTCATAGAGTCAGATACGAGTTTTCAGGTCAATCGGAGCACTTGCTGCAAATTTATTCGTACTGAACCAAATCTGACGACCGAATCGCACCCAAAACTATTTTTGGGGGAAACTCGCTCATTTCTAATTGTGAGTTGTTGTTAAGAATAAATGAGGAGAGAGGTTGGATGAAGAAGAGACCTAAGACCAACCAAATTAGCAGGGGCACAGAGGGTTCATTTCTTTATGAATGTTCGCATGAATGTATTGTATACATATAGACTGATCCATAGACAGTAAATTAACAATGTCACCTTTCCGGAAGCTGTGGCCCCTAGGATTCACACTTGGGGCTAGAAAGCTAGAAGCATGCTCATGTTCCATGTTATAGAAAGTATAGGCCCCCTTTATTAAACACCACACAGAAGCGTACCAGGGCGGCTGCGTATCTCAAGACTTTGTGGTCGTTCTCCAGCATCTTAATCACATCTTTCTTGGGCGGTTTGGGAACCAGAGTGAGACAATTCTGAAGAGAGTCTTCCAGCAAACCGTAGCCATTGTATGGAGGGATCTCCTGAAAACAGACGGCATTGAAGAGAAAGACACGGGAAACAGGACGCGTCAGCTGGAGGTGACCGCTCTAATATGGTTATGTCCTATTCAGATATTAACCCTTTAAGGGTCCTTTAGGATAGGCTTTCAATTTGTAGATGTGGAGGTCTGACCCTTGGATCTCCATCGATCACTGTAGTAGTGACACAACACTGCTCTTGTCAATGTGGCCGTGTCTGGTACTGCAGCTCAGCCCTTTTGTACTAGATACAGTGTTGGAGCCCTCCAGGATTTATATTTACTGGGGATTTAAGTCGGGATCTGTCATTTATATTTATGTGTATGGAGACCCTATGTAAAGGGGCATAACTAGGGTGGCAAATGTGGCATGTGCTCTCGGGGCTTGGTGCCAGGGGGGGGGGCATGGTTGCCAACAAGCCACTCTGCCTTGGCCGGGTATTTATATACAGGGCTAGGGCAGCTAACTGAATGTTTTCCCCCCCGGTGATGTAAGTCCTAGCTCTATATCTACCTGTTTCACTTCTTCCTCCTTCTGCTTCTTGACGTCGGCAGGTGTCATGTCTTGGATTCCGAGGTTCTCCTGATAGAAGTCTCGGGTGTAGGCGTCACAGTCATACAGGAAGAACTTACGCCCCAGAATAGTGATATGAGTGCCCACGGTGAAGTCCCGGGGGGAATACCACTCCGTTACTTCCTTGTCAGATATTTCCAGGACACATTTTGGAAAGGTGTCTGTGAGGAAAAGATTAAATATGATGATGGATCTCAATATATCTCCATCTCTAGACTAAATTTTTTTTAAATGTTTTTGAAATTAGGGCCGTGAACTGTAAGTTGATACTAATATAGGGACTGGTAACGTTGTTGGGCTGTCTTCTGCTCCCATGGCTGAGGTTTCCCACCCAACTTATTTCCTATTACGCCCCATGATGACTTGCAGGGTGTCGCTAGAAGGCTATGTTCACACGCAAACTCAAAAACGTCCGAAAATACGGAGCAGTTTTCAAGGGAAAACAGCTCCTGATTTTCAAACTTTTTTTTAAGCCACTCGCGATTTTCACTGCGTTTTTCGCTGACGTTTTTGGAGCTGTTTTCTATAGAGTCAATGAAAAATGGCTCCAAAAACGTCCAAAGAAGTGACCTGCCCTTCTTTTTCGCGACCGTTTTTTTACGCGGCCGTTTTTCATAACGGCCCATCGGAACAGAACGGCGTTTTTCCCATTGAAATCAATGGGCAGATGTTTGGAGGCGTTCTGCTTCCGATTTTTCGTCCATTTTTCGGGCGTTTACGGCTCGAAAAATGGCTGAAAATCGGCCGTGTGAACATACACTAAGGGGTGAAGAGGAAGAACCAGAGCCAGAACCAAGTCCCCTGTACGATATAAGAAGACACCAGTATTATAAATGGCACATGATAGATGGGGGGCTGTTAGAGATTTTGCATTGGGGCCCAGGAGCTTCCGGTTAGGCCGCTGATGTCCTCTTATGAATAGTAGATAACCCTCAGGCAACAAAACAGGATTCAATTTTTTTTTTTTTAATCATTTGTAATTTCTTTGTAAAAGTAGTAAAACAAAGTGAAAATATATAAATTGGGTATGTCCGTAATTGTATTGACCTGCAGTATCGCATGGTGAACGCCGTAAAAACAAAATTTAAAAAACAATGGCAAAATCCCATTTTTTTCCCGATTCTACCCAAAGATTTTTTTTTTCCAGTTTCCCAGTACATTATATGGTACAATAAATGATGCCGTGAAAAACTACAACACGTCCCGCAAAATGCAAGCCCTGATACGGCTATATCAACGGAAGAAAAAAAAAAGGTATGACTATTGGAAGGTCGGGAGGAAAAAACAAAAATGAAAAAACAAAAAATGGCTGCGGCAGGAAGGGGTTAATATGTGGGGGATGGAAAAAAAAAATCACATGCAATTTGCAATAAATTAGTCGCATGAAATCACGTTTATACAGAATGTGACACCTTCGGGATACATTAGACATAGTAACATGTGAGATCGCACTGCAGTCTTACATACAGCAGACCCGGATGCACTATGGGGACTCCTTACGGCACCATATTATTTTCCCCTATAAGCAACACTTTTAGCGGAGAAACCTCTATAATATAGGCACAGATGTAGCCATCTTTATCTTGACTCTTACCTGTGGCAAGAAACTTGAAGGGTATGTTCACACGCCCTATTTACGGACGTAATTCAGGCGTTTTTCGCCTGGAATTACGGCCGAAAGAACGGCTCCAAAGACGGCGCGTAAAAAGACGGCTGCCTAAAAGAGGTGCATGTCACTTCTTGGGACATAATTGGAGCCGTTTTTCATTGACTCCATTGAAAAACAGCTCCAATTACGTCCGTAATGGACGCCGCGAAAAACGTGTGCACTTGTAAAAACATCTGAAATTCAGGAGCTGTTTTCGCCTGAAAACAGCTCCGTAATTTCAGACGTAATTGGCGTTGCCGTGTGAACATACCCTCAGGGTATGTTCACACGACTTCTTTTCAGACGTAATGGAGGCGTTTTACGCCTTGAATTACGCCTGGAAAGACGGCTCCAATACGCCGGAAAACATCTGCCCATTGCCTGCAATGGGTCTTACGATGTTCTGTGCAGACGAGCTGTCATTTTACGCGTCGCTGTCAAAAGGCGGCGCGTAAAATTACGGCCGCAGCAAAGAAGTGCAGGACAATTCTTGGGACGTAATTGGACTCCAATGAAAACCAGCTCCAATTACATCTGTAAAAGACGCTGTGAAAAACGCGAGCACTTGTAAAAACGTCTGAAATTCTGGAGCTGTTTTCTCCTGAAAACAGCTCCGTAATTTCAGATGTATTTGGCGTTGTCGTGTGCACATACCCTAAGGTATAGTCCCTACAGCCAATAAGCCTGAGGGCCTGTTACTCGCGATATTCGCTGCGTTTTCGCTGCGTTTTTTACGGCCGTTTTTTTAGCTTTTTGCAATAGAGTCTATGGAAAACGGCTTCAAAAACGTCCCAAGAAGTGTCCTGCACTTCTTTTTCACGCTGTTTTTTTACGCGTAAAAAAACGCAGCGAAAAATGCTCCGTCGGAACAGAATACCGTTTTCCCATTGAAATCAACGGGCAGATGTTTGGATGCGTTATGCTTCCAAATTTTCGGCCGTTTTTCGGGCGTTTACGGCCCGAAAAACTGCCAAAATTAGGCCGTGTGAACATACCCTTAGGATTGCTACATATGTACGGTAGGTCCTCATAAAGGACTATGGGTGCCCTATTACATCTCAGAGGTTGTACAGAGCGCTAATATGTGATCGCATCGGTGGGGCTACAATCACGCGAGTTCAGTTGACGCGGAGCCCTGGTGTAAAGCTGTTTTTTTTAGGAGATCATCGGGCCGGGGAATCGTCCATGGGATCGTGACTGGTGGGAACACAATCCATAGCCGGATGAGCCGCGTGTTCATCTGTATGTCGGATAAATTGTACTCACCTCTTAGATCCTTCACAGATTTCGGTAAGCGCTGCCGCTTCATTAATACGGGGAAGGGATCCCTCCCGTCATTTCTCTCATGAACCTCCCGGACCTCCACAGTGTCATCCATGAGATAATAGTGTATAATGACCGGTCGTGTCTCTCCAAACATGCTGCCCGAGTCATCCCAGAGCGAGAAAAACCGCAGGACCTGCAAAAGTATAATCATTATTCACATGTGCTACATACAGGGGAGGTGAGAAGTTCTGCAACTTTCCAATATACTTTGTAATTTAGTTGAGTACCGTTTCAAGATCTCTGCTTGCTATTAGTGAATGGAAACAGACATGAAAACCTCAATAGGCCTAATACCTCTCACAGCTAAGGGTTTGCGACCATTGCATCCCATCTAGACTATCCTCTGTGAGCTAAATACATCAGCATCACGAATATCTAATCTGCACAGATCGTTTGTTACAATGTATCAGTGCAGGTAACATGTATCAGGCTGGAGTCCAGACTGTTAAGTCACAGAGGATTGACTAGACTGGATACAATTGTAGCAAAACCTAAGCTGTGATAAGTATTAGGTGTGTACAGGGTTTTCAGCTGCTGGATGTAAATAAGAATTTTCACATTGACAGCAAGCAGAGATCTTGAAAATGGTGAGGAAATTAAACATGAAATATATTAGAATGAGGCAGAACTATAATGAAGATCTCTTTCCATGAAATTGGAAAACCTCTGTAAGGGAAGCAAACATTAGCGGTGTTGGACCCTTGAATCTATCTAGTGTCCGAGGACAACAAATGTCCTAATGGACAAGGCAGAATGACCAGTGCCGGTCCAGGACCAGTACAATCAAAAAGGGAGGACATCAAAAGCAATGTGCTATAGAAATAGATAGGGTGGTAGGCAGGGGAGGCAGCATTTGTCTCCCCTGCCTGGGTTAGCTCATCACAGTGCCCGTCCTAGTATAATCTGTGCTCTAACCTGCTGATCACAGTGAAGGGAGCAGCTCTCAGATGACAGCTTCTCCATCTACATTTAGAAAATGCAATGGAATGAGCTTGTCCCAATATTGCAAGGGCGTTATTGTATATCTCCATTTTTGATAATTAAAGGAGAATGAACATACCACAGATAAAGGTTTTGCTTAGTCTTATACTTGGTAGCTGGGATTGACAAGGACATGTTCTCCATTGGGAAGCTCCAGCCTACTTTCCGCCTCACGTACAGAAAAGTATGGGAACGGGTTGTCAGAGATCGGCCCTTCGTACCTAACACACTGTAGGCTCTGCATGAAGTAGGGTCATATCTGACAACCTCTTTCCAGGACATTTCCTAATGAGGGGGCTGTAGGATGGGGCACCCTGAGGGCAAAATGTTATCACTGACAGCAACCTTGGAGAAGTGGGAGATTAATACAAATTGATCAGGATACTTAAAGTACCCCTGTCCCTTTCCTGACATGTCTGTTTTAGTAAAAAAAAAAAAAAAAAATTGTATTTCTGGAACATATTTTCTTAGAACTCTGTATTGTACGGTTCCTCTGTTATTCTGCCTACAAATGTATGAATAACTTGACAACTGTGGGTGTGTCCCTACACAGATTTACACTGTCCAATTAGTGCTGACAGAGTGAGACTGTGTAGGGACGCCCACTTTGACGAGGGGAATGTTAAGGATATTCCGGTTTTAGCAAATGAATGTTATTTTTTGTATAATTAAAAGTTGTACAATTTTCCAATATACTTTCTGTAATAATTCCTCATGGTTTTCAAGATCTCTGCTTACTGTTATTTAGTAGGAACATTAATTCTGTCCATCGTCATGTGATGAACGCACAGGTGCATGACTCATTACATGGTCATGTGATGGACACACAGGTGCAGGGCTCGTTACATGGTCATGTGATGGACACACAGTTGCACGGCTCGTTACATGGTCATGTGATCGACACACAGGCGCAAGGCTCATTATAGTTACAGTATGTGTATTAGAACTGTATCTTCTAACGATCCCAGCACCTGTGTGTCCATCACATGACCATGTAACGATCCCAGCACCTGTGTGTCCATCACATGACCATGTAACGATCCAAGCACCTGTGTGTCCATCACATGACCATGTAACGATCCCAGCACCTGTGTGTCAATCACATGACCATGTAACAATCCCAGCACCTGTGTGTCCATCACATGACCATGTAACGATCCCAGCACCTGTGTGTCCATCACATGACCATGTAATGATCCCAGCACCTGTGTATCCATCACATGGCCATGTAACGATCCCAGCACCTGTGTGTCAATCACATGACCATGTAACAATCCCAGCACCTGTGTGTCCATCACATGACCATGTAACGATCCAAGCACCTGTGTGTCCATCACATGACCATGTAACGATCCCAGCACCTGTGTGTCCATCACATGACCATGTAACGATCTCAGCACCTGTGTATCCATCACATGACCATATAACGATCCCAGCACCTCTGTGTCCATCACATGACCATGTAACGATCCCAGCACCTGTGTGTCCATCACATGACCATGTAACGATCCAAGCACCTGTGTGTCCATCACATGACCATGTAACGATCCCAGCACCTGTGTGTCCATCACATGACCATGTAACGATCTCAGCACCTGTGTATCCATCACATGACCATGTAACGATCCCAGCACCTCTGTGTCCATCACATGACCATGTAACGATCCCAGCACCTGTGTGTCCATCACATGAGTATGTAACGATCCCAGCACCTGTGTGTCCATCACATGACCATGTAACGATCCCAGCACCTGTGTGTCCATCACATGACCATGTAAGGATCCCAGCACCTGTGTGTTCATCACATGACCATGTAACGATCCCAGCACCTGTGTGTCCATCACATGACCAGGACAGAAGTGTATCCACTGGAAGTAAACAATGCATGCTCCTACTGAACGACAACAAGCAGAGATCTTGAAAACCATGAGGAATTAATACAGAAATTATATTGGAAAATCGTTTAGCTTTTAATTATACAAAAAATAACATAAATTTGCTGAAACTGGACAACCTCTTTAACACATAGTTGTCAATTTATTCATAAATTTCTTGGAAGAACAACAGAGGAATGGCACAATGCAGAGTTCTAAGAAAAAATACTCCAGTATTGACTAAATTTGACAAATCAGGAGTTGTGACAGGTCCTTTTTAAACATTGTTCAGTCTTGAAGTTCAGAGTTCTGTGCTGATTAACATACATTTATAGAGGGCGGAGCTCTTTAGCTCCCCCTAGTGGTGGCTGCAGGTTGGCAGAATGTCATTCTATTCGCGTCTCTCCTTTAGCAGAACCGTGTTGGCAACTTTACTGTATTCATAATGAATAATACCTTGCGGTCCATGGTTAGGAATTGCTTGAGTCTATCGAAGTCAGGCGGCGTGGTGTAGGTACGGTCCGGCTCTTTACGGAGCTCGGTGTAGGGATCAGGAGGGATTCCTTCTGGCAGGTTCAGTTCAATGCCCTCACTCTCTAGGAAATCCTGTGCAAAATGACAGACAACATATGACTAAACTCTGTGTGGAGTTCATCACTGGAGGCAGGAGAGGATATTTGTGGCCCACTGATGGAGAGTTTATTGAATTAGGCCCCCGGGGTGGGAAATTTAGGAGATTCTACAAGGCCGAGGTTGCATAGTGTGATTCTTTTTATCAATTCTGGGGCACCCTTGAAGAAACTATTTTTTTTTGTGCCTAGAGAAAGTTCTTTACAGGAAATTATGACAAGCCGCATGTGTTTGTTACACGAGGAAAAGAGTTGCATGCGCCCCCATTAAAATGATTGTTAGTGTGACAGTTGCGTCACACTGCGACTTTGACTCAATCAATTTTGATCTCAGTGGTTCCTTATAGATGCAGAGGGCATGTAGTCCTAACCTAAGAATTATTGCCTCTTTTGACTCATTACCTGTGTGAATTTGTCGCAGCTTACAATGCGGAACGTCCTGCCGTACAGGGTGATGTTAATGCCCACAGTGAGATCCCTCCAGTGGTAATGATCCCCGTTGTCATTTTTAGGGTGTCTCTGTCTCTTTATAAATGTTCCTTGGGGTATTCCTGAGTTCTCCAATGGGGGCTCCACCACAGATATTGTGTCATCTTCCAGGTAGTAGTAAACACTCACTTTCCGCACCCTGTAGTGTTCGTCTTGGGAGATGGGGACATCTTCTTGAAAGAAGGCGTCAAATCTTAACACCTAAAGATCAGAAAAGCAATGTGTGTATATGGTTATTTTCAAAATCCTAAATGACATTAACACTGTAATAGAGGGTGTCACTGTACTCTAATTGAGGGTATCACTGGACTCTAACAAAGGGTGTCACTGGACTCTAATAGAGGGTGTCATTGGACTTTAATAGAGGGTGTCACTGTACTCTAATTGAGGGTATCACTGGACTCTAACAAAGAGTGTCACTGGACTCTAATAGAGGGCGTCATTGGACTATTATAGAGGGTGCCACTGGACTCTAATAGAGGGTGTCATTGGACTTTAATAGAGGGTGTCACTGGACTCTAATAGAGGGTGTCACTGGACTCTAACAGAGGGTGTCACTGGACTCTAATAGAGGGCGTCATTGGACTATTATAGAGGGTGTCACTGGACTCCCGTAGAGTTTATCACTCAATTTTAATAGAGAGGATTACTGGACTCTAGTAAATAGTGTCACTGGACTCTGGTAAATAGTGTCACTGGACTCTGGTAGATAGTGTCACTGGACTCTGGTAGATAGTGTCACTGGACTCTGGTAGATAGTGTCACTGGACTCTGGTAGATAGTGTCACTGGACTCTGGTAGATAGTGTCACTGGACTCTGGTAGATAGTGTCACTGGACTCTGGTAGATAGTGTCACTGGACTCTGGTAGATAGTGTCACTGGACTCTGGTAGATAGTGTCACTGGACTCTGGTAGATAGTGTCACTGGACTCTGGTAGATAGTGTCACTGGACTCTGGTAGATAGTGTCACTGGACTCTGGTAGATAGTGTCACTGGACTCTGGTAGATAGTGTCACTGGACTCTGGTAGATAGTGTCACTGGACTCTGGTAGATAGTGTCACTGGGCTCTGGTAGATAGTGTCACTGGACTCTGGTAGATAGTGTCACTGGAATCTAGTAGATAGTGTCACTGGACTCTTATAGATAGTGTCACTGGACTCTAGTAGAGAGTGTTACTGGACCCTACTAGATAGTGTTACTGGACCCTACTAGATAGTGTTACTGGACTCATAGATAGTGTCACTGAACTTGTAAAGGATCTGCCAGGCACTACGTCTGGGTATACTCCCAGGATTAATCAGTCGACACCTGAGGCCAGACCTCTGAGACTGACACCTGCTCCCACCAATCAGGGTGGCAGGCTCAGGAGTGGGAGAGCCTATCGCGGCCTGGTCAGTCAGAGTTAGCTCCGCCCCCTGTCCATTTATACCTGCCGTTTTCTCTTCCTCCTTGCTTGTTATTCTTCTTGGATTCCCGGCCCCACTGCTGCCTTGCTCCAGCCTGCTTCTGCCGTGCTTCTGCCTTGCTTCAGTTCCGTTTATCCTGCGTTGCTCTGCCCCTGGCTTGCTTCTGCTCCGTGCTCCCGTTTGTATACTCCACTACTTCCTGATCCTGACTGGCTCATTCACCGCTCCGTTTCCTCGCGGCGTTCCGTAGGCTACTGTATTCCCTTGCGTGTTCCCTGTTTGTACTCCCTTGCACTTAGACAGCGTAGGGACCGCCGCCAAGTTGTACCCCGTCGCCTAGGGCGGGTCGTTGCAAGTAGGCAGGGACAGGGCGGTGGGTAGATTAGGGCTTACTTGTTCCCTTCACCTCCTTCCTGCCATTACATAATAACAAGCCCTTACCTAGTCTACCATTTCTTCTACGCTGACGCTATCATGGACCCCCTTGAGACCCTGACCCAGCAGATGCAGGGCCTCTCCCTACAGGTCCAGGCCCTGGCTCAGAGGGTCAATCAGTCTGACGCTGCCTTTGTAGTACCCCTCACCTCACCTTTAGAACCCAACCTCAAGTTACCTGACCGGTTCTCAGGGGACCGTAAGACTTTTCTCTCCTTCCGGGAGAGTTGCAAACTTTATTTCCGCCTAAGACCTCACTCCTCAGGTTCCGAGAACCAGCGGGTGGGTATCATTATATCCCGACTCCAGGAAGGGCCCCAAGAGTGGGCCTTCTCCTTGGCTCCTGACGCCCCTGAACTTTCCTCCGTTGATCGGTTTTTCTCTGCCCTCGGTCTCATTTACGACGAGACTGACAGGACTGCCTTAGCCGAGAGTCAGCTGGTGACCTTACGTCAGGGTAGGAGACCTGTTGAGGAATACTGTTCTGATTTTAGAAAGTGGTGCGTAGCTTCTCGGTGGAACGACCCGGCCCTAAAGTGCCAGTTTAGGTTAGGATTATCTGACGCCCTGAAGGATCTGCTGGTTAGCTACCCCTCTTCTGACTCCCTAGACCAGGTTATGGCCCTAGCAGTACGACTTGACCGACGTCTCAGGGAACGTCAGCTTGAACGTTTCAATGTTTTCCCCTCTGACTGCCCTGCGATTCCCCCCGAGGTCCCGTCTCCTCGCTCTTCCACGGAGGACTCGGAGGTACCTATGCAACTCGGGGCCTCCATGTCCCCTCGACAACGTAGAGAGTTTCGCAGGAAGAATGGTCTCTGCTTCTATTGTGGGGACGACAAGCATCTACTGAACACCTGTCCCAGGCGCAAGAATAAGCAGCCGGAAAACTTCCGCGCCTAAGTGATCATCGGGGAGGTCACTTGGGCGCACAGGTATTTCCCGTTAATACTAAACGCAATAAGATTTTGCTTCCCTTTCAGGTCTCGTTTGCTGGCCGGTCTGCCACTGGCAGTGCCTTCGTGGATTCGGGCTCATCTGCTAATATCATGTCTGTGGAATTTGCTATGTCTCTAAAAATGCCTTTTATTGATTTACCTTATCCTATCCCGGTAGTGGGTATCGACTCCACTCCTCTTGCTAATGGTTATTTTACTCAGCATACTCCTGTTTTTGAACTCCGTGTTGGCTCCATGCATTTGGAGCAGTGCTCTGTACTGGTGATGCAGGGATTATCGTCCGATCTGGTATTAGGTCTTCCCTGGTTGCAGCTGCATAATCCCACGTTTGATTGGAATACTGGGGATCTCACCAAATGGGGTAGTGATTGCCTGATGTCATGTCTTTCGGTTAACTCTATTTCTCCCCGGGAGGAGGTAAACACGCTTCCTGAGTTTGTTCAGGACTTCGCTGATGTGTTTTCTAAGGAGGCCTCCGAGGTGTTGCCCCCTCATAGAGATTACGATTGCGCCATCGATTTGGTGCCTGGTGCCAAGCTTCCTAAGGGGAGGATATTTAATCTTTCATGTCCTGAACGTAAAGCTATGAGGGAGTATATCCAAGAATGCCTGGCCAAGGGTTTCATTCGCCCCTCGACTTCTCCTGTAGGTGCTGGCTTCTTCTTCGTGGGGAAGAAGGATGGTGGTCTTAGGCCGTGCATTGATTATCGGAACTTGAATAAGGTCACAGTAAGGAACCAGTATCCCCTTCCTTTGATTCCGGATCTTTTTAATCAGGTTCAGGGGGCCCAATGGTTCTCTAAGTTCGATCTACGGGGGGCATATAACCTTATCCGCATCAAAGAGGGGGATGAGTGGAAAACTGCGTTCAACACGCCCGAAGGTCATTTCGAATACTTAGTCATGCCCTTTGGGTTGTGTAATGCCCCTGCCGTCTTCCAGAATTTTATTAATGAAATTCTGAGAGATTACCTGGGTAATTTTCTTGTAGTGTACCTTGATGACATACTGGTGTTTTCCAAGGACTGGTCCTCGCACGTGGAGCATGTCAGGAAGGTCCTCCAGGTCCTTCGGGAAAATAATCTGTTTGCGAAGACCGAAAAATGTGTGTTTGGGGTACAGGAGATACCATTTTTAGGTCAAATCCTCACTCCTCATGAATTCCGCATGGACCCTGCCAAGGTTCAGGCTGTGGCGGAATGGGTCCAACCTGCCTCCCTGAAGGCGCTACAGTGTTTTTTGGGGTTCGCTAACTATTACAGGAGATTTATTGCCAACTTCTCGGTCGTCGCTAAGCCTCTTACGGACCTCACTCGCAAGGGTGCTGATGTCCTCCATTGGCCCCCTGAGGCCGTCCAGGCTTTTGAGACCCTCAAGAAGTGCTTTATCTCGGCCCCCGTGCTGGTTCAGCCCAACCAAAGGGAGCCATTTATTGTGGAGGTTGACGCGTCCGAGGTGGGAGTGGGGGCCGTCTTGTCCCAGGGTACCAGCTCCCTCAACCATCTCCGCCCCTGTGCTTACTTCTCTAGGAAGTTTTCGCCCACGGAGTGTATTGGCAACCGCGAACTTTTAGCCATTAAATGGGCTTTTGAAGAGTGGCGTCACTTCTTGGAGGGGGCCAGACACCAGGTAACGGTCCTTACTGACCACAAGAATCTGGTTTTCCTAGAATCTGCCCGGAGGCTTAATCCTAGACAAGCTCGTTGGGCACTATTCTTTACCAGATTTAATTTCTTGGTTACCTATAGGGCTGGGTCCAAAAATATTAAGGCTGATGCACTGTCACGTAGTTTCATGGCTAATCCTCCTTCTGAGAAGGATCCTGCTTGTATTTTACCCCCTGGTATAATTGTTTCTGCCACTGATTCTGACTTAGCCTCTGACATCGCGGCTGATCAAGGTTCAGCTCCCGGGAACCTCCCTGGGGACAAACTGTTTGTCCCCCTGCAATACCGGCTAAGGGTACTCAGGGAAAACTATGACTGCGCTCTATCTGGTCATCCTGGCATCTTGGGTACCAAACTCCTCATTACCAGAAACTATTGGTGGCCTGGGTTGTCTAAAGACGTTAGGGCTTACGTCGCCGCTTGTGAGGTCTGTGCTAGGTCCAAGACCCCTAGGTCCCGACCTGCGGGCTTACTACGTTCGTTGCCCATTCCCCAGAGACCTTGGACCCATATCTCCATGGATTTTATCACCGATTTGCCTCCATCTCAGGGCAAGTCGGTGGTGTGGGTGGTAGTAAACCGCTTCAGCAAGATGTGCCACTTTGTGCCCCTTAAGAAACTACCTAACGCCAAGACGTTAGCTTCTTTGTTTGTGAAACACATTCTGCGTCTCCATGGGGCCCCAGTCAATATCGTTTCGGACAGAGGGGTACAATTTGTTTCCTTATTTTGGAGAGCTTTTTGTAAAAAGTTGGAGATTGATCTATCCTTCTCCTCTGCCTTCCATCCCGAAACTAATGGCCAAACGGAAAGGACTAACCAATCCCTGGAACAATATTTAAGGTGTTTCATTTCTGACTGTCAATTTGATTGGGTCTCATTCCTTCCCCTCGCCGAATTTTCCCTGAATAACCGGGTCAGTAACTCGTCAGGGGTCTCCCCGTTTTTCTGTAATTTCGAGTTTAATCCTAGGTTCTCCTCCGTTTCCCCTGGTTGTTCCAATAATCCCGAGGTAGAGGACGTTCATCGGGAACTGTGCACAGTCTGGGCCCAGGTTCAGAAGAACCTAGAGGCGTCCCAGAGCGTACAAAAGATTCAGGCTGATTGTAGACGTTCTGCTAACCCCCGGTTTGTCGTCGGGGATCTGGTGTGGTTGTCGTCGAGGAACTTGCGCCTTAAGGTCCCGTCCAGGAAGTTTGCTCCCCGATTTATTGGACCTTATAAGGTCATTGAAGTCCTCAACCCTGTATCCTTCCGTCTGGAGCTGCCCCCATCCTTTCGCATACACGACGTCTTCCATGCCTCCCTCCTGAAACGCTGCTCCCCGTCCTGGTCCCCCTCGAGGAAACCTCCTGTTCCCGTTCTCACCCCTGAGGGGGTGGAATTCGAGGTGGCCAAGATTGTGGACAGTAGGATGATCCAGGGCTCCCTCCAGTACCTGGTCCATTGGAGAGGATACGGGCCGGAGGAGAGGACTTGGGTACCTGCTCGAGATGTTCACGCTGGGGTATTGATCAGGAGGTTCCACCTTCTCTTCCCCACTAAACCGGGTCCTCTTAGTAAGGGTCCGGTGGCCCCTCATAAAAGGGGGAGTACTGTAAAGGATCTGCCAGGCACTACGTCTGGGTATACTCCCAGGATTAATCAGTCGACACCTGAGGCCAGACCTCTGAGGCTGACACCTGCTCCCACCAATGAGGGTGGCAGGCTCAGGAGTGGGAGAGCCTATCGCGGCCTGGTCAGTCAGAGTTAGCTCCGCCCCCTGTCCATTTATACCTGCCGTTTTCTCTTCCTCCTTGCTTGTTATTCTTCTTGGATTCCTGGCCCCACTGCTGCCTTGCTCCAGCCTGCTTCTGCCGTGCTTCTGCCTTGCTTCAGTTCCGTTTATCCTGCGTTGCTCTGCCCCTGGCTTGCTTCTGCTCCGTGCTCCCGTTTGTATACTCCACTACTTCCTGATCCTGACTGGCTCATTCACCGCTCCGTTTCCTCGCGGCGTTCCGTGGGCTACTGTATTCCCTTGCGTGTTCCCTGTTTGTACTCCCTTGCACTTAGACAGCGTAGGGACCGCCGCCAAGTTGTACCCCGTCGCCTAGGGCGGGTCGTTGCAAGTAGGCAGGGACAGGGCGGTGGGTAGATTAGGGCTCACTTGTTCCCTTCACCTCCTTCCTGCCATTACAGAACTAAAGTAGTTACTGTCACTGGACTCTTATAGATAGTATCACTGGACTCTAGTAGATAGTGCGACTGGACTCTAGTAGATAGTGTCACTGGACTCATAGATAGTGTCACTGGACTCATAGATAGTGTCACGGGACTCATAGATAGTGTCACGGGACTCTAGTAGATAGTGTGACTGTAATCTAGAAGATAGTGTCACTGGACTCATAGATAGTGTCACTGGACTCTTATAGATAGTGTCACTGGACTCTAGTAGATAGTGTTACTGAACTCTTATAGAAGGTATCACTGGACTATTATAGAGGGTATCACTGGACTCTAATATATGGTGTCACTGGACTCTACTAGGGGGTTTTGTTATATTCTAGACTTTATAGTAATTGTCACTGTACTCTTAGAGAGTGCCACTGAACACTTAAACAGACTATCAATGGACTTTTATATAGATTGTCCCTGAACTCATAGATAATGTCACTGGACTCCTTTGAGACTAACACTGGAGTTTTATAGAGACTATCGCTGAACTTTTAGGGTATGTTCACACAACCTATTTTCATCAGTTTTTCGGGCCGAAAAAAGTAGGGGGGCTGAATGCCACTAAACATCTGACCATTGATTTCAATGAGAAAAACGGCGTTCCGTTCTTAGGGGGCGTTTGTAATGCGGCGATTGTTAAAAGAAGTGCATGTCATTTCTTGAGCCATTTTTGGAGCAGTTTTTCATTGACTCAATAGAAAAAAAGCTCTAAAAATGGGCGTAAGAAAACGCTAGTTGCTTAAAAAAACGACTGAAAATCAGGGGCTTTTTTCCCTTGAAAACAGCTCCGTATTTACAGCCGTCTTTTGCTAAGCGTGTGAATATAATGTTAGAGAGACTGTTTCTGGACCTACAGAGACTGTCACTAGACTTTTTTAGACTGTCTTAGATTTAACCGAACATCAGGCCCAAGGTCTTCTGCTCTGAGCTGAGATCTGGTGGTGGCAGAGTATTACTATTTATTATATCATGATTTACCTTTTTGTCGAAAGCCACATAAGAAGGGATGAAGCTGGATGATGGGGCCTGCTTCACCTGCCCATAGGTCAGAGTAGGTCTTTTGTTGGCAAGTTCATCTAGTTCCGCTTGTGACAGCTGGTTCACTGTGATTGGATCTCTACCGATCCCTACGGTGGGAAGCACAGGGCGACTGTACCCATTACGATATGTCAGGGTTTGAGAGCGATGGTAAACAGATTTCTGGTAACAGAAAAGAAAGATAAGTAGAATATCACACATGGCACACTCTCTTTCCTGTTGCGAAATGGTGTCCACCAGCCCATTTAGGAAGTATGGCCTGTTTTTTTAGTATTATACATGGCACTCTGTCACACAGGTTATAGTATTATATATTTGGTATATTCTGGGTATGGTATTATATATGGTATATTCTGGGTATAGTATTATACATGGTATATTCTGGGTATAGTATTATATATGGTATATTCTGGGTATAGTATTATATATGGTACATTCTGGGTATAGTATTATATATGGTATATTCTGGGTATAGTATTATACATGGTATATTCTGGGTATAGTATTATACATGGTGCATTCTGGTTATAGTATTATATATGGTACATTCTGGGTATAGTATTATACATGGTATATTCTGGGTATAGTATTATACATGGTATATTCTGGGTATAGTATTATACATGGTACATTCTGGGTATAGTATTATATATGGTACATTCTGGGTATAGTATTATATATGGTATATTCTGGGTATAGTATTATACATAATACATTCTGGGTATAGTATTATACATGGTATATTCTGGGTATAGTATTATATATGGTATATTCTGGGTATAGTATTATATATGGTATATTCTGGGTATAGTATTATATATGGTATATTCTGGGTATAGTATTATATATGGTATATTCTGGGTATAGTATTATATATGGTATATTCTGGGTATAGTATTATACATAATACATTCTGGGTATAGTATTATACATGGTATATTCTGGGTATAGTATTATATATGGTACATTCTGGGTATAGTATTATATATGGTATATTCTGGGTATAGTATTATACATGGTACATTCTGGGTATAGTATTATATATGGTATATTCTGGGTATAGTATTATATATGGTATATTCTGGGTATAGTATTATATATGGTATATTCTGGGTATAGTATTATACATGGTACATTCTGGGTATAGTATTATACATGGTACATTCTGGGTATAGTATTATATATTTGGTATATTCTGGGTATAGTATTATATATGGTATATTCTGGGTATAGTATTATACATGGTACATTCTGGGTATAGTATTATACATGGTACACTCTGGGTATAGTATTATACATGGTACATTCTGGGTATAGTATTATATATGGTATATTCTGGGTATAGTATTATATATGGTATATTCTGGGTATAGTATTATATATGGTATATTCTGGGTATAGTATTATATATTGAATATTCTGGGTATATTATTATACATGGTACATTCTGGGTATAGTATTATACATGGTGCATTCTGGGTATAGTATTATACGTGGTATATTCTGGGTATAGTATTATATATGGTATATTCTGGGTATAGTATTATATATGGTATATTCTGGGTATAGTATTATATATGGTATATTCTGGGTATAGTATTATATATGGTATATTCTGGGTATAGTATTATACATGGTATATTCTGGGTATAGTATTATATATGGTATATTCTGGGTATAGTATTATACATGGTACATTCTGGGTATAGTATTATACATGGTATATTCTGGATATAGTATTATATATGGTATATTCTGGGTATAGTATTATACATGGTATATTCTGGGTATAGTATTATACATGGTATATTCTGGGTATAGTATTATATATGGTATATTCTGGGTATAGTATTATATATGGTACATGCTGGGTATAGTATTATATATGGTATATTCTGGGTATAGTATTATACATGGTATATTCTGGGTATAGTATTATACATGGTATATTCTGGGTATAGTATTATACATGGTACATTCTGGGTATAGTATTATATATGGTATATTCTGGGTATAGTATTATATATGGTATATTCTGGGTATAGTATTATACATGGTATATTCTGGGTATAGTATTATATATGGTATATTCTGGGTATAGTATTATATATGGTATATTCTGGGTATAGTATTATACATGGTATATTCTGGGTATAGTATTATACATGGTATATTCTGGGTATAGTATTATATATGGTATATTCTGGGTATAGTATTATATATGGTACATGCTGGGTATAGTATTATATATGGTATATTCTGGGTATAGTATTATACATGGTATATTCTGGGTATAGTATTATACATGGTATATTCTGGGTATAGTATTATACATGGTACATTCTGGGTATAGTATTATATATGGTATATTCTGGGTATAGTATTATATATGGTATATTCTGGGTATAGTATTATACATGGTATATTCTGGGTATAGTATTATATATGGTATATTCTGGGTATAGTATTATATATGGTACATGCTGGGTATAGTATTATATATGGTATATTCTGGGTATAGTATTATACATGGTATATTCTGGGTATAGTATTATACATGGTACATTCTGGGTATAGTATTATATATGGTATATTCTGTGTATAGTATTATACATGGTATATTCTGGGTATAGTATTATATATGGTATATTCTGGATATAGTATTATACATGGTATATTCTGGGTATAGTATTATATATGGTACATTCTGGGTATAGTATTATATATGGTATATTCTGGGTATAGTATTATACATGGTATATTCTGGGTATAGTATTATATATGGTATATTCTGGGTATAGTATTATATATGGTATATTCTGGGTATAGTATTATATATGGTATATTCTGTGTATAGTATTATACATGGTATATTCTGGGTATAGTATTATATATGGTATATTCTGGGTATAGTATTATACATGGTATATTCTGGGTATAGTATTATACATGGTATATTCTGGGTATAGTATTATATATGGTATATTCTGGGTATAGTATTATACATGGTACATTCTGGGTATAGTATTATACATGGTACATTCTGGGTATAGTATTATACATGGTACATTCTGGGTATAGTATTATACATGGTATATTCTGGGTATAGTATTATACATGGTACATTCTGGGTATAGTATTATACATGGTATATTCTGGGTATAGTATTATACATGGTATATTCTGTGTATAGTATTATACATGGTATATTCTGGGTATAGTATTATATATGGTACATTCTGGGTATAGTATTATATATGGTATATTCTGGGTATAGTATTATATATGGTATATTCTGGGTATAGTATTATACATGGTATATTCTGGGTATAGTATTATACATGGTATATTCTGGGTATAGTATTATATATGGTATATTCTGGGTATAGTATTATACATGGTATATTCTGGGTATAGTATTATACATGGTATATTCTGGGTATAGTATTATACATGGTATATTCTGGGTATAGTATTATACATGGTATATTCTGTGTATAGTATTATACATGGTATATTCTGGGTATAGTATTATACATGGTATATTCTGGGTATAGTATTATATATGGTACATTCTGGGTATAGTATTATATATGGTACATTCTGGGTATAGTATTATATATGGTATATTCTGGGTATAGTATTATATATGGTACATTCTGGGTATAGTATTATACATGGTACATGCTGGGTATAGTATTATACATGGTATATTCTGGGTATAGTATTATATATGGTATATTCTGGGTATAGTATTATACATGGTATATTCTGGGTATAGTATTATACATGGTATATTCTGGGTATAGTATTATATATGGTACATGCTGGGTATAGTATTATACATGGTATATTCTGGGTATAGTATTATACATGGTACATTCTGGGTATAGTATTATATATGGTATATTCTGGGTATAGTATTATACATGGTACATTCTGGGTATAGTATTATATATGGTATATTCTGGGTATAGTATTATACATGGTATATTCTGGGTATAGTATTATACATGGTATATTCTGGGTATAGTATTATACATGGTATATTCTGGGTATAGTATTATATATGGTACATTCTGGGTATAGTATTATATATGGTATATTCTGGGTATAGTATTATATATGGTACATTCTGGGTATAGTATTATACATGGTACATGCTGGGTATAGTATTATACATGGTATATTCTGGGTATAGTATTATATATGGTATATTCTGGGTATAGTATTATACATGGTATATTCTGGGTATAGTATTATACATGGTACATTCTGGGTATAGTATTATACATGGTATATTCTGGGTATAGTATTATACATGGTATATTCTGGGTATAGTATTATACATGGTATATTCTGGGTATAGTATTATACATGGTATATTCTGGGTATAGTATTATATATGGTATATTCTGGGTATAGTATTATATATGGTATATTCTGGGTATAGTATTATATATGGTATATTCTGGGTATAGTATTATAGATGGTACATTCTGGGTATAGTATTTTATATGGTATATTCTGGGTATAGTATTATACATGGTATATTCTGGGTATAGTATTATACATGGTATATTCAGGGTATAGTATTATATATGGTACATTCTGGGTATAGTATTATATATGGTACATTCTGGGTATAGTATTATATATGGTATATTCTGTGTATAGTATTATACATGGTATATTCTGGGTATAGTATTATATATGGTACATTCTGGGTATAGTATTATACATGGTACATTCTGGGTATAGTATTATACATGTTATATTCTGGGTATAGTATTATATATGGTATATTCTGGGTATAGTATTATACATGGTATATTCTGGGTATTGTATTATACATGGTACATTCTGGGTATAGTATTATACATGGTATATTCTGGGTATAGTATTATATATGGTATATTCTGTGTATAGTATTATACATGGTATATTCTGGGTATAGTATTATACATGGTATATTCTGGGTATAGTATTATATATGGTATATTCTGGGTATAGTATTATACATGGTACATTCTGGGTATAGTATTATATATGGTATATTCTTGGTATAGTATTATATATGGTATATTCTGGGTATAGTATTATATATGGTATATTCTGGGTATAGTATTATATATGGTATATTCTGGGTATAGTATTATATATGGTATATTCTGGGTATAGTATTATACATGGTATATTCTGGGTATAGTATTATACATGGTATATTCTGGGTATAGTATTATACATGGTACATTCTGGGTATACTATTATATATGGTATATTCTGGGTATAGTATTATATATGGTATATTCTGGGTATAGTATTATATATGGTATATTCTGGGTATAGTATTATATATGGTATATTCTGGGTATAGTATTATATATGGTATATTCTGGGTATAGTATTATATATGGTATATTCTGGGTATAGTATTATACATGGTATATTCTGGGTATAGTATTATACATGGTATATTCTGGGTATAGTATTATACATGGTATATTCTGGGTATAGTATTATACATGGTACATTCTGGGTATAGTATTATATATGGTATATTCTGGGTATAGTATTATATATGGTATATTCTGGGTATAGTATTATATATGGTATATTCTGGGTATAGTATTATATATGGTATATTCTGGGTATAGTATTATATATGGTATATTCTGGGTATAGTATTATACATGGTACATTCTGGGTATAGTATTATATATGGTATATTCTGGGTATAGTATTATACATGGTATATTCTGGGTATAGTATTATACATGGTATATTCTGGGTATAGTATTATATATGGTATATTCTGGGTATAGTATTATATATGGTATATTCTGGGTATAGTATTATATATGGTATATTCTGGGTATAGTATTATACATGGTACATTCTGGGTATAGTATTTTATATGGTATATTCTGGGTATAGTATTATACATGGTATATTCTGGGTATAGTATTATACATGGTATATTCAGGGTATAGTATTATATATGGTACATTCTGGGTATAGTATTATATATGGTACATTCTGGGTATAGTATTATATATGGTATATTCTGTGTATAGTATTATACATGGTATATTCTGGGTATAGTATTATATATGGTACATTCTGGGTATAGTATTATACATGGTACATTCTGGGTATAGTATTAAACATGTTATATTCTGGGTATAGTATTATATATGGTATATTCTGGGTATAGTATTATACATGGTATATTCTGGGTATAGTATTATACATGGTACATTCTGGGTATAGTATTATACATGGTATATTCTGGGTATAGTATTATATATGGTATATTCTGTGTATAGTATTATACATGGTATATTCTGGGTATAGTATTATACATGGTATATTCTGGGTATAGTATTATATATGGTATATTCTGGGTATAGCATTATACATGGTACATTCTGGGTATAGTATTATATATGGTATATTCTTGGTATAGTATTATATATGGTATATTCTGGGTATAGTATTATATATGGTATATTCTGGGTATAGTATTATATATGGTATATTCTGGGTATAGTATTATATATGGTATATTCTGGGTATAGTATTATACATGGTATATTCTGGGTATAGTATTATACATGGTATATTCTGGGTATAGTATTATACATGGTACATTCTGGGTATAGTATTATATATGGTATATTCTGGGTATAGTATTATATATGGTATATTCTGGGTATAGTATTATATATGGTATATTCTGGGTATAGTATTATATATGGTATATTCTGGGTATAGTATTATATATGGTATATTCTGGGTATAGTATTATATATGGTATATTCTGGGTATAGTATTATACATGGTATATTCTGGGTATAGTATTATACATGGTATATTCTGGGTATAGTATTATATATGGTATATTCTGGGTATAGTATTATACATGGTATATTCTGGGTATAGTATTATATATGGTATATTCTGGGTATAGTATTATACATGGTATATTCTGGGTATAGTATTATACATGGTATATTCTGGGTATAGTATTATACATGGTATATTCTGGGTATAGTATTATACATGGTATATTCTGGGTATTGTATTATATATGGTACATTCTGGGTATAGTATTATACATGGTATATTCTGGGTATAGTATTATATATGGTATATTCTGGGTATAGTATTATACATGGTACATTCTGGGTATAGTATTATACATGGTATATTCTGGGTATAGTATTATATATGGTATATTCTGGGTATAGTATTATACATGGTATATTCTGGGTATAGTATTATACATGGTATATTCTGGGTATATTATTATACATGGTATATTCTGGGTATAGTATTATATATGGTACATTCTGGGTATAGTATTATATATGGTACATTCTGGGTATAGTATTATACATGGTACATTCTGGGTATAGTATTATACATGGTATATTCTGGGTATAGTATTATACATGGTACATTCTGGGTATAGTATTATACATGGTATATTCTGGGTATAGTATTATACATGGTATATTCTGGGTATAGTATTATATATGGTATATTCTGGGTATAGTATTATATATGGTATATTCTGGGTATAGTATTATATATGGTACATTCTGGGTATAGTATTATATATGGTACATTCTGGGTATAGTATTATATATGGTATATTCTGGGTATAGTATTATATATGGTATATTCTGGGTATAGTATTATATATGGTACATTCTGGGTATAGTATTATATATGGTATATTCTGGGTATAGTATTATACATGGTATATTCTGGGTATAGTATTATACATGGTATATTCTGGATATAGTATTATACATGGTATATTCTGGATATAGTATTATACATGGTACATTCTGGGTATAGTATTATATATGGTATATTCTGGGTATAGTATTATATATGGTATATTCTGGGTATAGTATTATATATGGTATATTCTGGGTATAGTATTATACATGGTATATTCTGGGTATAGTATTATATATGGTATATTCTGGGTATAGTATTATATATGGTATATTCTGGGTATAGTATTATATATGGTATATTCTGGGTATAGTATTATATATGGTACATTCTGGGTATAGTATTATACATGGTATATTCTGGGTATAGTATTATACATGGTATATTCTGGGTATAGTATTATATATGGTATATTCTGGGTATAGTATTATATATGGTATATTCTGGGTATAGTATTATATATGGTATATTCTGGGTATAGTATTATATATGGTATATTCTGGGTATAGTATTATACATGGTATATTCTGGGTATAGTATTATATATGGTATATTCTGGGTATAGTATTATATATGGTATATTCTGGGTATAGTATTATATATGGTATATTCTGGGTATAGTATTATATATGGTATATTCTGGGTATAGTATTATATATGGTATATTCTGGGTATAGTATTATACATGGTATATTCTGGGCATAGTATTATACATGGTATATTCTGGATATAGTATTATATATGGTACATTCTGGGTATAGTATTATATATGGTACATTCTGGGTATAGTATTATATATGGTACATTCTGGGTATAGTATTATATATGGTATATTCTGGGTATAGTATTATATATGGTATATTCTGGGTATAGTATTATATATGGTATATTCTGGGTATAGTATTATATATGGTACATTCTGGGTATAGTATTATATATGGTATATTCTGGGTATAGTATTATACATGGTATATTCTGGGTATAGTATTATATATGGTATATTCTGGGTATAGTATTATATATGGTATATTCTGGGTATAGTATTATATATGGTATATTCTGGGTATAGTATTATATATGGTATATTCTGGGTATAGTATTATATATGGTACATTCTGGGTATAGTATTATATATGGTATATTCTGGGTATAGTATTGTACATGGTATATTCTGGGTATAGTATTATATATGGTTTATTCTGGGTATAGTATTATACATGGTATATTCTGGGTATAGTATTATATATGGTATATTCTGGGTATAGTATTATACATGGTATATTCTGGGTATAGTATTATACATGGTATATTCTGGGTATAGTATTATATATGGTATATTCTGGGTATAGTATTATACATGGTATATTCTGGGTATAGTATTATACATGGTATATTCTGGGTATAGTATTATATATGGTACATTCTGGGTATAGTATTATACATGGTATATTCTGGGTATAGTATTATACATGGTACATTCTGGGTATAGTATTATATATGGTATATTCTGGGTATAGTATTATACATGGTATATTCTGGGTATAGTATTATACATGGTATATTCTGGGTATAGTATTATATATGGTATATTCTGGGTATAGTATTATACATGGTATATTCTGGGTATAGTATTATACATGGTATATTCTGGGTATAGTATTATATATGGTACATTCTGGGTATAGTATTATATATGGTACATTCTGGGTATAGTATTATATATGGTATATTCTGGGTATAGTATTATACATGGTATATTCTGGGTATAGTATTATATATGGTACATTCTGGGTATAGTATTATACATGGTATATTCTGGGTATAGTATTATACATGGTACATTCTGGGTATAGTATTATATATGGTACATTCTGTGTATAGTATTATACATGGTATATTCTGGGTATAGTATTATATATGGTACATTCTGGGTATAGTATTATATATGGTACATTCTGGGTATAGTATTATACATGGTATATTCTGGGTATAGTATTATATATGGTATATTCTGGGTATAGTATTATATATGGTATATTCTGGATATAGTATTATACATGGTATATTCTGGGTATAGTATTATACATGGTATATTCTGGGTATAGTATTATATATGGTATATTCTGGGTATAGTATTATATATGGTACATTCTGGGTATAGTATTATACATGGTACATTCTGGGTATAGTATTATACATGGTATATTCTGGGTATAGTATTATACATGGTACATTCTGGGTATAGTATTATACATGGTACATTCTGGGTATAGTATTATATATGGTATATTCTGGGTATAGTATTATATATGGTACATTCTGGGTATAGTATTATATATGGTATATTCTGGGTATAGTATTGCACATGGTATATTCTGGGTATTGTATTATATATGGTATATTCTGGGTATAGTATTATATATGGTACATTCTGGGTATAGTATTATACATGGTACATTCTGGGTATAGTATTATACATGGTACATTCTGGGTATAGTATTATATATGGTATATTCTGGGTATAGTATTATATATGGTACATTCTGGGTATAGTATTATACATGGTACATTCTGGGTATAGTATTATACATGGTATATTCTGGGTATAGTATTATATATGGTACATTCTGGGTATATTATTATACATGGTACATTCTGGGTATAGTATTATATATGGTATATTCTGGGTATAGTATTGCACATGGTATATTCTGGGTATAGTATTATCCATGGTACATTCTGGGTATAGTATTATATATGGTACATTCTGGGTAGCTCTAGTTGTCCTATACTTATCGTCGCCATTATTCGCACGTACGGTTGGCGCTGATGTTGCCTGTGAATATTTTTGTACCGTATTCGTGAAGTTGCAATATTGCCGCATGTTTGTAACTCGTTATTATTAACTGCAAAATACGGCGCGCTCATATAATAAAACTGATCTTGTTATACAAATGAGACCAATAATAAATGACCCTCAATGCGTCGCGCTAAAACCTAAAAACGCTGAAGCATGTGACCGACGCCGTCATCATGAACGTTTTGCGACTTTTTCCTTCACCCTCAACAAATCCTTAGATGATTTCACGTAATGCGACATTGTTATTCTCGTGATTCCGCATATTTTTATGGGGGAAATCGGCGCTTTGAACATCGAGGACCAGTCGCCTCATGTACGTGAGTGCGCGCTGTAATTCGCGTCATGACGAATATGGCGCATAGACCGTCCATACTGGCGTCAGCACGGATACACCTTCCCTCCATTGTTTGCGCTCTTGGTACTTACGGTCGGATCTCGGTAGGTGTTCCCGGGCAGGAATGGCAGCCCATGTACAGGATGAGAGGACATGATGTCTGCCGGGTCTCTCCAGCGTCTCCCAGGATGTCTCTTTCCTTTCCAGTCTATGGGCCTGGCTGTCTCTCTGCAGCTTTTTCTGTTGCCGGGCAACGGTCACGACTCTGGTCTCTATAGTAACAGTAAACACTATTTGGTGGCTACGCCCCCAGGTCACCTGACTCCATCGGCTTCTTTGTACTGCGTGTGACCCCGGGACTCCTGTATACACTCTGCATAGTATTCCCGTATACCGCCCCGTTCAATTCAAATTAAGGAGCTGTACTGTATTCACACAGAGCATTTTGCTGCATTTTTGTGCTTTTTCGTGCCATTTTTATAGGTGTTTTTTATGCGTATTTTATGCGGCCAGATGTTACATTAAAGTTTATGGTAATATATAAAAAACACTACACACTGCATTTTGGTTTGTGGCGTTTTTAGGGGGAATTCACACTGAGTTTTTTGGCACTTTTTTTGACGTGGAAATCGCGTTGGAAACCGCACCAAAAATGTCTTAAAACGCCTCCCATTCATTTCAATGGGAGGCGTTTTTTCCCGCGAGCGGTTTTTAGAAGCGACATGCCCTGTCTTCGGGCGTTTCCATCTCTGACCTTCCATTGACATCAATGGGAGGCAGAGAAAGCGTGTTTCGCTGCGTGTTTTTGGATGCAGTTTTAAATTGCCAGAAAAAAATCTGTGTGTGAAGGAGGTCTTAGTAAAAAAATTAAAAAACACTTATTGGTCACCCATCTTTCCCAGAGTCCTGAATGGCAAAATGTCTAGTTATATGTCTAGGCGCAATTAGTGTCAGTATCCAGCTGCGACGGAGGCTCAGATATGAACAGAACCTTACCATTTAGGACATCCAGCTTTCCCAGAGCCCTGAATGGCAAATCTGTCTAGTGTTGAATCTCTTGCTATATACCTAGGTAAAATTGCCATTCAGGAGACCCAGCTTTCCTAAACACCCGAAGGGCAAAATATCTATTTACCCAGTGATCCTTCCCCTGCTGTATTACTAGAAATGATCATTCACAAGACCCAGCTTTCCAAGCATCCTTAATGGCATAGCATCTCTGCTGTATAACTAGATTAAATTACTATTCAGGAGACCCGACTTTCTCAGATGCCTGAATGGAAAATCTGTCTAATTATGCCGTCATACATCTCTTGTATACAGAGACAGATGACATTTTGCATACCCAGCTTTTCTAGAGTCCTGAATGGAAAGTCTGCCTAGCTATGCAGTGTTGCATAGACATAATTGCTATTTAGTAGCTTGGAAAAGCAGGGTGACAATCCCTGTGAGGTGGTGGCCACACTGGTAGTCACCCAGCTTTCCCAGAAATAGGTATAACTGTATTTTCCTCCCATAGAGGCAGGGTAAGCGACTGCTATGGGGCCCGTGGCGGGTGGGGGACACACTGAGCTGCTTCCCCTGCTTGCCATGACACTGTCGTAGTGACTACCAGCAGCCACCACTAGGGGGAGCTCACTGCATGCAGATTTATTCAGTACCCATTGAGTTTACTACTAGCGGCAAAACTTGGTATGCATTGAGCTCCCCCTAGTGGTGACTGCAGGCAGTCAGAAATATATTGTTTAGCAAGTCAGAACAGCAGAGCCCCCTATATACAGATATATTATGAGGTCAATCAGCACAGAACTTTGTAGGAACGGTGGGCATTAACTTTAATAAATGTGTAGTGCTCTGAGGGTGGGGGGGATCATTCTGAGTTTTGCTATGAGGTCCTATAATTTCTATGTATACTGTTTCTCCTGTAGGGCCTCTAGAGAGAGAGTTCACAGTTCGGAGGTCCATACATTCAGTATTGGGCAAGCATTCACAGTCCTGGGGGGTTCACAAACTTATCTGCATCATGACCTGTACTCTGCGCCAGCCAGACTTGTAGTATTGTAGTAAAGAATTGGAGGATTATATGGCGGCTGAGCATATAATACATGGATGGCTTGAGTTTGCCAGAGCGTCTCTTCTTTCTGGTTCATAGGGGGGGGGGGGTACCAAGCGGGTGACCCCTCCCCCCCTGCGTTGTCTTCATGACGCTACCCACGGGCAAAGAAATTGTAAAATAAATTCTGGGTGGTCATGAGTTAATGTATTACACAGAATTAGGGATTATATTCTGGATTGTGTTACGCTGATGATGATGATTATTTTTTATTACTGTTATTATCAAAATTATTATACAAAATATATAAAAGTATATAAAATATATTATTATTAATCCATAATAATAATAATAATAATAATAATACCTGCAATTAGGGACTTGGAGGGGGCGGAATGCCTTGATCAAATTGGAAAGAAATAATTTTTACAATATCATCTAAAATAAAAATATGAAAAATAAAATAAAAAAAGTTACCACTTAATACCATTTATTTTTCTACGTAATTATGTATAGAATAATAATAATATTAATAATAGTAATAATAATAATTTATATTAATAATAATTAAATAATAATAATAATAATAAAATAATAATGATAGTAATAACAATAATAATAATAATAATAATAATAATAATAAAATAATAATGGTAATAACAATAATAATAATAATAATAATAATAATAATAAAAAATGTTTCAACTATTCCAGTGCTGAACACATGGTGGCGCTTTTCTATAATGTAGTAGATATTGTTGTGTCCGCACTGTCATATTACATAGGCTCCTTCACATACTATGGAGTAATAACCTGCTCATCCGTGCAGTTAGTGATGACTGTGGATGATGGAAGGGGAAGTGAAAAATGTAATGTGGCCCCATTCCAAGTTTTACTATAGAGCCCCATGGTTACCACTGGTGTTTGCATTATCCCTTCTCTGCAGTATTACTTTTTTTGCATTATTTTTGTGCTGTGACATCATGTGTACATTAAACCTGCGTGTGACATTATTATATGTTACTTTTTCCTACACCGTGATGTCACAGTTTACATGGTGACTTTTTTTTTGTGTGCATTATTCCTGTGCTATAATATAATGGTTAGAATTATATATATTAGTGTGTATAATTCCTGTGCTATAATGTCACTGAGTAGATTATCCCTGTACTGTGACATCACTGTGTGCATTATCCCTGTACTGTGACATCATTTTGCACATTATCCCTGCATTGTGACATCACGGTGTGCTTTATTACTGTACTGCAATATCACTGTGCATTATCTATGCACTGTGACATCAGTGTGCATTATCACTGTATTGTGACATCATTTTGCACATTATCCCTGTACTGTGACATCACTGTGTACATTATCCTTGTACTGTGACATCACTGTGGCATTATCACTGTATTGTGACATCACTGTGAACTTTACCCCTGTACTGTAATTTCATTGTGCATTATCCCACTATTGTAACATCAATGTGAGCACTACCTATGTTCTGTGACATCACTGTGCACATATCCCACTTTAGAGACATCACTGTTAACATTATCTCAGTATTGCTACATTGTAACATATCCCCGTGAGCATGGTCCCTGTTCTGTGACATCACTGGGTGCATCGTCTTTACACTTTGATATCACTGTGCACATTATCCCTGTACTTTGACGGAACCTATTGTTACAAAAAAGTAATCCCCTCCTTGGCAGCTGTAGATGTGTATTGGATGTAGTGCAGCTATAAACGTTCTGCGTATCGTGCAGATTTTGGGTCTTTTTCCTTCCCTCCGCTGGTTTCCATAAATACCCACTTTCTTCCTCCATGCCTGCTGAGTGGGCGGGCTTTTCCTGGTGATGTAAGAGCTGTGCTGTGAACTCTGAGCCAATCATATGTCTCTCCTTGCTTGGCCACTTGCATCTTCCTAATTCTTTGTATACGTTTGGTATTTCCCATACGTAGAAATATATACATTCTATTCTTGGATACACAATTGCTTCCTGGCAGGGGCATACATACTGCACCATAGAGGCAGACCATGCTATAGGCCCTAGTGGGTTCAATCCCCTTTGATATTGGACTGGGTTGCTTCTCCACAGAGAACTGCATTCTTAGCAAACGGGGTGGAAATTGGCCCCAAGGTCATGGAAAGGCATGGGTGGAGAAACTTGGCACCATAATAGTGGGATATTTTGTTTTTTATTTATTCCTGTTACTTATATAGCGCCAACATACTCTGCAACACTGTACAAAGGTCCAGACTTACTGTCCCCATTGGGCTCACAATCTAAATTCCCTGTCAGTATGTTTTTGGAGGAAACCCCCCACAAACACAGGGAGAACATACAAACTCCACGCAGATGTTATCCTCGGTTGGATTTGAACCCAGGACCCCAGACCCCAGACCTTGTTTTCTGGGCCCCACGGCAGAAAACAAAAAATCCCACTATTACGATGAGTTTCTCCACCCATGTAGACCACAGCCCCCTGGTACATGCATTTGTAACATAAGATAGGTATGGTAAGATAATACACATCTTATCCCACAGGTAAATAACATACGTGAAACAGTAAAGAATTCTTTCAAGGATACAATTAAAGTTTATACTTTAATTAAAGGAATTGTCTGGTTTGGCTTAGATCTATTCAAGAATGTCTCTGAACAGTGAGAGGGTTGGGAGAGGAAGAGTATTGTCATTGCCAGGGAGAGCTTAGTGAGGGAGGGAGAAGGACCATTTAGATGATCAGATGCAGGAGAGGACTGACCAGTCAGGCAATCGGGCACCGTCTGAGGTTTCAAAGCATTAGGAGGGTCTACAGAATTTCACTTAGAAATTGAACGATATGTCTTTATGAAGGGGTCAAGCCCATAACCCTTAATTCCCAGGAGCCAAGACAACTCTCAGTCCACTCCTGACCGGGTGACAGAAAAATGATCTCCAGGATACTTGACATGGCTGACATTAGTAGCTATAAGATAGAGGCCAAAGAGCTGAGATCAGAAGTGAATGATGGAGAATGTAGAAAAAGATGGCGTTCAACAGTCCTGATTTTTGTGGGTCTAACCCGTTGTTCGAAATGCAAAATAGGCATTTATGCTAATTTGCTTTTCCAAAAAGGGCGTTTCTGTAGTTTTTGGTGATGTTCTCGATCAGAACGGGGATGGAGCTTAACATATCTTCCGATTACGTTAAAAGTGACTGCGCATAAGGATTCACAGCAGCATAGTTTTAATTGACTAGACATACATTTAAAAAAAAAATTATTAAAAGCATCAGGAGTGTAAAAAGTATTTTATTATATTTGGTCACCATGTACAAGTTACACCAAGTTAAGAAACTTGATGCAAACCACCGGTACGTTACACAGTTGGGACCAAGAAATAATTCTAAAAATTTCAAATTATTAAAAAAATATTATCCATTTCATTAAAAATAATCTGGGTAAATTCTAGTAGAAGTAGTCAAAATTTTGAGATGGTGGGTAGGCCACTACATTTTTTAAAGGGGGTCTCCTCTTTGGACAACCCATTTCCGTATACCCTATTAGTAATTTATAGTTGCCTGGAGACCCGCTCGCAGGGTAGTGGTTGTCCAAAATCGACTATCCTTTTAAGCTTGATATAGACGTAGAGATTTTTCAATGAGAAACGTGAACGATAATAGTTACATGTATAGTAAGGAAACAACCGGCTCGGACTACACTTGGTTGCTAGAATCAATAGGTTAGACCGTTTTGATCGATGAGGCCAAATTTATACTATAGAATATACTAGTACAGTACCAGGTATTAAAACATGTCTTCATCATACATAGAAAAACCTACACAAAATGGGTGTAAGTGACTCCACCATATCAGCAGCCTAACAATCCATAAATATATAATAAAAAAATAAAAAAATAAAAAATCTAAAATCGCATTAGACTGTTATGCTCCATCTGTTTTAGACATGTTGTATTCCCTTGTTATGAATATGCAAATGTACAATTTTATTTTTATAACACTGATTTATTCTTCTGTGTTGTAATGTCAAAATATTTATTCAAATGAGACCCCGCCCCTGAGGAGCTAACAATGTAATTTTCCCTGTATACGTATAGACACTTGGGTCAGCAAGGCTGTACATATAAGGCAGCCCCATTAAAGTTGCCATGGGCCCCAGCATATGTCTTGTTCCCCAAGACATATAGAGGTGCCGGCATAGAGTGCCCCTTCTGTACAGGCACCACAAATGAGAGCAAACGGGCTCAAGGATCACTCCTTACTGGCAAATGACTGGAGGCGTGTTGAAGTGAATGAGAAACCAGAAGGGGCCTCTTTTTTATTTCTGCTACATATTTCTCAGCAGGGCTGGTTCTTAGTGTATGTGGCCCATTGGGCGACAGAGTTGCATTGGCTCCCTTGTCTAACTAGCCATGGTTTGACAAGCAAAAAGCGAGTTTACTCAGGTCATAATTCTCCTCAAAGTCCAGTAGGTCCCGCCGAGATTTGCCTCCTGTTGATACTGGCCCTGACCCTGAGGGCCCATCATGAGTGCTTGGAGCCTTTTTGCTACCTGAAGTAAAAAATATAATGACTCCCTTTGTGCAGGGATGGATTCAATATCTTCCCAAATGCTGGCTACCTATTGTCAGGGAAGGATGTCAAATCAGGTTAAGTTCTCACCTTACCTTATGGATGGTGCACCCATGGGGCCAATTAAACTATTGTGTTTTTGAAGTGTGGGAATAAAAACCCTATGGACATAAGGAGAATGTACATATTTCATGCAGATGATGTTCTAGTTGGATTTGAACCCAGAACAATAGCACCATAAATCAATAGTGCGAACCACTGAGTCAACATTGCATCTATCCTCACAAGGGAATGTGACTAATAGTCCAAACTCTCAAATTTATAAGTGGATTCATCGAGCTTTGAACATTTCCTTTAATTACTTGTCACCGTGGTCACATGTTTACTTTTTATTAAAAATTATTATATACTGGCTAATATGGAATAACTGGCCACTGGCATAAAACGAGGGTGCCGGTGGACCAAGAGTTTCATGTGCAGTATATGTCCACTCGAAGAACATGTGGACATCACGCAAAGGCCAGCCTCATTGCATCTAGTCATTATTTTCCAGTGCAAACTAGACACTTCAGCCAGCCTTTAGCACAATCATTTTATACAGGTTTTATATTATTTTATATATTGTATGATTAATTATTAGAACAAGTAAGACATACCCATATATATATATATCTACATCGCCAGCACCAGTTCATTCCGTACTTGTTAGGACTGTTTGTGAGTATAATAAGTTACAAGGAGAATGGAAAGGAATAATGTTAAAGGGGTTTTTCACTTTCTGACAACTGATGACCTATCCACCAGATAGGTCATCAGTGTATGATCGGTGCGTGTCCGACACCTGGACCCCACACCGATCCACCACTCCGGCTGCCTCCGTGCACCGGATGTTTGGAACGTATGCAGTAGTTGAAGCCGGAAGCAGATGGCTCCGACCACTGCATAGCAGGCGTTCGGCAGAACTGCAGCTCGGCCACTATTCTTTGATCGGAGCCATCTGTTTTCAGCAATATCGTCCGGTGCCCTGAGGCAACAGGAGTGGCGGATCGGTGCGGCGTCCGGGTATCGGACACGCACTGATCATATACTGATGACCTATCCAGTGGATAGGTCATCAGTTGTCAGAATGTGGAAAACCCCTTTAAGGTGCCCATACACATTAGATGAAACTTGACCCAACCTGCCGGTTGACGAACTAATGTGTACTGGGGCCCCCTACTCTCCCCTTGACGGCAGATGTCGGTGGAAAGAAGGATCTGGTTCATACACTTAAGATAACTGTCAGCTGATTGCTAGTTCGGCCCCCAGCTTTTCGTCCCAACTCCACCATTAACATTTTTATTTCACATGGGAGAGGAGAATAAAGGATTAGGAATGCGAGAACAAAAGGATCCAACATACCGGATCCTTCTTTCCCATGACACCTGCCGTGGGGGCAAAGTTCGAAGACCTTCATACACATTAGATAATCAGCTGATCTCGATTGGAGAGTTCGGACAACCGTTATCTTATGTCTATGGCCACCGTAAGTCTTGGACTCAAAATTGAATAAAGGAGGGGATCTAGATACTAGCAGGCTCTTCTTACCAAAATGTTAGAGATTCTATCATTTAAGATGGTCTCATTCTTCAAACGGATACAAAAAATATAAGTGAAAATTGGTCGTCTCTGGGAAACAGTAATTTTTTTCCAAAAATTTTAATGTGCCCATTATCAAACCCTTTCATTTTTCCCCTTAGAAAATCTCTTTGCTTTTCCTCAATACAGTGGAGGTTGAGGACAAGAAATCTTCGAGGTTGAGACATGTTCACCTTAAGACCAATATAAAGTTTGAACCAGGACTTCATCATGATGCTGACCGAAAGTGTTAGAATAAGACACATGAAAGATATCAACTGCAAGGATGAGTTCAAGGTTGGACTGGCCCACCAGAGGCTTCTACAGGTCGCAAGGTCCATTAGATCCAGCAGAAGACAGTCCTATCTAAAGCCGACAGTGAAACGGATCAATTGCTGTTGGTGTTAATCCGCTTTTATACGAAATTTCTCATATAGCCTAATAGTCCTTATTGATGAGTTATTAAACTATAATGGGGAACGTAACTGATGGCTAGGCTCACAGAACCATGTCCTCTGATGAGCCCAAAGTGCTTCAGTCCAACACTACATAAGCTTGGATCATGTGGGAAGTGCAATTGTTAAACATTGAGTAACTGATTACGTAGATTATTGTAACATCTCCTTTAGATATCTTCTCTAAATCTTTAGGTGATGCTTGAAAAACCGACACTGCCCTTCCATGCTGGATCTGGTCCCCGTGTCATCCAGAACTTCCACCATCTGGATAGGAGGTAATGTGTTGAATGAGGTTTTGAAGCAAATAAGGGCGTATATACCATAGAGCTGCCCCATGTGGCTCTTAAAGAAAGAAGGCCCAGTCCTGGTTGGTCCTATCTTCTTTCCCCTCTACTAAAAAACATCATTGTTTCCAGAGTGGTGGGGATTGGTGCAATGGTCATGGAAAGGACGTGAAGACGGAACAAACACCTGGCCCTTCTGTCCTTGCTAATCATACCTGACACCCTAATGGGGGGCCTAGTTTGATCTTTCATATGGAGCCGCTCTCTTCTATATACGTCAATTGGGGGTGTCCAAACTCCCCCCCCATATATCGAGGGAAAAGAAGGATCAGACATATCGGATAAGCCGATGCCAGAGGTGCCTAGCAGTGGCTTATTCCCCTCTCCTGATTGACGAGTGTGCATGGGTATGGGGGTGTCTGGAGAAATAGCCAAGGGACAAATGAGCCGTACAGCCGAGAGCTATCTAAAGTTTATGGCCACCTTTAATGACAACCAGCATTTTGCAGAGTTCTCAAAGTGAATGTTGCATGACTGAAGTCTACTGGCCATTTATAGCCCGAAAATATACTAAACAGTGGCGTGAAAGTTTTTAGCTGGTTTTCCTACTTAAAAGGTCCAAATATTTTTTAAGGCAGCCAAATCCTACAAATAATCTTTAAACATCTAACTTAGAAAAGTACTACCAATGATCACATTTCTCCAGGTCGTGGCCAAAAATGAAATTCTTCTCTGGGGACTTTCCATCTTAAAAAAAATAAGAAAAAAAATGTGCAATATTCATACGTTTTTTCTTCTGTAAGCCAAGTCCTTATTGCAGCCTTGGACAGAAGTCATTCATTGGAAGCAATTTGTAGGCTAGGCTATAATATTACCTAAATTCAATTTTACATCCAAACCTTAGTGGTAAATAAATATGTAGGATCTATGTTATTAAATAACTTGATCTGGATAACATGTGAAAAAGAAGATGTTCCTTCTATTCATTCTTTGCTAGTTTCTGCTTAATTTTCTGCCGTAGATAGAAGGCCGTCAGAGATGTGCAGATGATGAGTAGGAAAAACGAAAGGCAAGAAACTTGGGTTAACGTTGGGTTATAGCGTGCTGTAAAATGTTCATGTCTGGTCTGGTAGTCTATTAACACAGCCTCCAACTGGGTCAGAGTACATAAACCTAGAAACAAGTGAAAAATTTGGTGGCCATGACCAATGATATCGCATCCACCAGGGAAGAATTTTTCCGGGACGGGACAGGAGAAAAAGTAGGAGCTAATAACAAAGAAGATGATCTGTATAGAATGGTACCAAAAGGCCCGGTCTGAACTGTCTTCCATATAACAAACTATAATCCGATGGACCACTGGGCTGATGTCCAAGATATACGCCAACCCGGATGGGACAACCTGGCAGACCTTCCTCATTACTGGATATGGCCTCCTGTAACGATATTTGGCGTAGCAGCAGCCCACACAGGACATCCATCCGAGTAAAGCAGCTCCTGGCAAGAAGAAAGGCCAGGCTTTTTCATACCAAGCTTGGTGGGAACTGTAGTAGTAATGGGCCAAGGCACTTCCGTACTGGTAAGTGCAAACCCCGACGTAGTCTATGAAATAAAAAGTGTAATGGGCCAGCTTAGATTTGGACTGGAGTAAATGTGCTAGTAGACTGCATGTTAGATAGGTCAATGAGGCCAGTACATATAAGACTAGAGGCATGGATAATGTGTTCCAGACGAAGCTTTCAGATTCCACAAAGGCTCGAAACCTCAAGACAACTGCGAAGGCCACCAAAAGGTGAGTCCAAACATTCACAGATTCATTGTGCTTCTGGAAAAGGCTAAGAAAGTAATATTTCCAGTCTTGGTCTGTTGGTCTATATCCAGTCTGAATATAGGGTTCTCTGAAGAGGTTGGGAACATCCGAGTCCTTGACCGTAGAAGGCATCTTTTTGAGAAGGCCACTTTCGAGGAGCTTGGGGAAGCGACGTAGCTGTTGAGCACTGATAGACAACGTGCTAATGCATTCCAGAATGGCTGTAGTCATTGCCGAAGAATTGAGGTTGATGAAGGTGAATATGATTTGATTTTGTCCTAAAGTGAAGAAGAAAATCGTAAGTCAACTGCGGCAATAATAAAAACATCTACATCATGTGGAAGAACGATGAGTAACCAAGACAAATGCTAGACAAGCGTCTTATTTAATCAGATTTTACATTAGTATCAAAGCCGAATGTATCTTTCCGCTTCTTTAAATGACTAATTTATCAAGATTCACGAGGAGCGAAGGCTTTTAGCTTGATGCAAGGCTGGAAAATCAGAATACTAAAAAATGCCAATGACCATAAGTTTTCATTTTTCCTTGTTACATATAAGTATCATTGGAGCCTGCGGCTCCTTATTACAATAGGGTGAAACCAACGTCCGACAAGGCCGAGGCTCAGACTTATAACCACATGCACTCAGTTTCCAACCAAAGGAAGAATACTTACAAAAAATACCTTTTACATATTCCTCAACCATGGACGAAGGGCTGAATGAAGGACAGAGGCGTAACTTAAATGGCTTGTCCCACAATTTAATATTACATTTCTATGTTAGATCACACAAAACATAAGTTTCTCAATGGGAATATTTTTTATTTATTTTTTAAATGCTCCTGGGTGTAGATATTGCTGTTACATATTTGTTATGGCGCCCCCTGCTGTTCTTTTGATTCCCTCTCAGAACCTTTACCGAATGTGTCCAGTATCGGTGAGAAGACGACGATCCTAATGCGCAAATTCTTATTGGCTGGCCTACACAATAGCAGGAACCACTCCACCGCCATGGTGGTGGAACTGAGCATGTGTGACCATTGGTACTGGACATATAGGCCCACTTTAATTATGCCGTTTACTCCAGGATTTAGCAAAAACAAAAAGTTGCAAATTTCAATCTGTGATAAATTTGCGATACATTTTCAGATTTTTCTCGATATTTGGAAAGTGACGAGAAAAGTGGCCATGGTCTCCAAGGAGACGTCATTTTAGTCAAATTTATTCAACAAAAATCCTGAAAATGGCACCATTTTTTTCTCCAATCAGATTTGTTTTTCTACCTCTTAGTCAGTGCAAAATGCGGCAAATTTATTTGGAAAAATCACGCCAATTTTCTTCTTTAGTAAGTCTGGAGTAAGATACAACAGTCTCAATGTGGGCCCTTAGGCGCCATAAAAAAATATGTAAAATCAATATTTACACAGGAACATTTGTTTTATAGTAATTCCATTTGAAAAATTGTTATGTTTTACATAATTTAATAGAGAAATGTAATATTTCATGGTGACAACCCCAATGAGCACCGGGGGGCCCAATGTAAAATCTGTTACAGTGCCCCACCTGCAATGTGTCATTTATAATACTGGTGTCATCTTATGTGGCAGAGGCGCCTTACAGCCCCCTCAGGTACCAGGGCCTGGGAAGCTACACCCCTGTCCTGGAGAACCCCGGACAAAACATTGTGTGGGCGCCCTTTTTGTGGAATGAAGTAGAGCGAGTATAGCTCAGAAAAACAGTAAGCAGGTAAAAGGTAAACAATGTACTAAATCAGTGTCACACGATCATAACAATGGCTTTCAAGATAACAGTATCATGCAGTGGTCAAATAATACCATTATACATTGCTATAGTAATAGTGCCATACAATGCCCATACAATAGAGCAGAGTGTATATAACACCACCATACAGTGCTCTAATAATAGTGCCATACAATAGAGCAGAGTGTACATAACACCACCATACACTGCTCTAATAATAGTGCCATACAATGCCCATACAATAGACCAGACTGTATAGAACACAACCATACAGTGCTCTAATAATAGTGCCATACAATGCCCATACAATAGACCCGACCGTACATGACACCACCATAGAGTGCTCTAATAATAGTGCCACACAATGCCCATACAATAGAGCAGGCTGTATATAACACCACAATACAGTGCTCTAATAATAGTGCCATACAATAGACCAGACCGTACATGACACCACCATACAGTGCTCTAATAGTGCCACACAATGCCCATACAATAGACCAGACTGTCCATACCACCATACAGTGCTCTAATAATAGTGCCACACAATGCCCATACAATAGACCAGACTGTCCATACCACCATACACTGCTCTAATAATAGTGCCATACAATGCCCATACAATAGACCAGACTGTACATGACACCACAATACACTGCTCTAATAATAGTGCCATACAATGCCCATACAATAGACCAGACCGTACATAACACCATACAGTGCTCTAATAATAGTGTCATACAATAGAGCAGACTGCACATAACACACACCGCTCTAATGAGACCATACAATAGGCCATACTATACAGAGCTTATATAATACCACTATACAATTCTAAAAAACACTGCCATACATTGCACAAATAATACCACCATACACGGATGATATAACCGAACCATACAGCGCCCAAATAATACCACCATACACTGATCATATAACAGAACCATACAGCGCCCAATACCACCATACACTGATCATATAGCAGAACCATACAGCACCCAAATAATACCACCATACACTGATCATATAGCAGAACCATACAGCGCCCAAATAATACCACCATACACTGATCATATAGCAGAACCATACAGCACCCAAATAATACCACCATACACTGATCATATAACAGAACCATACAGCACCCAAATAATACCACCATACACTGATCATATAACAGAACCATACAGTGCCCAAATAATACCACCATACACTGATCATATAACAGAACCATACAGTGCCCAAATAATACCACCATACACTGATCATATAACAGAACCATACAGCACCCAAATAATACCACCATACACTGATCATATAGCAGAACCATACAGCGCCCAAATAATACCACCATACACTGATCATATAGCAGAACCATACAGCACCCAAATAATACCACCATACACTGATCATATAACAGAACCATACAGCACCCAAATAATACCACCATACACTGATCATATAACAGAACCATACAGTGCCCAAATAATACCACCATACACTGATCATATAACAGAACCATACAGTGCCCAAATAATACCACCATACACTGATCATAGATCAGAACCATACAGCGCCCAAATAATACCACCATACACTGATCATATAGCAGAAAAATACAGCACCCAAATAATACCACCATACACTGATCATATAACAGAACCATACAGCGCCCAAATAATACCACCATACACTGATCATATAACAGAACCATACAGCACCTAAATAATAGTGGTCAGGCCCGGCTTCCAAAACTGTTGATTCCAAAACACGGAAGGATCTGGTTAGCGCCTACTATAAAAAAATCCTCAGGGCTAGTGGAGATAAGAGGTTACTGCTACAAAAACGCTTCCCCCTTCCCTGCTGCCAGCGCAGTGCGAATCCAGCTCTGAGGTGAATAGCGGAGCCATGTCTAACTGGTTGCTATGGATACACTGCCTAACAACCAAAGTCTTTTATATGGGGTTGCCAGGCAGAACATCCATAGTTACTAGTCTGTTTCAAATCACTCAAGTCTTCAGATCAAAGCCAAACCGGCGACAAGCTGACAGAAGATATCAGGTATTTGTAGTGATCAAATGATATACTATGCGAATATGGCAATCAGAGATCTGGGAAAGTTGGGTGACTACCAATGGGAAAAACAGCATTTAGTTCATACGAGGCGACTTTTAACGCCTCAGTTTTAAAAAACGGAGTGTAAAAAGATGCTCCGTAATAAGAAGTAGCATGTCACTTCTTGAGGCGTTTATTGGAGCGGATTTTCCATTGAACTCTATGAAAAACCCCTGAAAAGAAGCTCCAAATTAATTAAGGCCGGGTTCACACTGAGTTTTTTTTGCAGGTGGAAAATCTGCCTCAAAATTCCGTTTGGAAGTTTGAGGCAGATTTTCCTCTGCCTACCTGCCGATTTTCGCTGCGTTTTTCGCCCGCGGCCATTGAGCGCTGCGGCCATAAAATGCTGCGAAATACGCTTTCCCTGCCTCCCATCGATGTTAATGGGAGGTTAGAGGCGTAAACGCCCGAAGATAGGGCATGTCCCTTCTTACTACCGCGAGGCGGTTTTACCGCTCGCAGGAGAAAACCGCCTCCGCCTCCCATTGAAATCAATGGGAGGCATTTTCGGCCGGTTTTTGATGTTTTGCGGCGCGGTTTCCGCGTAAAAAAACACACATTAAAAAACTCATTCATTTCCAGCCTCAAAAACGCCTGAAAATCAGAGGATGTTTTCTCTGGAAACAGCTCCGTATTTCCAGACGTTTTTGGTTAAGCGTGTGAACATACCTTTATTCTGCCTCACGACATAGCTGAGCTGTGGCGTTTGTGATGCCGGTGATCCTGTCAGTCCATCCTGAGAGTTGTAGTACCCCAACAGCTGGAGAGGCACGTTGCGGCGCTCTAATTTTAGACCATTATGTTCCTATATCTGTAGACAGTAAAATTCCTTTAATCTGGCATTAATGCTGCTTGATAGGTGCCGGATCAGCAGACATTCTGGATTATTGGACGGTCGTAGAGACGTTTATAAAACGTATAGGAAAACAGCCTGAACTAAAATTAACCCATTGCTTATTTCTTCTCAATTTTTTTTTTGCTCCTGGTTTTTCTGAGACCCCAAGCTATCTTGGAGTTCTCTTCTGGGGTCGAGCGCTAGTGTAGCGCACATTGTGGTTAATTGGATGCCGGATTAAAGGAATTTTTCAACATATATAGGGAAGAGAGATACTGATTTTTAAGTTCTAACAAGTTGCACGACAAACGTAGCTCTGCTACATCTCTCTATATATAGATTATGCTGTTATTTTATGCTTCTCTGTAAAGTGTCCTATGTCTTCTTTCCTATGTATTATACAGGTGTAGTAGAGTTGAGTTTGTCATAGTGATATAACATTGTACTATCTATGGTTTAACATAGGACTGCAGGCAAACCTACCGCATTCTCTTAACTCAAGAGAGTGATCATGATGATCAAGCTCTGCTGGTCTAAAGAGTTAAGGAACTGACTGAGTGCTACTACATCTGCCTATATAGATTATGCTATCACCATATATATAAAATACACACACACACACGCACACGTAGCAGAGCTGAGTTGGTCATGGTGATAAGACAATGTACCATCTATGATTTTACAGCTGCAGGTAATAGTCCTGCATTATCTTATTTCAAGAGATTGACCATGATCTGGATGTTGCCCTAAAGAGTTCAATTACAAACTTAGCTCTGCTACATCTGTATATATCCCTATGTATAAATATATTTTGCGGCCAGCTTACCCTTATTGGAAAGGTCTCTCTCCTCATCTGAAGCCAAAACCTACTTATGAGGAAGCCGCCCAGCAAGGGCCGTGTTTTGTGCGGCACTACACCCTCCTGTCTTTATTAATACCTGAGCTGTAACCAGGCAGGTCCCGGGTGTGGGTGTCAAACACAATGAATGACACATTATGTAAATCTGGAACCTTCCAGGACAACCTGACACAGACAATCTGAAGTCTTTCTCCAAGAAGATCTGTTGCATAATGCTCGTTTGTATAATTCGTATTTCAATTCCTTGACATTCTCAATATCTCTGCTTGCTGTGAGTGAATGGGAATATATGCTTTACATCCAGAGGCTGAAACTCTATGCTGATTATGTCCAACTGACAAAGCTGCAGGGCTCCTTACCAAAGAGAGAGAGAGAGATCTGATACGCTGTAACGAGCCTCCAGCTGTGTCAGTTGGATATAATCAGACTCTGGATGCAAATAAAATATTTCCATTCAGTGACAGCCAACAGCGGGTCTTAAGTATGGTTAGGAATTGAAATACAAGGCTAAAAAGTATCACTAAGAAGAAAGCAATTACAAGATGAGTGGGCAGCGTTCTTTACGGAGCTCCTCTTCTTCCCCTGGCGCTAGTTCCTGACCTAGGGTGTAATAGTAAGGGATGCAGAGGTAGCAATTGTGTTAGGGCCCTCCTAGCTGAGGGGGCCACATAAGACACCATATTATAAATAGCACATAGTATGTGGGGGCCCTGTTGCAGATTTAGCATTGGGGCCCAAGAGCTTCACGTTACACCTCTGTTCCTGGCTATTTTTCCAGAAATGGACAAAAACCCTTAGGGTCAATGCACACGATGCGTATTACATGCGGTTTTGCCACGCGCATTTTTGTGCGGCAAAACCGCAGCGTAATACAGTACCAGCATAGACAATGAGATTCACGGGAATTTATTAAGAGACATGCACCTCTTACTCCAGCAAACTTTATATTAAGACTGAATCATAAAACACCAATGTTAATAAGCCTCCCGCATGTCATACGCCCTATTAATGAATTCTGGGTTAATAGAGGGGGGGGGGGGGGGGTCCCGTGTTCAGGATCCTCATCTCTTGGGCAGAGTGGAGAGCGGTTATAAAGAGCGTGGTTATAAAGAGCGTCTCTTGCTCTGGAGGACCTGTCCTGTATTACACAGACAACATATTGATTTGAATGGACACTGTGTAATGCTTTAAGTCACCTGTGGTGGCACTGTAGGGAAACTGAACACTTGCTGCCAGGATTCCCCACAGATTACAGCTGATCGCACGGGGAACCAGCAGGAGGACACTTTGTGATCATGGGACCTTTCTAACTAGTAAGGATTGTCCAAAGTGGAGAACCTCTTTAACTTTTACTTACATTTTATAAGAGAGACATTAAGACTGTATATCTCATAAAAATTACAAATGTAGTTCTGTGACGATCCGTATAAGTACAGCAACAATGTCTGTGTGAAAGTGGCCGTGTATCTCATAAATGTATCATAGAAGTGCGACGTGCGTGTTAAGAGTTCTCGGGAGCACATATTAAAAAAGATGTCATAATTAGGTCACCGTCCCCCACGTAAGTGCATAAAAATACATGTAGCGATCTCCCAACTCTACTGTGCAGGTGCCGTCTGTATAGTCCGCGCGTGCCCACACTGAAGCCTGTATAGTCCGCGCGTGCCCACACTGAAGCCTGTATAGTCCGCGCGTGCCCACACTGAAGCCTGTATAGTCCGCGCGTGCCCACACTGAAGCCTGTATAGTCCGCGCGTGCCCACACTGAAGCCTGTATAGTCCGCGCGTGCCCACACTGAAGCCTGTATAGTCCGCGCGTGCCCACACTGAAGCCTGTATAGTCCGCGCGTGCCCACACTGAAGCCTGTATAGTCCGCGCGTGCCCACACTGAAGCCTGTCTAGTCCGCGCGTGCCCACACTGAAGCCTGTCTAGTCCGCGCGTGCCCACACTGAAGCCTGTATAGTCCGCGCGTGCCCACACTGAAGCCTGTATAGTCCGCGCGTGCCCATACTGAAGCCTGTATAGTCCGCGCGTGCCCATACTGAAGCCCGCATACACTAGAGCCGCAGTCATACCCGGTTAACGCCTGACTGTGCGCGCGCATTGAATAGAACGGTATTTATGACGCATGCTCAGTTAAACATAGATGGTATACGAGCCATCTTATGTAGGGACACAGTATATCAGCCATACATTGGGGCATAATTCTTTGGAAAAATGGCCTAGATCACGGCATCATACCAAAGCACAAAGTGTAAGAAACCCATTGTGGATTATTCATTAACAGCAGCAATATCTCAGAGCCGATCGTGAAAATAGACACCATCTTTACTATGGTCCGTCGAAGGCATATAGCAGACTGAGGCTCCATTTACACCGGCCAATATGGGCCGTTAGGGTATGTTCACACAGGGCGGATACGCTGCATAAAAGCACACAACGTATACGCACTGTGTGCCGCAGGCAATTCCAGACCAAAAACTGCACCAGTTTTTCGGCCAGAATGTCCGCTGCGGAAAAATGCACAGAAAAAAAAAAAGAGGATACTTACCATGGCGACGCGTCACTCCTGACGGCAGGATGCCCAGCAGCCCTGAGACGAAGTTTCATCCCACGTGACCACTGCATCTTGTGATTGGCTGCAGCAGTCACATGGGATGAAACGTCATCCCAGGAGGCCGGCCTGGATAAAGAAACACAGACTTGGGGTAAGTATAAGATTTTCTTTTTTTTTTAGAGTTGCGTTTTTTGTGCCGGCGTTGCGGTAATTCCGCCACAACATCAGCTATTTGTTCCCTCCTTGAATTCAATAGGGAAAACCTGCAACAAATAAGCAGCGTTTACAAAATAACAATTGACTTGCTGCGGAAAATTCCGCACCGCAGGTCAATTTCTGAGCGTTTTTTCCGCTTATCATTTACGCATTTGTGCAAATCTCATCCACTCTGCGGCTTCTGTAATATGATGCGGATTTTCCGGAATGAAATCCGTTGCGGAAAATCTGCAGTATTCACGCAACATGTGAACTGACCCTAACAATGAGCGCCGATCAACGATACAGCTTGTTGATCGGCGCTCATTTGCTCATTTTATTTCAAACCTAACTTTTAAACCAACATTTAATTCCTCCGGCGCGGCGGTTGCATGTGCCGCTCTCTGCTCTGAGTGACAGCTCTAGCGGCCAATCAGGAGACTCCTACAGGGGGAATTAAACATCATTTTCTCCGTCATGTGACTAGCATGACCGAGAAAAAAAGAGTTTAAAATGCTCCCCCCATGTTAAACTGTTAGCTGTTCAGAGGCCTCAAAACGGCTGACAGATTCCTTTTAGGCTAGGATCACACACACGCAGTTTTTGGTGCAGTTTTTTTGAGCCAAAGCCAAAAGTGGATCCAAAAGGAAGGAAAGGTATAAAGAAAAGACTGATCTATCTCCTTTGTATCCACTCCTGTGTTTGACTCAAAAACTGCACCAAAAACTGCAACAAAACTGTGTGTGTGATCCCGACCTTAAAGAGACAAAACTCAATAACCCTCCAATACAATATCAGCCAGACCTTACGACTTCTCTATGAATAGGGGCGTATTGTTCGGGTCAGAGGAGGACATGTAGTCCGGTGTGTATGTGAAACCAAACCCATCCCAACCTCATAAAGGACATCTAGTCACAAACGAGGGGCGCCAAGCTTTTAGGACATGTTTTTTTTTTTTTTAAAGATATATGCACCTGAGAACTGGTAGTATGCACTTAGCACTTTTATGATGCTTGTATGATAAATTTATGAGATGTGCTGTCACTTTTGTACAGATATTGTTGTACTTAGGGATCATCACAGAGGATCAAATACTGTCCATGGTCATGTGATGGACACACAGGTGCGGGAATCGTTACAGTATGAGTATCAGAGCTGTGTCTTCTAGTCATCCCAGCACCTGTGTGTCCATCACATGGCCATGTAACGATCCCAGCACCTGTGTGTCCATCACATGACCATATAACGATCCCAGCACCTGTGTGTCCATCACATGACCATGTAACGATCCCAGCACCTGTGTGTCCATCACATGACCATGTAACGATCCCAGCACCTTTGTGTCCATCACATGACCATGTAAAGATCCCAGCACCCGTGTGTCCATCACATGACCATGTAACGATCCCAGCACCCGTGTGTCCATCACATGACCATGTAACGATCCCAGGATCTGTGTGTCCATCACATGACCATGTAACGATCCCAGCACCTATGTGTCCATCACATGACCATGTAACGATCCCAGCACCTGTGTGTCCATCACATGACCATGTAAAGATCCCAGCACCTGTGTGTCCATCACATGACCATGTAACGATCCCAGGACCTGTGTGTCCATCACATGACCATGTAACGATCCCAGCACCTGTGTGTCCATCACATGACCATGTAACGATCCCAGCACCCGTGTGTCCATCACATGACCATGTAACGATCCCAGCACCTGTGTGTCCATCACATGACCATGTAACTATCCCAGCACCTGTGTGTCCATCACATGACCATGTAACGATCCCAGCACCTGTGTGTCCATCACATGACCATGTAACGATCCCAGCACCTGTGTGTGCATCACATGACCACGGACAAAATTGTATCCACTGGACGAAAACAATGAAGGTTCCTACTGAATGACAACAAGCAGAGATCTTGAAAACCATGAGGAACTTATACTGGGAGTATATTGGAAAAGAGTATCAGTTTTAATTATATAAAAAAGCACATTTATTTGCAAAAACTGGAAAACCCCTGTAAGTGAAATATTTGCCCATAACAAGTGACCCCACCCACTTTTTTATCTGTCCCAGATTACATTTCGTTGTCCGAATAAGGTGCAGCCCCACCCACGTTTTAATTTGTTTACTCCTGGAATATACATATATATGTGCCCTTAAAAAGTAACTCCACCCACCATTGTCACCGTTCCGCCCCTATTTACATTTCTCTCTCTAATATTAATGCCATTTGGAAAATGTTCCACCTCTGTTAAAAGGGCTGTTCAAGTTTCAAAAAACATGTCTGCTCTTATACAGAAACAGCGCCACACCTGTTTATAGGTTGAGTCTGGTATTGCAGGCCAGCTTCATCGAAGTGAATGGAACTAAGCTGTAATCCCACTCACAACCTGTGGACAGTTGTGGCGCTCTTTTTTTTACAAGAAAGCAAACATATTTTTCTAATTCTGGATGGCAGTCTTTCCAAAGCCTGAAATGTCTGATAACAGGAAACAATAGATCTATTTTCCATGTACAGCAAATAGAGAGCAGAAACATTTTGGAGTTAGTGTCCCTTTAAGGAGTCAGTGCTTTCCTCGTATCACGCAGGTTCATGAAGGAGATACAGGATGGTGTATAACACATGAGCGGCAGCGGAGCCCGGGTGGAGTGATCATCCTGAGGATGTCCAGATATTGAAACAGATGGGATTACCGGTTCAACTGGAGTCTATCAAAACTGGCCTTGTTGCCAATAGCAACCAATCACAACACAGCATTCATTTTTCCAGAGCAGGTTAAGAAATGAAAGCTATGTTCTCATTGGTCACTATGGACAGTTTTACTGTGCCCCATGCCCATTGTTCAAAAGTGTCTAATAAAAAACTGACCTTGTTGCCCATAGCAACCAATCAGCGTTTAGCTTTCATTTCATAAACTGTTCTGGAAAAATGAAAGCTGCATGGTGATAGGTTGCTATGGGCAACAAGGCCTTTGTTTCCATTAGGTGTGCGAAAGTATAGAGCTCTGTCAACCATTAACACAAAGAAATTGTCTAGTAGTGATATTGCTCCAATTCTGTCTACATCCATAGCAATACTTCTCACTATAGGATCTGCAGTGGAGGACACCAAACTTTCCCAAGCTCCTGATTGGCAAATGGGATAGGATCAGGGCATGTATCAATACAGATTTGGCATATAATAAGGCTATGTTCACACAGAGTTTGTCAAAAACGGCCCGAAAATGCCTCCCATTGATTTCAATGGGAGGCGGAGGCGTCTTTTTCCCACTAGCGGTAAAACCGCCTCGCGGGAAAAAGAAGTGACATGCCTTATCTTCGGGCGTTTATGCCTCTGACCTCCCATTGACTTCAATGGGAGGCAGAGAAAGCGTATTTCGCAGCGTTTTATGCCCGCGGCACTCAGTGGCCACGGGCTAAAAACGCAGTGAGAAACGCAGCGAAAATCGGCGTACAGGGAGAGGAAAATCTGCCTCAAACTTCCAAACGGAATTTTGAGGCAGAAATTCCGCCTGCAAAAAACTCTGTGTGAACATAGCCTAAGGGTAAGAAACTGCGTTCGAAAACTCGTGCACATGTGTGACGAATGACCGCATGATTCAGCCTTTAAAAAACGGTGGTATCACTGACAAAATCGTGCGGCCAATCGCCACCGCATGTGGGCGTGACTTCAGCTGCGTGCGGCTGCGTTCTCACTCTATGAAAGTGGGAAAGCTGGATCTGTAATGATGGCCATATTGGTCTTCATCCAACTTTCCCAGGCTTCTGTTACTAAGCAGAATGTAAAAAAGACTATATGTACAGGATCTATAATGATGGCCATATTGGTTGTCACCCAACTTTCCCAGGCTCCTGACGGGCAAATCATACTAGATACGCAGTGATACAGGAGTATATAATATATAACTACATAACGAGGACATTCAATAGTGAGAATCTTGGACGATAACCCTTATAGGTCCTGGTTGCTACCCAACTTTCCCAGATACCTGATTGTCCAACTTTGTCTTTTGACGCAACAGTATGGGATTGCGGTGTGTACGCTGTATAAATCTGGAGAGGCTGCATGACCAAGCTGGTGGGAACTATAATGGCAGCCATACTAGTTGCCACTCAGCTTTCCCAGTAACGGATACAGCTAAGAAACGGCTGAATAGGATCTTTATTAACTTGACAGAAGAGGACGACTACTTATATTTACTGAGGATGATTTCGATTTTAGTGGAAGATGCCATTTAAACGACACATTCCGGTACTAACCACGTAAATAACATGGGCCGACAGACGGGACACAGTAACATACACAGCTCTGCTACTCCTGAAGACACACTATAGAGGAAACCTCACGTAACGGATGGTATTACGTAAGCTGAGCGAGCCGGGAGTGACTGGTACCTTCCGGAAAAGGAGTTTATAGAGGAAGTGAATGTTAACGAGACAAACTTTCCAGAGGTCAGGTGGAAATACTGAGTAAGGCGTCATGCACACGACCGTGCAGGCCGTATACTATGCGCAATTGCGGATAGTATAGAACACATGCTAACCGATGGGTCAATGCGCATGACTGTGGTTTCCACAGTCCGCACATTGCACAGCCTGGACCGCAAATAAAATAGGACATGTCATTATACGGTCCGCAATTGCGCTCCGGGCTCATTGAAATCAATTCACATCTTGTGTGTGCACGATCCGTGATTACGGACGGCCCGTGAATGATACTCTGCGGCCCATTGTGCCGTAATCATGGATCGTGCACACCTCTACGGTCATGTGTATGAGGCCTAACAAAGTATTTAAAGGGGAAGAACCACCTCATGTAAGAATGTCTACCCCTTTCAGCCATAACATTACAACCACCGGCCTAATATTGTGTAGTTCCCCATCGTGCCACCAAAACCGCTTTGACCCGTCGAGGCCTGGACTCCACAAGACCGCTGAAGCTTCCTGTGGTGTCTGGCACAAGATATTAGCAGCAGATCCTTGACGTCCAGTACAGGCCGGACCCGGCAGAAGGCCATAGGGGTAGGCCACCATGGTCAGGGATGTAGGTAGGGAAAGAGCTAAGGGAGTTAGGAGGGGTGGTCAGGAGTTAGTGGGGCGGAGGTTAATGGGGCGAGGCTAGGTGTATTTAAGGGTGGGTTAGTGTGGAGGGGCGCCATTACGGGAGCAGACAGCGTTAACCTTGTCCCTCCCTCCCTAATGTCTTCTTAATCATGTATATTGACATGTCTGTGATTTCGCTTTCTTGCTCGTTGTTTTTGCTTTTTTCACAGGTACGAGGTGTTCCTGAGGAGCGGTGGTTGCAGTGTCGCAGCAGTAGCGTTGCGGATTGGGGGTCCTTGGAGTTGGTGGTAAATTGGTGTGGAGTGGGGGAGGGGTATGGTCCCTCCCTAATTTATTATGGTTTAGTGTTCTGGTCAATTTGGGCTCCTGCTGGGTGGTGTCCCAGGGAGTGGTTGCGGTTTAGGTCAGCCAACTGCAGGTATGACGGTGCCCCTGAGCTTGTAGGGTGACGGCTGGGAGTAAAATACGGTGCAGGTGGGCTGTTTGGTGACAGACTTTTGTAGCTCCAAGGACTCCCCTTCCATTTTTATTCTTATATGTAAACTGTTGTTTCCATTATGTTTGTTTGTAAATAAAATGGCTGCTGTGGCCAAATTTATGAAACACAAGGTGTCCGTGTTTTCATAGGGTATGTTCATACAGAGTTTTTTGACGCAGAAACCGCGCCGCAAAACTCGTCAAAAACGGCCCAAAAATGCCTCCCATTGATTTCAATGGGAGGCGGAGGCGTCTTTTTCCCACGAGCGGTAAAACCGTCTCGCGGGAGAAAGAAGGGACATACCCTATCTTCGGGCGTTTACGCCTCTGACCTCCCATTGACATCAATGGGAGGCAGAGAAAGCGTATTTTGCGGCGTTTTATGCCCGCAGCGCTCAATGGCGTGCAGGGAGAGGAAAATCTGCCTCAAACTTCCAAACGGAATTTTGAGGCAGAATTTCCGCCTGCAAAAAACTCAGTGTGAACCCAGCCTTATAGTGTAGGTGGTATGGCCATTAAGGGGGGGGGGGGGGTAGTATTCCTAGTAGCATTACCCTTATGAGAATGAATGTACTCTACATTCCCCTGGTCCTGTAAATTGTGAGGTGCGGCCTCCATGGATTGGATTTATTTTATCAGCACATCCCACAGATCATCGATCGGCTTGAGATTTGGGGAATTTGGCTGCCTAGTCAACACCTTCAACATAGTTTGCAGTGTGGCGGCGGGTGCATTATCCTGCTGAAAGAGGGCACTGCCACTAGGGAATACCGCTGCCATGAAGGGGGTACTTGTCTACAGCAGTGTTTAGGTAGGGGGTACGTGTCACCTCCACATGAATGTCATGTTGGCGCTTTTCACAGTGGACAGGGGTCCGCATGGGCGCTCTGACTGTTCTGCCCTATATACAGCAAGCTGCGATGCTCTATGTATTCTAACACCTTTCTATCATAGCCGGCAAAAACTTTTTCAGCAATCTGTGCTACAGATGGGCCCAGCCTTCACTACCTACACGCATATATGAGCTTGGGCACCCATGCCCCTGGTGCCGGTTCACCGTCTGTCCTTCCTTGGACCACTTTTGTTAGGTACTAACTAGAGATGAGTGAATCTGCACTAATCAAATTCGGTCTGAATTTTACAAAAGTTTCAGTGAATTTTGAAACTTTTTGAATTTGCGGTGCACGCGTTATGGCAAAAACATGGCCGTCGGTAAACTGATTTTACAGATTAGAGAAAGGATCACATGACCTCAAGAGGGATTCCACGTAATGCCTTGCCGTCAGTAACACGGAGGTTCAGTTAGTTTTTCTCCCTGTGGATGTTTATGTAACGTGCTTAATATAAGACCGGAAAAGTACAACTGTTTGTGTGTTATTAGTTTAGTTAGATTGTGTTTGTCTATAATTGAGATTTAAATAAAAACAGACCACATTTTATTAGTAATCAATGCAGAAATCCAGGTAATTGCATTTGTAGTAGAAAATCAGAACAAGCAGAGATGCAGTGTAAAGCATGGGGCAGAGAGTAGCAGCTGTTTAGCCACTTTTATCTCCTAATCAATTGAAGCCTTAATAGGGAGCCCAGTTTGATCTTCGCTTTGGGGCCTCCTTTCTTCTATGTGCGCCACTGGACCAAGGAGATAAGTGGCAACGGAGATATGCATAATTCTTCTCCATATCTGCAGCTATTATAGCTGTCTTAACTAAAGGGGCAAACTTTACTGCAAAGTGATTCTTATTGCTACACACTGATCACATGACTAGTCATGTGATCTCCAACACAGGGTCTCTACCGCATTCAAACAATAGTAGCTCTTATTTCCTACTTCTATCTTCACTCAGGGGCCCCCCTTTAGGTTTCCATAAATGAGGCTGCACCACATACTTTTGGTGCCAAAAAATAAAAAAAACATGTCTTACAGTTTTTTATTTCCATTAAAAGCTCGTGAATTCTGTGCAGTTTCATTTTCTAATATATCATTATTAGGGTCCATTTTTGTATTATAGAGCTCCAAATCCCCTGCTTTCCTTCACTCAGCCATATAGTTAGATGTTAAAATTCTGTCAGCCTGCAGTCACCACTAGGGGGAGCTCAATGCATACAGATTCATAAAGCTCCCATTGAATACATATGCAGCAAGCTCCCTCTAGTGGTGGATGATAGTGCTTTTCGGAATACTTGCCTGCTTTACTAGTGCTGGATGAGATCTCCCCTATTTCAGGAGTCGCCTGGGCAATCCAGAAGAGTAGGTCGATATGCAATGATGCATACAACATGGATGGATTTTTTTTTGCAATAGTCGCAATGTAACGTGTAACTTTTTTCCCCAATGCGATTGCGGTAATCTGTGACCACGTTTTATCATGTCATCTTAGTCCAAATGAGTTGCTCCCATTGATGCACAGAAGATACAAGGCACCATCTAATAGGATATTACCGTTTCCTTGTTCTATTCACCTGCAGGCGGCGCCTTCCTTTGACTTAGGTCTCATATAACCCAGCGCTGCCTGCTCCGAGTCTCCTATAACCCTGATCTTCAGCTGACCATAGCAGTAACGGCACGACACAGCAGCCACTGAATTAAACATGTCATCAGAAGGAGGAGACAAGAAAGTGCACAGCTCATTATAGCCCTATAACCAGTGTCGGGCTGGAGTACATTGAGCTCACCAGAGGAAATAATTCTTGGGGCCCATCCGTCAGCTATATAGAAATAATGCGACCACTCTTAAATGTGTAGTAAAACGTGTGTAGTAAACCAAATACCAATATTACCACCATACAGTGACCATATAGTGGTAGACACCAGTCCTACAGAGGCGCTCTGCAGACCATATAATATTAAACCACATAGTGACCATATAGTGGTAGACACCAGTCCTACACAAGCGCTCTGCAGACCATATAATATTACACCACATAGTGACCATATAGTGGTAGACACCAGTCCTACAGAGGCGCTCTGCAGACCATATAATATTAAACCACATAGTGACCATATAGTGGTAGACACCAGTCCTACACAAGCGCTCTGCAGACCATATAATATTACACTACATAGTGACCATATAGCGGTAGACACCAGTCCTACACAAGCGCTCTGCAGACCATATAATATTACACCACATAGTGACCATATAGTGGAAGACACTAGTCCTACACAAGCGCTCTGCAGACCGTATAATATTACACCACATAGTGATCATATAGTGGAAGACACCAGTCCTACACAAGCGCTCTGCAGACCATATAATATTACTCCACATAGTGACCATATAGTGGTAGACACCAGTCCTACACAGGCACTCTGCAGACCATATAATATTACACCACATAGTGACCATATAGTGGTAGACACAAGTCCTACAGAGGCACTCTGCAGACCATATAATATTACACCACATAGTGACCATATAGTGGTAGACACCAGTCCTACACAAGCGCTCTGCAGACCATATAATATTACACCACATAGTGACCATATAGTGGTAGACACCAGTCCTACACAAGCGCTCTGCAGACCATATAATATTACACCACACAGTGACCATATAGTGGTAGACACCAGTCCTACACAAGCGCTCTGCAGACCATATAATATTACACCACATAGTGACCATATAGTGATAGACACCATTCCTGCACAAGCGCTCTGCAGACCATATAATATTACACCACATAGTGACCATATAGTGGTAGACACCAGTCCTACACAAGCGCTCCGCAGACCGTATAATATTACACCACAAAGTGACCATATAGTGGTAAACACCAGTACTACACAGGCGCTCTGCAAACCATATAATATTACACCACATAGTGACCATATAGTGGTAGACACCAGTCCTACACAAGCGCTCTGCAGACCATATAATATTACACCACATAGTGACCATATAGTGGTAGACACCAGTCCTACACAAGCGCTCTGCAGACCATATAATATTACACCACATAGTGACCATATAGCGGTAGACACCAGTCCTACACAAGCGCTCTGCAGACCATATAATATTACACCACATAGTGACCATATAGTGGTAGACACCAGTCCTACACAAGCGCTCCGCAGACCGTATAATATTACACCACAAAGTGACCATATAGTGGTAAACACCAGTCCTACACAGGCGCTCTGCAAACCATATAATATTACACCACATAGTGACCATATAGTGGTAGACACCAGTCCTACACAAGCGCTCTGCAGACCATATAATATTACACCACATAGTGACCATATAGTGGTAGACACCAGTCCTACACAAGCGCTCTGCAGACCATATAATATTACACCACATAGTGACCATATAGCGGTAGACACCAGTCCTACACAAGCGCTCTGCAGACCATATAATATTACTCCACATAGTGACCATATAGTGGTAGACACCAGTCCTACACAGGCACTCTGCAGACCATATAATATTACACCACATAGTGACCATATAGTGGTAGACACCAGTCCTACACAGGCGCTCTGCAGACCATATAATAGTACACCACATAGTGACCATATAGTGGTAGACACCGGTCCTACACAGGCACTCTGCAGACCATATAATATTACACCACATAGTGACCATATAGTGGTAGACACCAGTCCCACACAAGCACTCTGCAGACCATATAATATAACACCACATAGTGACCATATAGTGGTAGACACCAGTCCTACACAAGCGCTCTATAGAACCATATAATATTACACCACATAGTGACCATATAGTGGTAGACACCAGTCCTACACAAGCGCTCTATAGACCATATAATATTACACCACATAGTGACCAGATAGTGGTAGACACCAGTCCTACACAGGCGCTCTGCAGACCATATAATATTACACCACATAGTGACCATATAGTGGTAGACACCAGTCCTACACAAGCGCCCTGCAGACCATATAATATTACACCACATAGTGACCATATAGTGGTAGACACCAGTCCTACACAAGCGCTCTGCAGACCATATAATATTACACCACATAGTGACCATATAGTAATAGACACCAGTCCTACACAAGCGCTCTGCAGACCATATAATATTACACCACATAGTGACCATATAGTGGTAGACACCAGTCTTACACAAGCGCTCTGCAGACCATATAATATTACACCACATAGTGACCATATAGTGGTAGACACCAGTCCTACACAAGCGCTCTGTAGACCATATAATATTACACCACATAGTGACCATATAGCGGTAGACACCAGTCCTACACAAGTGCTCTGCAGACCATATAATATTACTCCACATAGTGACCATATAGTGGTAGACACCAGTCCTACACAGGCACTCTGCAGACCATATAATATTACACCACATAGTGACCATATAGTGGTAGACACCAGTCCTACACAGGCGCTCTGCAGACCATATAATATTACACCACATAGTGACCATATAGTGGTAGACACCAGTCCTACACAAGCGCTCTATAGACCATATAATATTACACCACATAGTGACCAGATAGTGGTAGACACCAGTCCTACACAGGCGCTCTGCAGACCATATAATATTACACCACATAGTGACCATATAGTGGTAGACACCAGTCCTACACAGGCGCCCTGCAGACCATATAATATTACACCACATAGTGACCATATAGTGGTAGACACCAGTCCTACACAAGCGCTCTGCAGACCATATAATATTACACCACATAGTGACCATATAGTAATAGACACCAGTCCTACACAAGCGCTCTGCAGACCATATAATATTACACCACATAGTGACCATATAGTGGTAGACACCAGTCCTACACAAGCGCTCTGCAGACCATATAATATTACTCCACATAGTTACCATATAGTGGTAGAAACCAGTCCTACACAGGCACTCTGCAGACCATATAATATTACACCACATAGTGACCATATAGTGGTAGACACCAGTCCCACACAAGCACTCTGCAGACCATATAATATAACACCACATAGTGACCATATAGTGGTAGACACCAGTCCTACACAAGCGCTCTATAGAACCATATAATATTACACCACATAGTGACCAGATAGTGGTAGACACCAGTCCTACACAGGCGCTCTGCAGACCATATAATATTACACCACATTGTGACCATATAGTGGTAGTCACCAGTCCTACACAAGCTCTCTGCAGACCATATAATATTACACCACATAGTGACCATATAGTAAAAGACACCAGTCCTACACAAGCGCTCTGCAGACCATATAATATTACACCACATAGTGACCATATAGGGGTAGACACCAGTCCTACACAGGCGCCCTGCAGACCATATAATATTACACCACATAGTGACCATATAGTGGTAGACACCAGTCCTACACAAGCGCTCTGCAGACCATATAATATTTACACCTCATAGTGACCATATACTGGTAGACACCAGTCCTACACAAGCGTTCTGCAGACCATATAATATTACACCACATAGTGACCATATAGTGGTAGACACCAGTCCTACACAAGCGCTCTGCAGACCATATAATATTACACCACATAGTGACCATATAGTGGTAGACACCAGTCCTACACAAGCGCTCTGCAGACCATATAATATTACACCACATAGTGACCATATAGTAGTAGACACCAGTCCTACACAAGCGCTCTGCAGACCATATAATATTACACCACATAGTGACCATATAGTGGTAGACACCAGTCCTACACAAGCGCTCTGCAGACCATATAATATTACACCACATAGTGACCATATAGTGGTAGACACCAGTCCTACACAAGCGCTCTGCAGACCATATAATATTTAAACCACATAGTGACCATATACTGGTAGACACCAGTCCTACACAAGCACTCTGCAGACCATATAATATTACACCACATAGTGACCATATAGTGGTAGACACCAGTCCTACACAAGCGCTCTGCAGACCATATAATATTACACCACATAGTGACCATATAGTGGTAGACACCAGTCCTACACAAGCACTCTGCAGACCATATAATATTACACCACATAGTGACCATATAGTGGTAGACACCAGTCCTACACAAGCGCTCTGCAGACCATATAATATTACACCACATAGTGACCATATAGTGGTAGACACCAGTCCTACACAAGCACTCTGCAGACCATATAATATTACACCACATAAAGACCATATAGTGGTAGACACCAGTCCTACACAAGCACTCTGCAGACCATATAATATTACACCACATAGTGACCATATACTGGTAGACACCAGTCCTACACAAGCGCTCTGCAGACCATATAATATTACACCACATAGTGACCATATAGTGGTAGACACCAGTCCTACACAAGCGCTCTGCAGACCATATAATATTACACCACATAGTGACCATATAGTGGTAGACACCAGTCCTACACAAGCGCTCTGCAGACCATATAATATTACACCACATAGTGACCATATAGTGGTAGACACCAGTCCTACACAAGCGCTCTGCAGACCATATAATATTACACCACATAGTGACCATATAGTAGTAGACACCAGTCCTACACAAGCGCTCTGCAGACCATATAATATTACACCACATAGTGACCATATAGTGGTAGACACCAGTCCTACACAAGCGCTCTGCAGACCATATAATATTACCCCACATAGTGACCATATAGTGGTAGACACCAGTCCTACACAAGCGCTCTGCAGACCATATAATATTACACCACATAGTGACCATATAGTGGTAGACACCAGTCCTATACAAGCGCTCTGCAGACCATATAATATTACACCACATAGTGACCATATAGTGGTAGACACCAGTCCTACACAAGCACTCTGCAGACCATATAATATTATGCCACATAGTGACCATATAGTGGTAGACACCAGTCCTACACAGGCGCTCTGCAGACCATATAATATTACACCATTTAGTCACCATATAGTGGTAGACACCAGTCCTACACAAGCGCTCTGCAGACCATATAATATTACACCACATAGTGACCATATAGTGGTAGACACCAGTCCTACACAAGCGCTCTGCAGACCATATAATATTACACCACACAGTGACCATATAGTGATAGACACCATTCCTGCACAAGCGCTCTGCAGACCATATAATATTACACCACATAGTGACCATATAGTGGTGGACACCAGTCCTACACAGGCGCTCTGCAGACCATATAATATTACACCACATAGTGACCATATAGTGGTAGACACCAGTCCTACACAAGCGCTCTGCAGACCATATAATATTACACCACATAGTGACCATATAGTGGTAGACACCAGTCCTATACAAGCGCTCTGCAGACCATATAATATTACACCACATAGTGACCATATAGTGGTAGACACCAGTCCTACACAAGCACTCTGCAGACCATATAATATTATGCCACATAGTGACCATATGACCATATAGTGGTAGACACCAGTCCTACACAGGCGCTCTGCAGACCATATAATATTACACCACATAGTGACCATATAGTGGTAGACACCAGTCCTATACAAGCGCTCTGCAGACCATATAATATTACACCACATAGTGACCATATAGTGGTAGACACCAGTCCTACACAAGCACTCTGCAGACCATATAATATTATGCCACATAGTCACCATATGACCATATAGTGGTAGACATCAGGCCTACACAGGTGCTCTGCAGACCATCTAACTTAAAGGATTTTTCCCATCTTAGACATTTATCGCATATCCACAGGAAATACCAAAAATGTCTGATAGATGCGGGTCCCAGCTCTGGTACCCGCACCTATATCTATAACTGGCCGCAGAATCCAGGTGGAGACCAGTGGAGAGAGGTTCACATGTGTGCGCAGCTCTCTCCATTCTGTTCAATGGGAGTTACGGAAACAGCCGAGCAAGAGCAGCTCATCTGTTTCCATAACAACCTTGCAAAAGAATAGAGAGAGAGCTGCGCACACGTGCGACCCTCTCTCCACTGGTCTCTCCGCCTGGATTCTGTGGTCAGTTGTAGATATAGGTGCAGGTCCCAGAGTTGGGACCCGCATCTATCAGACATTTTTGCCATTTGCTGTGGATATGTCATAAATGTCTAACATGGGAAAACTCCTTTAATACAATAGAGTAAAATCCAGTGACTCACTGGTGACGTCTTCTCAGATTAGAGTCACTCACTTTTTCTTTTCTTCTTCATCCGGGCCAGATTGCTCTGATGCCTTCTCCCAACTACGAATCGCCTCTGCAGAATTTGCAACACAAACATCTTTGGCCTCTCGCAGTTCTAGCACCTCGCCACTCTCACCAAAAACCTCACCATTTATAATGCCCCAGATGGAAATAATGCCCTCTTGGTGCCACACACTATAATAGTACCCCACTTGAGGCCCCACACTGTAATAGTGCCACACACAGCCCCCTGTAGATAGTGCCTCGTAGCCCCACTCTTGTAGATAGTCCCACACAGCCCCCCTCTTGTAGATAATGCCATACACAGACGCCCACTGCAGACAGTGCCCCACAGCCCCCCTTGTATATAGTGCCACACAGACCCCCCTCTTGTATATAGTGCCACACAACCCTTCAAACAAAATTTTTTACTTAGCTAGTCCCGTTCCCGCGATGGACGGAGCTGCTCGGAGACGGGATCCTTGCGTAGGCCAGCGTAATGCAGTGACGTCATCACAGCGGCCTGCGCAGGGATTCTTCCCAGCGCCTTATAGGCTGCAGGCCTAGCGTGGCCTGCAGCCTATAGTATTCAATTATATCTGCATCCTGAGGATGCAGATACAAGTATATCTGGTACTAGCGATGCCACTGGACATGAGGGGGCCCGTGCCGCCCGTCCCATAAATGTTATGTGCTGGATGGCCCTGCCTACAAGAGTAAGCAGTGGGGCAGGGAGGCAATGTCTCTCTGCTCCACTGCAGGATAAAAACAGCTCGCTGCCTGGGCCCACTGGAGGATCCTCCGGTGGGCCAGTCCGACGCTGCCTAGAACATTATACTAACATTTATGTGCTTCAGAGACGGAGAAGAGTAAATGCAAATTAAGGAGCACATTGACGTAGTTATAGGGGCAGAGGTAGCAATCGGACCACCCTGGCACATAATGTGTGCAGCCACAGGTATGTAGGGCAGAGAGGAGATGATCTCTTATATTAAAGGAACATTTGGGCCCTGTTCACACAGAAAATCTGCCTCAGAATTCCTTCAGGAATTTTGAGGCAGATTTTGAAATGCCTGCACGTATTTCTCCATGGTTTCTTTTTCAGGGTCTTTCGCCCATAGCAATTACAGTTAATGCAAGCACTGCAGCCAAAAAAAACACAGGGAAAAATTCTCAGAAAAGAGCGCCCTGGGTTTCTTCTGCCTCCCATTAATTCAATAGGAGGTCAGCGGCTTTACCCGCAGTAAGAAAGGACATGCCACTTTTTTTTCCGCGAGTGTCCAAAAGCCGCCCGGGAAAAAAACGCCTCTGCCTTCTATTGAAATCAATGGTAGGTGATTTCAGCCATATTTTGGCGCTGATTGCGGCACGGTTTCGTCCTCAAAATCATCGCCAAAAAACACAGTGTGAACATGGCTTAAGGCTAGAGCTACACAGAACTTTTAGTGGCGTGAGTGTCGTGGTAAAATTGTTGGTAATTGCAAGAATTTCGATCACGTTGCGCAAACAAGCCTCAAGCCCCGCCCCTTTTCTCACATTATAGTCACCAACAAGTGGGTGCTGAATGTATTACCAATTGTCACGTGACGTCTCTTCTGTTCTGGGAATCGGATCACATATCATAAACCTCCATCAGTTATGTTCCAATGGCGGACAAGGAGGAAGTCTTCCGTTTTTTACTTAAAAAGCGATTAATTATCATAGAAAAAGTTTTGCAACTTTCTAAAATACTTTTGCACACCAGTTTTCTGGTGTTGAAAAGTCTCAAATGGCACAGAAGTCACAATATACGGTAAAAATTTAGACTTTTGTGTCATTTGCGCCAACTCACTGCACTCTTCTAAAAAGGGGCGGAGCTTATCAAAAGGAGAGAGGCCACCCGCGGCCCATTTTACTCCACTGTTCTTTAGATAAGGACTGGCGTATGAAACCCCAGTCTTAATTGATGCCCCCTTTGGTGTTTCAATTCCTCTCCATTTTCAAGATCTCTGCTTGCTGCCAGTGGATGGAAATATTCTTGTTAGTTATGAATTGCTAGGTCTTGTACAGACCTAGTAATTCTGAGAGTTTGTTACAATTGTATCCAGTCTAGACAATCCTCTGTAAATTAAACACATCAGCAGCACAAATCTCTCTGCTGTCCTGATAGTTTGCTACAATGTATCAGTGTAGGTAAAATGTATTATCCTGGATTCTGGTATTTCTTTATGCCACACTGGAATGTCTTGGCTGGATCCAATTGCAGCAAACCATCAGCTGTGAGATGTTACCTGAACAGTTTTTCAGCCTCTGGATGTAAACAGGAACATTTTCTATTAACTGATCCTGAAAATATTAAGAAATTAAAAATGAGAAGGAATTGAAACTCTTTTCATTATACAATGATTAAAGGGGTTATACAGGATTAGCAAAACATGACTGCTATGTTCCCAAAATAGTGCCAAAACATTCCACAGGTTGTGTGTGGTATTGCAGCTCACACCTTTTCACTTCAATGGAGCTGAGTTGCAATACCAGACTCAACCCATGGGCAGGTGTGGCGCTATATTTCTGGAAGAAAGCAGCCATGTTTTTCTAATGCTTTAAGATTTATTCATTTGAATCCAGAACACCCAAGTGGGGTGAACCTCAGCTGTATGCACTCTACATAACATTATGGTGTGCCCCGGAGGAGAGATGGCGCCGGGCAGTCACGAGGTGGGGTGTGTTTGTATTAGGAGCTGATAACAGTGAAGGAATGCAGCGTGTCGGCAGTGATAGGAAATTTTTGTTAGGGTATGTTCACACGGCTTATTTTCAGCCGTTTTTCGGGCCGTAAAATGCCGCAAAAAAACGCAGGTTGTTTAAAAAACGGCTGAAAATCAGGGGCTATTTTCCCTTGAAAACAGCTCCATATTTTCAGCCGTTTTTTGTTACGCGTGTGAACATACCCTTACACTTACTCTGCTGTAAAATATATATATATGTGATGTAATGTGGGCGACAGCTGTAAACTGGAGTGCCCCTCAGGACCGGCCTTATCTGGCATGGTGCACTGTGTAGTATATTCTGTTGGTGCCCCCTTTCACATGGTGCACTGTCATTCAGTGTGCCCAATAATAAGTGCCATTCAGTGTATATTTATTTAGGTGTCTGGTCTGGGGTCTGTAATATTTTAGGAGGTCTGGTTTGTCTATATTAGTTTAAGGGGTCTGGTCTGGGGTCTGTATTAGTTGAGGGGCTCTGGTATGGGACCTGTATTATTTGAGGGGGCCCGATCTAGCGTCTCTATTAGTTTAGGGGTCTAGCCTCTATTTTACCTTAGGGGCTTTGGTGGGTCTGTATTTGTTTAGAGAGTCCGAAGTGGGGTCTGTATTAGTTTAGGGGGTCTGGTCTGGGGTCTGTATTAGTTGAGTGGATCTGGTATGGGGGTTTATATTATTTTAGAGGGTTCTGGTATGAGGCCTGTATGATTTGAGGGGGCCTGGTCTAGTGTCTCTATTAGTTTAGGGGGTCTAGGCTCTATTTTACCTTAGGAGCTTTGGGGGCCTGTATTTGTTTAGAGAGTCCAGTGTGGGGGTCTGTATTAGTTGAGGGAGCCTGATCTATGGTCCTTATTAGTTTAGGGAGTCTGGCGTGGGGTCCAGTGCTCCAGCTGCTGAGAACCTCTTCACACATCTATAATAATATTCTGCAGTATAGAACTGGTAAAACCCAACATACCAGTTACAGATTTGTCAACTCTCCTGGTTTCACCTGAAGTCACCCTATTATTAGTCCTCCTCAACCAGTGACACGGTGATATAAAGTTTTTACTCGGGGAGGGGGCGCAGCCTGGCACAAAAAATACAAAACCGGCCATTGTATACTTACCCTCCTCGCTCCCGACTCTTGTTCAACTCTGGGGTCCTGATGCCATCCACCGTCAGGACATAGTGTGCCATGGCGTCCGGAGTTAAACAAGAGCCGGGAAAGGAGGGTAATTTTATAGTCTGGTCTGGGGACCTAATTTTTTTTTTGTCTGATCTGGGGCCTGAATTAAGTTAGGGGTCTATAGGGGTCTGAATATATTTAGTCGCAACCCATTGACTATATGACGTGCAGTGAGTGGCTTGGCACATTCAGGTGTGATGCAGTGACGCCAGCATGCCTTCCTGCGCCGAGCCATAGACTGTAAGAAACCTGCAAAGGGATCTCCTCCATTCATCGTGGGAACAGGGCTAGATGACAATTGATTTTTATTATTTTTAGGAGGCACTTTGGGGGCTTTATACCATGTGGGGGTGCTGTGGGGGCATTATACTATGTGAGGATACTGTGTGGGGGGCACTATTGGGGCATTATACTGTGTGGGGGCACTGTGGGGGCATTATACTGTGTGGGGATACTGTGGGGGCATTATACTGTGTGAGGATACTGTGTGGGGGGCACTATAGGGGCATTATACTGTGTGAGGAGGCACTATGCGAGCTTTATACTGTGTGGGGGCACTGTGGGGGCATTATACTGTGTGAGGGTACTGTGTGGGGGGCACAATGGGGGCATTATACTGTGTGGGGATACTGTGTGGAGGGCACTATGGGGCATTATACTGTGTGAGGAGGCACTATGGAGCATTATACTGTGTGCGGGTAGGCACTTTGGGGCATTATAATGTGTCGGAGCACTATGTGGGTATTTAATTGTGTGCAAACATTATACTGTGTGGCGGCACAATGTGGGTATTATATTGTGTGGGTGGCATTATACTGTGTGGGGGCACTATGGGGGCATTAAACTGTGTGCGTGGGAAGGCCCTATAGGGACATTATACTGTGTGTGTGGGCTTGATAATGTGTGGGGGGGGGGACCATTGAGGCAGGATCCTGTGTGGGTGGCATTATGGGGGATCACATTGCATGGGGGGCACATTGTGCGCCGCAGGCGTTGTCCCTCTTTCCGATCTTTGGAAGTTGGGCGGTATCTCTACAAGTCACACCCTTGATCCTGTGACAGAACCCGTACACCAGCGAGATACTGAACTTCTATCATTTGCTCTGTACACAGGTCACCTTCCAGGAGACTCACAACGCAGCAACGTGATCACAAGGCGGGACACAAAGGGAACTTCTCCAAACAAGTTTCTATTGCTGGTGGAGATGGTCGCCTGGCAACCATTGTCGCTGCCTTCAGTACACGAAACGAGAGTGAGACCTGAGCAGGTTTTCCTGTTATGTCAATCACAGTGGATTGTAATTCATTAGATTACAATATTTAACCCTTCTCTCCCCAGTGGCAGAGGCAGGTGTCCGAATATATTGAGTGGTCTGATCTGGGATCTGAATATATTTAGGGGGTTTTGTCTGGGATCTGAACATTTAGGGGGTCTGGGATCTGAATATATTTAGGGGGTCTAGTCTGGGATCTGAATATTTAGGGGTCTAGTCTGGGATCTGAATATTTAGGGGGTCTAGTCTGGGATCTGAATATTTAGGGGGTCTGAGATCTGAATATATTTAGGGGTCTAGTCTGGCATCTCAATCTATTTAAAGAGTCTCGTCTGCAGTCTGATGGAAATATAGTGTTCTGGTCGGGTTTTGATAATAATTTAGGGGATCTGAATATATTTAGGTGGGATCGTCTGCAGTCTGAAAATTATATAGGTGTCTGGGGTCTGATATTAATATAGGGGGTCTTAATATATTTACCTTCTATATAAGACCGCTCTTCAAATGGCCACTCTAATTTTGCCACCACCCGCTGCCTGAGTATCACCCTATGAAGGGCTCTCCCAGGTTTACATCTCTGCCTAAAGCTATACCCCTGGTGTAGGTTATAGGGGGTACAGAGGTTTTGATTAATCACGCCCACTCCTGCTGCCTGGGGGGAGGCTCTGCCACATACAGTAGGAGGGCAGCAGCTCTACAAATACCATGATGTGATGGTTGAGGCGCCCCCGTTGCAGATTTTGCATTGGGCCCCAGGAGCTTCAGCTACACCTCTTCTTTGTATCTTTTGCAATCATCATAGGGACTGTAGTGTAGCAATGGGTTAAGCTGCAGCAGTCAGTAACTTCCCTGGAGGGGTCGGCAGAGCAGCCTGTATTATTACAGCATCTTCCCCCCGAGGACGCCGCTCCCCGAAGCCGCTCACACATAAACTGTTTACACTGAATCTAAACAAACCGGACTGTTATTCTGCCCTCGTACATAACAAATCACAAACCGCAACCGGTTACCACCACAAAGTGTCCGCAGCTACAGATAAACAGGAAGGAGCCCAGACGACCTCACTCTGCGCTGTCATATTTATCCGCTCATTGAACACCGCTGACGGATTATTTGTATCTGTGATAATAGACCTGATGTCTGGTAACCGGCCCAATAGTGCCATGTGCTGTTCCAAGTGGCCCAGAGCCAGCGAATAATAGGGGGTTAATCGTGCAGATGGATAATTGGACATTGTGTGTGTGCACTGGGTAAAAGACTACATAACCCATCATGCATTTGCTTGTTTTAGCCATTATACAACACAACGAGTTATTATAAGTGATACTAAGGAGAAAAAACTGTTGGTACCTAATAATCTGGCACTGGGGTCTTGGTCTGTTTAGAAAACCCATTTCCATACACCCTATTAGGGAATTCTGAGTTAATAGGAGGGGGGGGGGGGTCCTCTGTTCAGGATCCTCATCTCTTGGAGAGCGGTTACATAGAGCGTCTCTCTCCGGAGGACCTGTCCTGTCCTGCGTTACACAGACATCACATTGATATGAATTGGCACTTCATGTCTCCTGTGGTGGCGCTGTAGGAAAATGAAACACTTACTGCCAGGTTTCCCCACAGATTAGAGCTGATCGCAGGGAGTTCCAACAGGGGGACACTTTGAGATCAGCTTATTGTCAAGGGACCTTTCTATCAAGTAGGAATTACCCGAAGCGGAGAATCTCTTTAAGTCTAGACTGGAGAAGGCTCAAAAATCGGAATAATCATCTTACACTGTATATATTAGTATGTAAGTGTGCGTCTGTATGTATGAATGCATCTATATCTGCTTGCATGTGAATGTAGGTTTGTGTATGTATGTATATATATATATATATATATATATATATACACACACACACAAGCACACTGTATTTTCAAACATGTGCGAGACTGAAATATCACAACAAATACAGGAAAAAAAGACTCAAAATAATATTATTACTATTAAGAGTGTAATTACAATATCTAGAACATGGATGTTCAACATTTCTGATGTGCTGGGTACATCATAGGCCTTACTTGGAAGCTCTGAGCACAATTATAATTGCTGGATAGATGCTGTTGGCCTCAAGAGCATTTGCTCCTAAAATAAAAAAACTAAAATCACCAAAAACTATTAGTTAGCCTTAAATAATCTAAAATGCCGTTTTAGTTATTTCTGGGAAAGATGGGCTACAATCAATTTATAGTTCCAACAGGGTTCGTCACCAAGCTTTTCCAAGCTCCAGACTGCAAATCAGCCTAGAACAAGGATACATATCACAGGGGTCCGTGTAGTGCACCCACTGGCTCAGAGGGCACCTCTATAGCGATACTCTAAACAGATTTGTCCTACTGACAGAATCATTTGCTCGAAATGCTTGGAGAAACTCCCCCACATCACACCACCACATCTTACAGGATACAGTCCACACAAATATGTCTGCCTAGGTTCAACTTGTAGGACCAATGAGCTTAAAGGGGTGGTCCAGCATTAGAAAAACATGGCTGCTTTGTTACAAAAACAGTGCCCCACTTGGTTGTGTCTGGTATTGCAAGCTCATCACCATTCAAGTGACTGTGGATAGGCTGCAATACCAGACTAAGCCTATGGACGAAAGTGGCGCTGTATCTCGGTAACCCTTTAAGGATTCTTTAATCTGAAGAAGAGACCAGCGGGGCTCCAAAACGTGTGCAAATACCCTCTTGTTACTCAACACTTGTTAATAATTATTGTACATATCCTCACTGCAATTAAATTATACCAAATATAAGGGCTACTTTTTACCCTGTCTGTTGCCTTTGCTGTTTGTTCAGGTGACAATTTTAGTTGATAGTCATGTATGTGGTCCCTCACTCCATATAAGAAGTACTACAAATGATGTGTGATAGAGGGCCTTGTTGCAGATTAAGCAATAGGGCCAAGGAGATTTAAAGAGGACCTGTCACCTCTCCTGATATGTATGTTTTAGTATATACTAGTATTCCCCATACAAAAACAATTCTGGAGCATCTGTTAGCAATTGAGGGTGTGTCCTTATCCAGGCTGAAACTGTCCAATCAGTGCTCTCAATCTTAGGCTAGATTCACACGAACCTGCGGGTTCCATTTTCACGGATCCCCATAGACTTGAGTCTATGGAGGGATCTGTGAAAACGGAACAAAATAGGACATGTTCTATTTTTCAACAGACCCTTCACACAGTCCGTTGAAACAACGGCCGTGGAAACAGCCCTGTTGAAATACATGCGTCCGTTGTTTTAACGGCCGTCACACGAACGTACTCTACGTTTGTCTGAATTCGACCTTAGACTGTATAGGGACACGACCCTTTGACAAGAGGAGTAGTAACACAGTTGCTAATATATTCATCAATTTCTAGGAGGAACAACAGAGGAACGGCACAACACAGAGTTCTAAGAAATGTTTTGGATTTGTGGTTTTATGGGGAATACAAGTATTTACTAAAATAGGGGTGCTTAGAGGTCCTCTTTAAGTTATACCTCTGTAGAAGTTAATTGTAATACTGAGGATAGTGAAAGCAACTCCACTATAGTTAAAAAAAAAAACAACAATAATTATAATGAGCTATTATATAATTTTTTTTATTTTATTAAAGATTTTTTTTATATACATTTTTTTTTAAAAATTTTGTTTATCACAAAATGATCTTTATTTTGTAGAGTAACTGAATGAAATAGAAATATGTTCCCTCATGTTTTTCTGTCTGGTACAAAGAGAAAATGACAAACTGGACTGACATTCCAACATCCTATGATGCCATCTCACATTTACAATGAGACAATGGGGTATTGTATCAAGCTTCCCCTATTTGCTGAATAAAATATACAAAGAGCGTCTCAGAAATACTACACCCAACATGGGACTGGACAGAAGACAAATAATCTGCAAGTGGTTCTTTTTCTCAGAATTATGTACTGACCGGACTGGTCAAGAAATCTTCATAACCCTTTACAGGAAAAGCTGCAACTCCCAACATCCCAAAACGGACATTATAGACACTTCTGATTATACCCCTGATCTGCTATAAATACGCTACCCTAGTTGGTGAGGGTTCAGTAAAGGGCTCCATGGTGTAGCACCAGTGATGACATCATGTCCATGTGGTGATGTCACTCATCGGCTTTTCAACAAAAGCAGTGAATGTAGTTTAAAGTAAGAGCTTTAATAATACTTTCCAACTTTTGGGAAGGGACATCAGGGAGATATAAATACATTTTTGCCCTTATGTCCACCCATTTATATAGGAGACCCCCAACATACTGCGTTGTAATCGCAAATAGTGGAAAGGGACCCCAATCATCATATCATAAAATGAATACATGCCCCAGATCAGACCCCAAGACCAGGACCCTAAAAACACAGACCCCCTAAAAAAATAATACAGACCCCAAACCAGCCCCCTAAGCAATACAGACTCCAAACCAGATCCCTAAAGAAATACAGATCGACAAAGCAGCCCCTTAAAAAAGTACAGACCCCAAACCCACTAAAAAGATACAGACCACAGACCAGACCCCCTAAAAAAATATAGACCCCAGACCAGAGCCCCCTTAATACAGACCCCAGACCAACCCTTTAAAGACATGCAGACTATAAACCCACTTAAAACTTACAGACTCCAGACTGCCTAAAAATATTCCAGAACCCAAACCAGACCCTCTAAAAAAAAATACTGACCCCAGACCAGATCCCTCATTAATACAAATCACATACCAGAGCCCCTACTAGACCCCGTTAATATAAACCCCAGTTCAGAGTCCACCTTACTACAGACCCCATACCCTCTCCACTCCCATGCACCACCACTGCAGACAACAGGACATGGGATATTCGTTTGTAGATCCAGACCATTTTGCTGGATTCTACCAGGATTTACATGTTTGCGGACCACCAGACGCAGGTCCCACCAACATTGATTACCTCTGCCAACAAATATACCACATAGTCACCTGCAGCCTAGAATCACTCTTTAAGGAGTTTTACCCACCATAGACACTTATTGCATATACTCCACTCCAGGGCCGCCATCAGGGGGGTATTACTGGTACTCCCGTCAGAGGCCCGGCCACATGAATGAAGTAAAAGGGGCCCGCCGGGCTGCCGTCACCCCCCCCCTCGCAACGCTCACGGGCCCCCCTCGCAACGCCCGCGGCACCCCCCTAGCGACACCCCCCTAGCGACACTCCCCTAGCAACACTCGCGGCAGCCCCTGCATACCTGTTGTAGCTTCACTGGAGAGGAAGATGCAGCATGTGCTGAAGCTGCGTGTGGAGATCCCGCCCCCCAGCTCCTCTACACTGCAGGCTGGTGAGTATGTTCCCCTATCCATTCTGATTCCCATCCCCCTGACCCCATTTGTAGATTGTATAAAGTTGGTTAAAAAGTTTTTTGGTATTTTTTCGTTTTCCTAGCGTTTTTTTGCCGCGATTTTCGTAATCGCGGCAAAAATGGCGCAGTTTTGCCGCGATTATATAAAAATCGCGGCAAAACCGCGTGATTTGTGCCGCAATTACGAAAATTGCATAAAAAAAAGATACAAAACATGAAAAGTGCTGTTAGGCTATATTCTCACAGTGCGGTCAAGTCACGTTTTTTTGCAAAAATTGGGGCAAAAAAATGGGATTTCACCGCACTGTGTAACTAGACTAAGGCCTTATTCAGACGGCCGAATTCGGTCCGTGACATACGGAGCGTGTATCGGGTGTATCTCACAGGCTGACCACAATTCATGGAGCCGGACTCCTAGCATCATAGTTATCAGTGTTGCTGGGAGTCCCTGCCTCTCTGCGGGAATATTGCCCCATATTGTAATGATGCTTTCAGTACGGGACCGGGGACAGTATTCCCACGGGAAGGGAGGGACTATGATCATAGATAACTGTGATGCTAGAAACCCGGCTCCCTGAACTGTGGTCGGTCCGGGAAATATGGCCGATACACGCTCACAGACCGAACATGGACATCTGAATAAGCCACTTACTTGCCTCCTATTTTTGGTGCGGATTGCGCACTGAAAATTCACTACAAATGACAATATAAGGCCTTATTCACACGAACGTGTTATACGTCCGTGATACTTATTACGTCGCATGGACTTATGTTAGTGAATGGGGCCGTTCAGACTGCCAGTGAATTTCACGCAGCGTGTGTGCGCTGTGTAAAACTCACGACATGTCATATACTTGCCCGTGTTTCGCGCAGCACACACCCATTGAAGTCATTGGGTGCGTGCAAATCGTGCACGGCACACGGAATCACTTCCGGGTGACGCGCGTGATTCGCGCTACACAGGGCCGCCATCAGGGGGTATTAGGGGTACTAGTGTAGGGGGCACGGCCAAACTTAATTGAAAGGGGGGTCCGGCAACTGCCGCGACTTGCCTTTGGTAGAAAAAAACAGGCCCCTGCAATGGGGCCTGTTCTTTTCACCAAAACAATGTCGTGAGCTGCGGGCCCCCCTCTCATCAAACACCGCCGTGAGCTGCGGGCCCCCCTCTTATCACCGCCGCGAAACACCGCTTGCGCGCGCGTGAACGACCGCAAGCTCGCACCCGTGCGCGCATGACCGCAAGCGCGCGCCCACGCGCGAACGACCAGGCGCGCCGCCGAGAGGGAGGCGGTGCGCCCGCAACACAAGTCCGATCTACGGGGAAGGACAGCCACACAGGGACAGCGGCGCACAGTTTACTTACCTGCTGGCCCGCCTCCAACTCCGCCTCCTCGTCCGACTCCGCCTCCTCGTCGTCCTCCTCGTCCGACTCCGCCTCGTCCTCCTTCTCCAGAGCGTAGCTGCGTAAGGAGAGGGGGAGGAGTCTAGTTGTTGCGCGGCGGCAGGAGTTCTACTATCCCCGCCATTTTCTGGAGCCTGGAGGTCAAGGACGACATCTGGACCGAAGACATCGCCTGAAGAGGACTGGAGTGGGAGCAGCTCTTCTGACACGGTGAGTAAAGTGTCTCAAAGTGCTGTTTATGTATGGCCCTGTTCACACAGAGTATTTTGCAGGCCGAAAAAATCTGCCTCAAAATTCCTTAAAGAATTTTGAGGCAGATTTTGACCTGCCCACACTATCTTGCCGCGTTTTTTGCTGCGTTTTTTGCCCGCTGCGATTGAGGACAGCAGACAAAAAACGCAGCGAAAAATGCATTTTCTGCCTCCCATTGATTTCGATGTGAGGTCAGAGGCGGAACCGCGGCATGAAAGGACGTGCTGCTTTTCCTTTTTTCCGCGACTGGCTCCCATTCATTTCAGATTAAATCAATGGGAGGCGGTTTTGGAAGTTGTTTGGTGCTGATTCTGACGCAGTGTCCGAGTCAATATCAAGGGCCAAAAACTCTGTGAACTGGGCCTTATTGTTGGGGCTTATTCAGACGAACGTGTAATACATCCGTGCAACGCGCGTGATTTTCACGCGCCTCGCACGGACCTGTGTTACTCTATGGGGTCGTGCAGACTGTCAGTGATTTTCACTCTGCTGCGACTGTGATACGCTGCGGATTTTCCACAATAAAATGTGTTGCATAAAATCCGCAGCGTTCATGCCTAGTGTGTTCCTACCCTAAGGCCGGATTTACACGAGCGTGTGCTTTTTGCGTGCGCAAAAACGTGGCGTTTTGCGCATGCAAAAGGTCCATAACAGCTCCGTGTGTCAGCAGCGTGTGATGCGTGATTTTCCCGCAGCCGCCATCATTATGACACTCTGTTTGTATGTTTGTAGCACGTGGTGCTTTTCTGTTTTCATTCATAGTTTATACTGCTGCGGGAGTGCTGGGCGTGATTTTCACGCACCCATTGACTTCAATGGGTGCGTGATGCGCGAACAATGCACAAATATAGGACATGTCGTGAGTTTTACGCAGCGGACACATGGACACACGCTGCATGAAAATCACTGACAGTCTGCACGGCCCCATAGAGTAACAGGTCCGTGCGAGGCGCGTGAAAATCACGCACGTTGCACGGATGTATTACACGATCGTCTGAATAAGCCCTAACAATAAGGCCCAGTTCACAGAGTTTTTGGGCCTTGATATTGACTCGGACACTGCGTCAGAATCAGCACCAAACAACTTCCAAAACCGCCTCCCATTGATTTAATCTGAAATCAATGGGAGCCAGTCGCGGAAAAAAGAAAAAGCAGCACGTCCTTTCTTGCCGCGGTTCCGCCTCTGACCTCACATCGAAATCAAAGGGAGGTAGAAAATGCATTTTTCCCTGCGTTTTTTGTCTGCTGTCCTCAATCGCCGCGGACAAAAAACGCAGCAAAAAAACGCGGCAAGATAGTGTGGGCAGGTCAAAATCTGCCTCAAAATTCGGTGCGCCGTTCCAGGCGGTCGCGGGTGCGCATGCGCGGGAGTTTGAGGGTGCGCGCGATCGGTCGCACGGGCGGCAGTGTTTGACGGCCCCCATGACGACCCCCATGCTACCCAGGGCCGCCATCAGGGGGGGTATTATGGGTACTGATGTGAGAGGCCCGGCCAAACCTAATTGAAAGGGGGGCCCGCAGCTCACGACATTCTTTTGGTGAAAAAAACAAGCCCCATTGCAGGGGTTTGTTTTTTTTTTCTACCAAAGGCAAGTCGCGGCAGTTGCCGGGCCCCCCTTTCAATTAGGTTTGGCCGGGCCTCTCACATCAGTACCCATAATACCCCCGCTGATGGCGGCCCTGGGTACCATGATATGGTGCTGGACGGAGTACCGTTAACAGGCGGTGCCACGGTAGGGGGGCCCAGAAAATTTAGCTGTAGGGGGCCCTGAAATTCCTGATGGCGGCCCTGCTCCACTCTACCAGATGAGAAGTCTCTGGCCACTGCTTCCTGGAGAAGATTGAATGGAGAGGGGGTTTAGTATATTTGCCGCTCTGACCATCAAGTCTTTGGGAACAGCTGAGCCGAGACTGCCGACAAGGAGATACCATAAATGTTTATGGTGGGAAACCCCTTTAATGAGACTGAAGTATCAGCAGTCGATTATGGCACCGGGTCAGAAGTTGCAGTCATATGATCTGGGTCAGCACCTGGACAGGTGAGGGGACATCAGAAGGGTGGGCAGGAGACACACAGCTCAGCACCAAATAGGAGGTCAATAGTGAGTTAGGTTTAGACTATTAAGAGCACCAAAGGGGGAACAGACAGAAGTAATCGCGATCACTCTCCATTAAAGTGGATGGAGGATACGGAAACAATTGAACGGTCACTCCTCCGCCAGTAACAGGGATCAGCTACACCTGTTCTAGGGATGAGTATGGATCCCAGTGGTTGGACCCCACCAATCAGACTTTTTATGGCATACAGTATATAATCCATATGTCATAACGACCTATGACTAGAAAACCGAATATATGATAAAATTTAAAGCACGCCTCCACCAAAATCCAAGGGAGCAATGGTATTCTGTATTTCCCATTTACATTAAAGGGTAACTAAACTTTTACAAAACTTTTAACATGTCATAGTCACATGCCAGAAGTTTTGATTGGTAGGGGTCCGAGCAGTGAGGCCTCCACCGATCGTTAAATAGAAGTAGCAGAAGCGCTTGGGTGAGCTCTGTGCCGCTTAGTTTATGATCGACTTTCATCGGAAAGCCGATCGAGCCGTGTACGGACTTATAGATTTTCTATTGAGCCCATACACTGCTCGCTTGGATATACAAGGAAAGCTCATCAGAAATGAAGAGGCACAGCGCTCATCCGAGTGCTTCTGCCGATTTTGTTTTAGCGATTGGTTGGGGTCTCAGTGCTCAGACCCCCACTGATCAAAACCTCTGACATGTCACTAAGGCATGTCAAAAGTATTGGAAAAGTTTAGTTACCCTTTGACAGAGAGCGACCACGTATGCGTGTCAGTTTTTCCACCAGATAAGGTAGCCAGGCGTTCTTATTACTGGGAATTTAGGGGGTTTCAATGGTCGGAAACCCATTGTTCAGACTTCTATTCTATGTCCTATCCTGATAGGCTATGAAAGACTTTGGATGGAAAATTAGCCTTAAGCCACGAACATAATACGAACGAATTTCTGCGATCATGTTACGGCCCTTAATTCCTGTCCCGACTACGAGTTTGATGACCCAAACTAACAGCATCATAGGAAGCTATAATGAATCTATGATATTGTTAGTTCAGGTCATCAGACCCGTGGTCGGGTCAGGATTTTCGGCCATAATGTGGGGGGCAGAAATGCGCCCGTATTATGCTCGTGTGAAACTGGTCTTAGACTGACCTCATACAAAAAACAAGTCTGTGCATCAAGGAAAGCCAGTCATTTGTAGAACAGATAACAGCTGAGGCTACATGCAATGAAGTGGTGGTCACCCAGGCTCAAAGACAGGTAGTTGCTAGGCAACATGAACTCACTCACCTTGATTAATACACTTCATTTGACAATGAAGAACTTATTATTACTGACATTACTGTATCCAAAGCAGTAACAATGTCCTGTAGTGATTCCTGGGTACATATAGAGACACAATTAGGTGACGTACACTGAAACAAAAGCATTGCATTGTCTAAATTGATAAATTGTGTACATTGTTACAGAGGAGTCAATATATACCGAAGACACATTCTTCATCTATTCATGAGAGACTCATTATTAATCTCCTGTCGAAGCGGAATTAGTCCAGAGATAAAGGTGGGTCACCATTGTCTGTGGCCTTGATGTAATTGCAGCAAATCTTAAAGGTAATACAGAATTCCTGTAAGATGTAATTTTTTTTCTAGTCCTGTGCATGCAGCTGTTTGATAACGAGATTCACAAATATGATTGACATGTTGTCACAGCCCCGCCCTTATTCATTAGATGATCCTAGCAAATAGGTCACACCCCCGCCTAACTCCACACGCCTAAGAAACAACCAATCACCTCTCCAAATCCCTCCCTAAGAACAATAATAATAATTTAAAAAAATCCTTCGTCCTTGAGTCATCATTTCTAGTTATTTCTGTTTCTTAGAAAGCTGGGTGTCAACTGTATGTGAAGGCACTCTCTGGCTGGCAGTGTATGTGAAGGCACTCTCTGTGAAGGCACTATATGGCTGGCACTGTATGTGAAGGCACTCTCTGGCTGGCACTGTTTATAGGGGCACTCTCTGGCTGGCACTGTTTATAGAGGCACTCTCTGGCTGGCACTGTATGTGAAGGCACTCTCTGGCTGGCACTGTTTATAGGGGCACTCCCTGGCTGACACTGTTTATAGAGGCACTCTCTGTCTGCCACTGTTTATAGAGGCACTCTCTGGCTGGCACTGTTTGTGAAGGCGCTCTCTGGCTGGCACTGTTTATAGCGACAATCTCTGGCTGGCACTGTTTGTGAAGGCGCTCTCTGGCTGGCACTGTTTATAGCGACAATCTGGCTGGCACTGTTTATAGAGGCACCCTCTGGCTGGCACTGTATGTGAAGGCACTCTCTGGCTGGCACTGTATGTAAAGACACTCTCTGGCTGGCACTGTTTATAGAGGCACTCTCTGGCTGGCACTGTATGTGAAGGCACTCTCTAGCTGGCACTGTATGTGAAGACACTCTCTGGCTGGCACTGTTTATAGAGGCACTCTCTGGCTGGCACTGTATGTGAAGGCACTCTCTGGCTGGCACTGTTTATAGAGGTACTCTCTGGCTGGCACTGTTTATAGAGGCACTCTCTGGCTGCCACTGTATGTGAAGGCACTCTGTCTGGCACTGTTTATAGGGGCATTCTCTGGCTGGCATTTTTTATAGAGGCACTCTCTAGCTGGCATTGTTTATAGAGACACTCTCTGCCTGGCACTGTTTATAGAGGCACTCTCTGGCTGGCACTGTTTATACATTACAGATAAGGATCCTAAACTGTAAACCCCTCTATTAACTCTGCAATAGGGCGATTGACATTTTATTTTTTAAACCAACCAAACCTTTAAAAGCTGGTAAATAAAGGGGGACTATTAGCTAGAGAGTTGCTCTTGTGGAGCTAGTGCGTCCATTGAAGTAAAGAACGGTTTGTAGATTTTAATGGGTCACAGTGTAATGCTTCTTCTTCCTGCAGTACCACCTCTGCGAGCAGCTAATTGTCTACAGACGAAAAGGGTCATCCAAACTGGACTTATCCTTGAATTAAATATACAGTAAACAAGAAATTACTGAAACGTCATCCTAGGAGGTCGGCCTGGACGAAGAAGCACAGAACTCTGGGTAAGAATACGATTTTTTTTATTTTCTGAGTTGCGGAATAGCAGCACCACATCTGCTATTTTTTGCAGGTTTTACTTCCCCATTAAATTCAATGGGGAAAACCCACAACAGAAAAGCAGCGATTACACAAATACAATTGACATGCTGTGAACTAAAAAACCGAACCGCGGGTCCATTTCGGAGCGTTTTTTCCGCTTATCATTTAGGCAGCGTGTGGAGGAGATTTGTTCAAATATCATCCACTCTGCTGCTACGGTATTATGCTGCTGATTTTCCGCATCTAAATACGTTGCGGAAAATCTGCAGTATTTACGCTACGTGTGAACCTGGCCTAAGACTGACACACAGTGAGAGCGGGAGAGAGGGAACAAGGTGTAAAGGAAGGCTGGAACCATATACCAGTGTAGTGTTATATTCTATTTAGAGTCTGGAATAGTGAAAATCCCTATGGGCGCTGTAAGTACAGACATTAGTGTTTGTCGCCAGGCTTCTAATATATTTGCAAGGGACCAAGAGGAGATTGATTAGAATTTTATAAGACTTCACACAAGAGGAAAAATCAAGGACATATATCCACTTTTATCATTTTTACTATGCTGTATGAAGGGGTTGTCACGCAGAAAGTTTAAATAAAATTCCCTTCATGTAAAGTAAATTTAATCAGTGCATACATAAAATAGGGGGGCCTTATAGCAAGGGAACAATTGGGCACCCCATTATGGTGGCAGGTTTCCCTCTCCATGCTCTTTACGTGACCCTTGGGACAATTCCCCATCCTCTTGCTTGCGAGTACCCCGTTCTTAAGCACTAATGTTTCAGAAAGGGGGCGGTCCTCCGGAAACGTTGCATCTGCGTGCTTGGACGCCAACCTCTCCTCCAGCAGCGTCTCCGTGAGAACTTTGTTTGTTACCATGAACTTTTTGGACAATGGGTGAATATCTTTTATTATTGCTATTTATGCTACTATGTTATTCTTTTGAATTACGCATAAAATGAATGAATTGCAAAGGAAAGTGGATTTTTGTATTTTGGGCCCAGTTCACACATAGTTTTTTTTTTGGCACTGATTTTGACGCATCGGAGTCAGGGCCAAAAAATTACCAAAATCGCCCCCCCCCATATTGATTTCGGGTTGCTTTTAGCCTCTCGTGGGAAAAAAAGCGTCATTACCTTCCTTGCTGCGGTTCCGCCTCTGACCTTCCATTGAAATCAATGAGAGGCAGGAAAGAGCCACGGCGCTCAAGCTTTTTCTGCAACGTTTTTTGCCCGCGGCACTTCAAAATCTGCCTCAAAATTCCTGAAGGTTTTGCACATCCAATATACCAGTGTTACCCTAGAATGTTATTTGGCCAACATACTGTATGAAACTTAATATTTAGAAACTGTTTGGTAGGGGTATTTGTATACTGACAGTACACCACATGAGAGTTTGCCAGCTTTCGGTACCACACAGAATATCATCAAACCTAAGGCCTGCCCTGCTCAGCCCTAACCCATGCTGTCAGGTTTTACCAGTAATTCCCTTTCTATGCTCCTTATATACAAGAATTGAATGAGGCCGCCCTATCTGCCTCATTCACAGCAGGAAATCTCAGCATTATCTGAAGCACCAATCAGCTACTGAGTTACATGAAACCTATCAACTGCCTCTGAACACAGTCATGTCTCCTTCTGTCTCCTTGTCACCTATGATGCTGCATTTTTGATAGACAGGGGGCAAATCTTCAGAATTTTTTTTAAAAAAATGAAGGGAACGAAGATTGAATATTATTTGTCTTGCTGACAGATGGTCACTTCCTAGCCTCATGCACACGACCGTAAAAACACCCGTTATTGCGGGTCGTAATTACGACCCGCAATAACGGGCTCATAGACTTTTGTTAGCCGCGGGTACCTTCTCGTTTTCTCACGAGAAGGTGCCCGTGCCGTTAAAAAAATAGAACATGTTCTATTTTTCTATTTTACGGGCCGTGCTGCTATACTTTATAATGACAGCACGGCTCGCAAAAGCGGCCGGCTGCCCGCGGCCGGCCGTGCCTGCCCGTGCTCGTAATTACGAGTCGTAATTACGAGCACGGTCGTGTGCATATGTCCTAACATAGCATTTTGAGGTTTCAACCCTTACTGTTTTCTATGATATTTGTTGTTCTGTAACCAGTTCCCAGAATTTTATTCTACCCGGAGCCACTAACAAATGTGTTATTTGTTAACGTTAAACTTCCCTGATGAGCCTGCAGAATGATAGGGCACGCTTATCTCGCTGCTTTAATGCAAAGTGTTGTCCCTATGCCGCTAGGAACACAATTTCTGCAATCCAGGACTGTGCAAACGAATAACAACCTGACTATGTTACCCAGACCCTGGATTCAGAACCTTTCATTGTCGGACGGGACTAGATGGATCAGTAACATTTTCTATAGCTCTTTTTGGAGAACGGTCCCATTTCTTATGTAGGTTTGTGTTGATTTTAAGCTTACTTTTTATTATAAGTGGTTTTTAAAAAAAAATCAGTAGCACTGTAAATATATGAAACTTTGTAATATATGTTGTAAGGGGAAAGTGTCATCTTTCTCACCTTCCAGCAACATGTAGTTCCAATTTTCCTACCTGCAGGATCTCTGGAAATGTTCCGAAACTGCCTCAGTCTCCAAAAAAAAAATTAATCTAGAGTAAAACAATAAATAGTAGAAGGGGAGGAAGGGGATGCAGCTGTTTCTTTCTTAGTATATGTTAGACTGCATGCTGTGAGAGGGGAGGGGAGGCAGAAGTACGGAGACATCTGGCTCAGACTGCTGTTCACAGAACTGGCATCACACTAAGAAGAGATCACCAGCAAAAGTTTTTTGAATGGGGCTAACCCAATGAGACAAGTTGCAGATCTAAAGCAAAAATCAAATGTGCAAATCATGGCCCTTTAATTCAGTCAATAGTGGAGGAACCAGGTCACAGTCCCCTAATGATGTCAGAAGATGTATAAAAAGGAGCTGTCTCTTTAAAGCTTTCTTACAAGCAATCACCAATAAGTACCTGCCAAGCAGCCATATTGTTCCACTTTACGAGCTGAATCCATGCAAGGACTAATGTACTTTTGTTGAAATTACTCTTTAAAGGGATTGTCAAGGATTAGTTGTTCCTTTGGTTCTAAGTTTCTAATTAGTCTTTTTTTTTAAATAAAAATAATTTCCCTTTTTTAATTTTTTTAATCCCCCTGGCGGACGGCATGGGAATCATTGCATCCACAGCTCAGCTGATACAAAGTCCCCTTGTCCTTTTAAATTGACAGATGGGGGCCCTATATATAGATATGCCATAAATGTTAATGGTTGGAATACCCCTTTAAATGAAGTCTAGCGTTGAATGAGTCTAAGGGGTGTGTCTGCCTCTAAATAAGTCTGTGGGGTGGAACTTCAGAGATAACTTTGACCAATCACACTCACTGATTAGTGACAGACCAATCAGCTGTTGGTATATAGAAAAAGCTGCTAAATTATGTATTTAAGAGGGTTGGACAGGGGTGGAGTCTCTCTAAGTTATATAAACAAAAATAACCATCTCATGATTAATCCCTTATGGTTTTCACGATCTCTGATTGTTGTTAATCCGTAGGAACATTTATTGTTAATGTCCAGTAGATAAAATTCTGTACATGGTCATGTGCTGGACACACAGGGGCTGGGATTGTTACACGGTCATGTGATGGACACACAAGTGCTGGGATCGTTACATGGTCATGTGATGGACACACAGGTGCTGGGATCGTTACATGGTCATGTGATGGACACACAGGTGCTGGGATAGTTACAGGGTCATGTGCTGGACACACAGGTGCTGGGATCGTTACATGGTCATGTGATGGATACACAGGTGCTGGGATCGTTACATGGTCATGTGATGGACACACAGGTGCTGGGATAGTTACAGGGTCATGTGATGGACACACAAGTGCTGGGATCGTTACATGGTCATGTGATGGACACACAGGTGTTGGGATCGTTACATAGTCATGTGATGGACACACAGGTGCTGGGAGTGTTACATGGTCATGTGATGAACACACAGGTGCTGGGATCGTTACATGGTCATGTGATGAACACACAGGTGCTGGGATCGTTACATGGTCATGTGATGGATACACAGGTGCTGGGATCATTACATAGTCATGTGATGGACACACAGGTGCTGGGATTGTTACATGCTCATGTGATGGACACACGTGCTGGGATCGTTACATGGTCATGTGATGGACACACAGGTGCTGGGATCGTTACATGGTCATGTGATGTATACACAGGTGCTGGGATCATTACATAGTTATGTGATGGACACACAGGTGCTGGGATCGTTACATAGTCATGTGATGGACACACAGGTGCTAGAAATGTTACATGGTCATGTGATGAACAGACAGGTGCTGGCACTTTTACATGGTCATGTGATGGACACACAGGTGCTGGGATCGTTACATGGTCATGTGATGGACACACAGGTGCTGGGATCGTTACATGGTCATGTGATGGACACACAGGTGTTAGAAATGTTACATGATCATGTGATGAACACACAGGTGCAGGGATCGTTACATGGTCATGTGAAGGACACACAGGTGTTAGAAATGTTACATGGTCATGTGATGAACACACAGGTGCTGGGATCGTTAGAAGACACAGTTCCAATACACATGCTGTAACTGTAACGAACTGAGCACCTGTATGTCCTATTATATGACAAGGATAGACTTCCTGCTATTACTTTAAAAACAATCTTGCCCAACCGGGGTTGTCACAGCAACTTCACAATTGTCACTTCAAAGGTGGATGCTGCGGAGCAGCTAGAACAGGGACTGGAGTTAATTAGGAGCGGGGACATGGATTTGCTGATGTGACTGCCGGCTGCTGACAGGGGAAACAGCGTTTGAAGTGAAACTCAGGAAAAACTTTATACAGCAATCCACTTATCACAGTGGGAATCCCGGGGCTCATGTACTGCACAGGGAAGCTGATGGCTGCCACTGGATAACCTGCCTTTAATTATTTACAATAGATATACCAGGGTCGCCCCGTGATAGGTGCGGAGAACATACTATATATTACCAATTATTTGCCTAAGCAATAAAAATCTCCTTTGCTACCTATGACCCACTAAAACATAATTTGAATAATTGATTAATAGCAAATAAAAAAAAACCCTCTGTCTCTGTCAGGGTTATATTCGTTAAACAAACGTTCAACAAATATTCTGACATGTCATAGTGACATGTCAGAAGTTTTGATTGGTGGTGGTCCGAGCACTGAGACTCCCACCAATCGCTAAAATGAAGCGGAAGAAGTGCTCGTGTGAGCGCTCAGCCGCTTCGTGTCTGTTCGGCTTTTCCGGAATGCCGATGTACGGGCTCCTAGACTTTCTTTTGAGCCCGTGCTCCGTTACATTGATTTTCGGAAAAAGCCGAAACGAAGCGGCTGAGCGCTCACATGAGAACTTCTGCCAGTTCTTTTTAACGATTGGTGGGGGTCTCAGTGCTCGGACCCCCACCATTCAAAATTTCTGACATGTCACTATGACTCTCTGATTATAGCTTTCCCTGACCGGAGTGACAAAAATTTGAAACCCAAAGTCAGCTTTCCCTACATTTTTTGTTGACTAGCGGCATCTTCAGGGTTTTTGAGCCTAACGGCGTGAAAAAAATGGGCACTTCAGCTAAAATAACTGCACGAAAAACATCATAGATTCGACCTCTCCAACTCATCTAATCCAAAGGATGGGTCGAGGTGGAATTTTTCATATCCGATCGGTTGATGCATCAAAATGAAAGACGTCCAATCAACCAATCGTTAAGCGTCAAGAGTCCACCTATTCGAGCCGTTCCTATACGCATGCACATACAACCTCAAGCTCAGCCGTCTAAGTATGTTGGCCAGCTCACTGCACATGTCTCCAAATTGTCCCAATTATATTTTGTTACCTAACTAAACCACCAGTGATATAATCATTATCTTCTACACCACCATAGACCACCAGGGATGGCATCATGAATCTCTTCCATTGACCCCTAAAACACCCTTGACTATCAGGGATATTATATTAAATCCCTGTTCTTAAATAATACCAACATATAGTGACCAAATTGCCACTTTATACACATAGTATTCTGATTTCAGTGCTATACAATGTATAGATAAAGCCGCTATACAACCAATAATAAAAATATATGAATATAATTCATCATGTTCACAAGTATCGGTCGCGTACCCCTAAGGCTTGCCCCGATAGAGGAATTATATGAACATTGAGTCCCTACTGGGGCACTATATGGCAGAATTATTTGGACAGTATAGTGACGTATGGGGGTACTGTAGGTGAGAATTATTTGTTCATTGTATCGTAGTACTATTATGTGGGTACTGTATGAGAATACTATTTGTGAATAGAATTATGTGGATACTGTATGGGAATAGTATATGTGCAGTGTATTGCAGTATCATGTGGGTACTGTATAGGTGTATTATTTGAGAATTGTATGATACTATTATGTGGGTATGGATGAGAGTACTATTTGTGCAAATTGTTCTGTATTATGTCGGTTCTGCAGGGGAATATTGTTTGTGAATTGTATGGCACTATTATGTGGGTAATGTAATGTCGGAGTAGGGAGACAGACAGGTGAGCCCTAATCTACCCGCCACTCAGTCCCTGCCTACTTGCAACGACCCGCCCTAGGCGACGGGGTACAACTGGACGACGGTCCCTACACTCAATAGGTGCACGACAGACAAACAGCCAAGGGTACAAAGAAGCCAGAGAAATGGGGAAGCTGCCCACGGGGACAAAGTGAGCAACAAGCGAAGTGAACGAGCCGAGTCAAACCAGGAGATGAGCGAGGTACAAAAACGCAGAGCAGAAGAGTGGTCAGTAAAGCCAAGGTCAATCACAAGCAGAGGATCAGTATTTCAAGAAGCTGCAGCAGGGCCAGGAAACCAGCAGAGAAGAACCACAAGCAAAGGAGGAACAGGAAAGGCAGGTATAAATAGACAGAGGGCGGGAGCTAGCTGAGTCTGGCCAGGCTGTGATAGGCTCTCCCACTCCTAAGCCTGCCATCCTGGGTGGTGGAAGATGGAGTCAGTCTCACAGACATAGAAGCAGGTGCAGACTGATTAACTATGGGCGTCGACACAGAAGTTGTGCCTGGCAGATCCTTTACAGGTACAGTTTGAGAGTACTATTTGGTAATAATATTATGCATTATGTGGGCACTGTATGACGGTATTATTTGTACAGTGTATTGCAGTATCATGTAAATACTGTATAGGTGTATTATTTGTGAATTGAATGGTACTGTTATGTTGGTGCTGTATGGGAGTATTATTTCTGAAATGTATACACATAATATATTTATTATAATGTATATTTGGGGTTCTCCAAAGCAGACAACTTCTGACTGAACCATGGGCATGAAAACCGTATCAGGTTGACCCATTAAAATGTAACTAAATGTCTGACAAACTTCTAACATGTAGTTTGGATTGGTGGGGGTCCGAGCACTGAGACTAAAACGAGGCAGCAGAACGAGGCAGCAGAAGCACTCGTGTGAGCACTCAGCCGCTTCATTTCTGTTCAGCCTTTTCCGGAAATCAATGTATCGGAGTACGTTCTCAATAGAAAGTCTATGAGCCCGTAGTCCAATAGATCAGTTTTCCGGAAAAAGCCGAACAGAAACGAAGCGGCTTAGCGCTCAGACAAGCACTTTTGCTGCTTCGTTTTAGCGACTGGTGGGGGTCTCAGTGCTCAGACTCCCACCAATCAAAACTTCTGACATGTCACTATGACATCATAGAAAAAATATTTTCACTAGATAATGTCACTATGACACGTCAGGAGTTTGTTGAGCGTTTAGTTTCCCTTTAAGTTGAAATAAACTGGCTAAAACACCATCAATACCAACAATACTCTTCTTGGGGTCTTGTCCAGGGAGTGGTCTCGAAAGTTACTACAGGAAATCCTCTAACACAACTTTCTCCCTTCCTCAAATTCCACAGTCCACGTGTTGAGGTTGAATTAGAAGGAGTGTACATAAGACAAATGTTCCCCAGTTCAGTTTAACCCCAACATAACTGTAACTATAACTTGACCTCGAGAACTTCTGGAATAACTAAATGCGCTGTAATGTTTCTCCTCAAATTCTAAATAAATAACATTCAAACCCTCCTTATACATACCAGACAATGGGATCTGATAGGATTTTACTCTACATTCGGGAACCTACAGGTTTGGCTGTGGATGGAGATCCTTGTAACCACAGACTGAGTTCAAGTTTTGGATAAGAGGTTGGACTTGTAATAGGATCTGACCTCCGGACCTGAAGGATAATATGGAATTCTAGTAATTTTCTGAGAAGTAGGAGTCTGTGTTCACTCCTGCGTAGCACTGCACAGTCTACATAGTAATCTCCAACTTGTGGCTGTTGTGAAACTGAGCCCAGCCTACAAAGTACTGTACAGACATTTGATGTTGGAAAAGCTCAGGATCAGCACAAGATAAGTAATGTAATGTATGTACACAGTGATTCACCAGCAGAATAGTGAGTGCAGCTCTGGAGTATGATACAGGTTGTAACTCAGGATCAGTACAGGATAAATAATGTAATGTATGTACACAGTGACTCCACCAGCAGAATAGTGAGTGCAGCTCTGGAGTATAATACAGGACTTAGCTCAGGATCAGCACAAGTTAAGTAATGTAATGTATGTACACAGTGATTCACCAGCAGAATAGTGAGTGCAGCTCTGGAGTATGATACAGGTTGTAACTCAGGATCAGTACAGGATAAATAATGTAATGTATGTACAAGGTGAATACACCAGAAAAATAGTGAGTGCAGCTCTGGAGTATAATACAGGATAAGTAATGTAATGTATGTACAAGGTCAATACACCAGAAAAATAGTGAGTGCAGCTCTGGAGTATAATACAAGATGTAACTCAGGATCAGTGCAGGATAAGCAATGCAATGTATGTACACAGTGACCCCACCAGTAGAATAGTGAGTACAGCTCTGGAGTATAATACAGGATGTAACTCAGGATAAGTACAGGATAAGTAATGTAATGTATGTACACAGTGACTATAACAGCAGAATAGTGAGTGCAGCTCTGGAGTATAATACAAGCTGTTACTCAGAATGAGTACAGGATAAGTAATGTAAGTTTACTAGAGATGAGTGAATTGAATCTGCACAAATTCTTTACGAAATTCCGAATTAGAAACTTTTTGGATTCATTCTGCATGAATTGCTAAAAATAGCGGCCGCCATTTTACAGATCAGAAGAAGACAAGAAGACAAATAAAAAGGATCACATGACCGAGCTTCCCCATAATGCCTTGCAGGCAGCCCTCTGTTTAGCACAGCCGATCATGAGAGGTATAGGTGTGTCACTTGTGACTCAGTGGATGGCAGTCATATGAGTCATAGCCACTATAAACAGCCCAACCAGAAAATGCTGCTGCTTTGTGGGGCTACAGATAGGAGAGAGAAGACGTCAGACAGAGAGTGAGAGATAGTAAGACAAATAACACAGATAGATAGTGGATTAGTGTCAGTGAGTGTGTTTTTTAATAGTGAGGAGTAGAGAACAGAGAGTTAGATTTGCAATTATTTGATAGAGAGAAAGAGTTTAGAGAAAGATAGAAGTCAGTCAGTGTCAGTGTATTAGTTAGGCAGGACAGGCAGCCATTGCTGTGATTAAGTGCTGCTGCAGCTATACAATTCTTACTTTAAATTGTGAACCATCAGTCTTCATTATATCATTCTCAAGTCTTCATCAATAATATTAATCCTGTGCTGATAAACGTTAAAGAGCTTAAAAGGGCTTGGATCCAGTCCTAGAAGACCTCAGAGTGTCATACTCAACTATTCAGGATAATCGGGGCATTTGTGATTTGCGACTTATTTATTTGGTTTGATTCAAATCTGACGGACGATTTGATAGAATTTTCAGGAAATTTGCTCATCTCTAAAGTTCCCAGTAACTCCAACAGCAGAATGGTGAGTGCAGCTCTGGAGTATAATACAGGATGTAACTCAGGATCAGTACAGGATAAGTAATGTAATGTATGTACACAGTGACTCCACCAGCAGAATAGTGAGTGCAGCTCTGGAGTATAATACAGGATGTAACTCCGGATCAGTACAGGATAAGTAATGTAATGTATGTACACAGTGACTCCACCAGCAGAATAGTGAGTGCAGCTCTGGAGTATAATACAGGATGTAACTCAGGATCAGTACAGGATAAGTAATGTAATGTATGTACACAGTGACTCCACCAGCAGAATGGTGAGTGCAGCTCTGGAGTATAATACAGGACTTAGCTCAGGATCAGCACAAGATAAGTAATGTAATGTATGTACACAGTGATTCACCAGCAGAATAGTGAGTGCAGCTCTGGAGTATGATACAGGTTGTAACTCAGGATCAGTACAGGATAAATAATGTAATGTATGTACAAGGTGAATACACCAGAAAAATAGTGAGTGCAGCTCTGGAGTATAATACAGGATAAGTAATGTAATGTATGTACAAGGTCAATACACCAGAAAAATAGTGAGTGCAGCTCTGGAGTATAATACAAGATGTAACTCAGGATCAGTGCAGGATAAGCAATGCAATGTATGTACACAGTGACCCCACCAGTAGAATAGTGAGTACAGATCTGGAGTATAATACAGGATGTAACTCAGGATAAGTACAGGATAAGTAATGTAATGTATGTACACAGTGACTATAACAGCAGAATAGTGAGTGCAGCTCTGGAGTATAATACAAGCTGTTACTCAGAATGAGTACAGGATAAGTAATGTAAGTTTACTAGAGATGAGTGAATTGAATCTGCACAAATTCTTTACGAAATTCCGAATTAGAAACTTTTTGGATTCATTCTGCATGAATTGCTAAAAATAGCGGCCGCCATTTTACAGATCAGAAGAAGACAAGAAGACAAATAAAAAGGATCACATGACCGAGCTTCCCCATAATGCCTTGCAGGCAGCCCTCTGTTTAGCACAGCCGATCATGAGAGGTATAGGTGTGTCACTTGTGACTCAGTGGATGGCAGTCATATGAGTCATAGCCACTATAAACAGCCCAACCAGAAAATGCTGCTGCTTTGTGGGGCTACAGATAGGAGAGAGAAGACGTCAGACAGAGAGTGAGAGATAGTAAGACAAATAACACAGATAGATAGTGGATTAGTGTCAGTGAGTGTGTTTTTTAATAGTGAGGAGTAGAGAACAGAGAGTTAGATTTGCAATTATTTGATAGAGAGAAAGAGTTTAGAGAAAGATAGAAGTCAGTCAGTGTCAGTGTATTAGTTAGGCAGGACAGGCAGCCATTGCTGTGATTAAGTGCTGCTGCAGCTATACAATTCTTACTTTAAATTGTGAACCATCAGTCTTCATTATATCATTCTCAAGTCTTCATCAATAATATTAATCCTGTGCTGATAAACGTTAAAGAGCTTAAAAGGGCTTGGATCCAGTCCTAGAAGACCTCAGAGTGTCATACTCAACTATTCAGGATAATCGGGGCATTTGTGATTTGCGACTTATTTATTTGGTTTGATTCAAATCTGACGGACGATTTGATAGAATTTTCAGGAAATTTGCTCATCTCTAAAGTTCCCAGTAACTCCAACAGCAGAATGGTGAGTGCAGCTCTGGAGTATAATACAGGATGTAACTCAGGATCAGTACAGGATAAGTAATGTAATGTATGTACACAGTGACTCCACCAGCAGAATAGTGAGTGCAGCTCTGGAGTATAATACAGGATGTAACTCCGGATCAGTACAGGATAAGTAATGTAATGTATGTACACAGTGACTCCACCAGCAGAATAGTGAGTGCAGCTCTGGAGTATAATACAGGATGTAACTCAGGATCAGTACAGGATAAGTAATGTAATGTATGTACACAGTGACTCCACCAGCAGAATGGTGAGTGCAGCTCTGGAGTATAATACAGGATGTAACTCAGGATAAGTATAGGATAAGTAATGTAATGTATGTACACAGTGACTCCACCAGCAGAATAGTGAGTGCAGCTCTGAAATATAATACAGGTTGTAACTCAGGATCAGTACAAGATAAGTAATGTGATGTATGTACACAGTGACTCCACCAGCAGAATAGTGAGTGCAGCTCTGGAGTATAACACAGGATGTAACTCAGGATCAGTACAGGATAAGTAATGTGATGTATGTACACAGTGACTGCACCAGCAGAATAGTGAGTACAGCTCTGGAGTATAATACAGGATGTAACTCAGGATCAGTACAGGATAAGTAATGTAATGTATGTTCATAGTGACTCCACCAGCAGAATAGTGTGTGCAGCTCTGTCGGGATCAGTACAGGATAAGTAATGTAATGTATGTACACAGTGACTCCACCAGCAGAATAGTGAGTGCAGCTCTGGAGTATAATACAGGATGTAACTCAGGATCAGTACAGGATAAGTAATGTAATGTATGTACACAGTGACTCCAGCAGCAGAATAGTGAGTGCAGCTCTGGAGTATAATACAGGATGTAACTCCGCATAAGTACAGGATAAGTAATGTAATGTATGTACACAGTGACTCCACCAGCAGAATAGTGAGTGCAGCTCTGGAGTATAATACAGGATGTAACTCAGGATCAGTACAGGATAAGTAATGTATGTACACAGTGACTCCACCAGCAGAATAGTGAGTGCAGCTCTGGAGTATAATACAGGATGTAACTCAGGATCAGTACAGAATAAGTAATGTAATGTATGTACACAGTGACTCCACCAGCAGAATAGTGAGTGCAGCTCTGGAGTATAATACAGGATGTAAGTCAGGATCAGTCCAGGATGAGTAATGTAATGTATTAGAAAAAGAAAAAAACAGAAACGCCTGTAAAAAAATTTACATAGTGAGCGCAGTTCTGGAGTATAATACTCAGGATCCGTACTGGATATGTAATGTAATGTATAAACGCAGTGACTCAACCTTTTTTGTGGATTAGGGCCGGACTGCCGATCTGGCAAATGCAGCTGTCTGCACTGGGCCACTTGTGAATTATAACTAAACTGCAAAATGATGGTCAAAGGTTAAAAAGGAGCCGTCAGATGTGCTGATATGTTAATTTGACTGAATACTTGTATTTAACATAAATGTAGAGGAAGAGTGATCCAGCGCTGATGTTGGTTTAAAAGGGAAGTGAGAGTCCCATGTTTATTAGAAAAAAAATTTGAGTAAAAATGGAACGGGAGACGCAGTCCCAAAGTGCAAGTAGTCAGGGTATATGCCCAAGCCTACGCGTTTCGAACGCGATCTGCGTTCTTAATCATGGTTAAGAACGCAGATCGCGTTCGAAACGCGTAGGCTTGGGCATATACCCTGACTACTTGCACTTTGGGACTGCGTCTCCCGTTCCATTTTTACTCAAATTTTTTTTCTAATAAACATGGGACTCTCACTTCCCTTTTAAACCAACATCAGCGCTGGATCACTCTTCCTCTACATTATTGTTTCATACCGCGGGCCGTCGCGGGGATCCGATGGACGCTGTTGGAGACGCAGACCGGTGAGCTGGAGGTTCTCTCCCTGTTTCTATTTAACATAAAATCACATTTCTGGAGCATATTTTCTTAATACTCTGCATTGCACCATTCCTCTGTTATTCCTCCTACAAATTTATGAATAATTTGACAACTGGGTGTTACCAGCTGGGGGTGTGTCCATACACAGCCTGACATTGTCCAATCAGTGCTCACAGTCTCAGACTCGGCTGGGTCACGCCCCTCTGACAAGGGAAAGGGTAACACCCAGTTGTCCATTTATTCATACATTTGTTGGAGGAGAGACAGAGGAACGGCACAACACAGAGTTCTAAGAAAAGATGCTCCAGAATTGTTATTTTATGGGCAATACAAGTCAATTCTAAAACAGACCTGTCAGGAGAGGTGACAGATCCATTTTAACATATTCATATAGAGCATTTCATCCTTGAGCCTTACTTTTCTGTCAAGTTGCTGAATATAACTATTTTAGCCAAACACAACTAAGAAAGCTGAATGTCTACCAATATAGTCACCATTACAGCTCCCATGTTGCCTGTCACCCAGCCATCCCTGAGTTTTGTAAATTACTGTATGTATAGGCAGGAACCTTCACTTGTTGGAGAAATGTTCAGCATCCCACTCACTAGGCCCCAAAATGCAGTGCTGGAGATTTGAGGTGTTTGTTAAAGTGGTTCTCCACCTAAATTTATCATCACACAGGTGCAGGACTCGTTACAGTACAGTAATCAGAGCTGTGTCTTGTAACGAGCCCCACCCCTGTGTGTCCATCACATGACCAGGAAAGATTTCTATCCACTGTAAGTTAACAATGGAGGTTCCCACTGAATAACAACAAGCAGAGATCTTGAAAACTGTGAGGAATTAATACAGAAAGTATATTGGAACATTGTATAACTTTAAATTATACAAAAAGTAATAATAATTTGCTGAAACCGGAACAAGCCCTTTATCTGCTCTGAGCCTGATAATTTGACATCCAAGCTAGTAGACGGACGTGAAGTTTGGGTGCAGCAGACATAAGTGGACAGAGCCATCATCGGCAGCAAGAGGTCATCTACATCCACATACAGTCATAACTCCCAATATTTAAAGCCCAAATTGTGGGACATTTTAAGGAGGCTCTGTCACCAGATTCTCAAACCCCTATCCCCTATTGCATGTGATCGGCGCTGCAATGTAGATAACAGTAACGTGTTTTTTTTTTAAAACGTTCATTTTTGGCCAAGTTATGAGCTATTTTATATATATGCAAATGAGGTTTGAAATGGACAACTGGGCGTTTTTTTTTCGTTATGTCCAACTGGGCGTGTATTGTGTTTTTAACTGGGCGTGTTTACGTGTATGACGCTGACCAATCAGTGACCAGTCAGCATCACACACTCATCTCCATTGATTTACACAGCAGCGATGTGCAGCCACATAAACAGAGATTAACGTTACTGCAGTGTCCTGATAATGAATACACATGACCTGCAGCCTGGACGTCATGTGTATTCAGAAACCTGACACTTTTGACTCTTTTCTTTGAGATTTCTAGCAAGGGAAACAAAATCTCGCGAGATTACGGAGGTAAACGAGATTTCGTTTCCCTTGCTGCAAATCTCACAGAAAAGAGTCAGAAGTGTCAGGATTCTGAATACACATGACGTCCAGGCTGGATTTCATGTGTATTCATTATCAGGACACTTGTGTATGTGGCTGCACATCGCTGCTTTTTAAATCAATGGAGATGAGTGTATGATGCTGACTGGTCACTGATTGGTCAGCGTCATACGCGTAAACACGCCCAGTTAAAACACAATACATGCCCAGTTGGACATAACTAAAAAATAACGCCCAGTTGTCCATTTCAAACCTCATTTGCATATATAAAAAATGGTCATAACTTGGCCAAAAATGAACGTTTTTTTTAAAAAAAACAACGTTACTGTTATCTACATTGCAGCGCCGATCACATGCAATAGGAGATAGGGGTTTCAGAATCTGGTGACAGAGCCTCTTTAAGCCCATTCCCATTCCGTCTGGAAAGGCCCCAAGATCTCTGCTTGTTGCTGTTCATGACCTGCCTAGGTAGAGTCGTGTGTTAACCTTAAACCATACTATCCCCCACCCCCATTTAGTAACGACACATGACACCGAGGTTGGATGTGAAATGGCCACAGCAGCCGTTTATTAATTTCACAGTTTTATAAAAACAATTTAAATCCGAAACATTCGGATAACTAGTTAGGAATCCACCAGAGAATTCCTCCTAATAATTCACATGACCCAACATGGGTCAGAATCATAAATAACAATTAAACGTTAACATTAACCCGAGCAGAGGAAGTCCTTGAAGCCCCTTCAGATGTTCCTTTCAAGAACACACCGAATTAGCCATCTGCAAACCACTAATTACCTCCAGCCGTAAACCAGCTCGGAAGCACCGTTCACCTCTGCAGATGGCTCCAACCACTAGAAGTCCACTTCAAGGGGATAACACCCGATGAAGCCCTCAAGTGATATACCGACCACTAGAAGTCCACTTCAAAGGGATAACACCCGATGAAGCCTTCAAGTGACATACCTTCTACCAGAAGACCACTTCAAAGGGATAACACCCGATGAAGTCTTCAACCATGTACCTTTTTTGGGGGACGCATACCCCCGATGCGACCCCCCCACCATTTTGTACTGACTGGCCTCAAGGACTCCCCCCGCCAGCTGCCATGACAACAGAACCTACTCCGGAAAAAAGAAAAACATGTTAAATAAGCACACAAAATAAAACAAAACGCTCATAGACAGACGTACATAAGACCTAAGGAGTAACAAAACAAGGGTGGGAGGGTGGGAGCTTTGCTTAATGTGTGTTACTCCTCCCGCTGCTTCCGGCTCAATGCCGAGAAACAGCGGGAAGCGCAGTAACGGCCCCCCCGCCCCCCTTAACTCCTCCCCGTCCCTCCTTCAGCTCCTTCAACTTTCCCTGACCTCGTAACATTAACCCTTTCCCTACCAGGACGGTCATGTCGGCTTCCCTTAAGCCTGCAGCTGCGTCCAGCCTCTTCTTGACCTGCCTAGGTAGAGTCGTGTGTTAACCTTAAACCATACTATCCCCCACCCCCATTTAGTAACGACACATGACACCGAGGTTGGATGTGAAATGGCCACAGCAGCCGTTTATTAATTTCACAGTTTTATAAAGACAATTTAAATCCGAAACATTCGGATAACTAGTTAGGAATCCACCAGAGAATTCCTCCTAATAATTCACATGACCCAACATGGGTCAGAATCATAAATAACAATTAAACGTTAACATTAACCCGAGCAGAGGAAGTCCTTGAAGCCCCTTCAGATGTTCCTTTCAAGAACACACCGAATTAGCCATCTGCAAACCACTAATTACCTCCAGCCGTAAACCAGCTCGGAAGCACCGTTCACCTCTGCAGATGGCTCCAACCACTAGAAGTCCACTTCAAGGGGATAACACCCGATGAAGCCCTCAAGTGATATACCGACCACTAGAAGTCCACTTCAAAGGGATAACACCCGATGAAGCCTTCAAGTGACATACCTTCTACCAGAAGACCACTTCAAAGGGATAACACCCGATGAAGTCTTCAACCATGTACCTTTTTTGGGGGACGCATACCCCCGATGCGACCCCCCCACCATTTTGTACTGACTGGCCTCAAGGACTCCCCCCGCCACCGCGAAACAGGCCTTGACCACCTTAAGCCTGTGAGTTCCTCCACACCACCACCGCCCTTTCTATGCCTTCTGCTATAGCCAAGCTCCAAATATCAATGCCAACCTCGGTCAGATGAACCCCGTCACTCCTCCAGAAATTCCCCAATCCTGACTCCAAATCCCTATGCCTCACGCAAATGCCCCCGTTCTTTGCCACAAAACGGGACACCGCCCGGTTAACTTTTATCCGAGCCTTATTGACTCTCTCCACCGATCTAGCTAACCGCCAATGCTTCCTTGGGACTATGTCCGACCACACTACCACCAACTTGGGATAAGATACCCACAAACACAACAAATCATGTTTGATATCCCGCACCAACTCACGAAAAGGGCGGACTCCTAAGTCATTCCCACCCACGTGCAACACTAAAACCTCCGGAACCCTATCAAGCCGCACATATGTCTGGAATTCCGCCAACACCCTGTTCCACGACATACCTCTAAACCCCAGCCAATGCACAACCGCATCCTGTCGCGGAATGCGCAACTGGCGACCATCCGGGCGGACGTCCGCCCTCAAAGCCCCCCAGTGCACGTACGAATGACCCATCAACCACACCAGACAAGGAGGCGAATCTGAAACGGAAAACACAGTTAGGCACCACCATATAACATTTGCAAGCATAAACAACAAAATTACAACATATGGGGGCGGACATAGGACTTAAACCTTTTAGACTCCCAACGACCAATACGCCTCACCCCCTCATCATCCAACCCCCAGCGCCCTGCTTCCGTTGCTGCGCCAATCCGGAAGGAATGAGATGAATATGAGCCTGCCGCAACCCCAACCGCCGTCAAACATTTTTTAAAAACAGCTCCAAACTGAAACCTGGACAAGAACGACCCGTCCACATGACGTAACAAAGGCAAATCTGGAGACCCCCTGTTTTTTGTAAAACCCCGCATGCACTCTACTGGGCACATGACCGACCCCGGGAGAGCGAACAAAACTATCAGTTTTCCCTTCCCTAATTGGTCAGTTATTGATCTACGCAACCATACCTCCAACCGATCTGCAAAAAGGCTCACCTCCCCAGATCTCAGCCCCCCTGCCTGTTTAGTACTTGGCGACACCAACTCACCTACTCTAAATGCTCCGAAGAACGCCAACGAGAAAGCCAACCGAAACAAATCCATTTCATCTGAAGAACGACATACCGATGCCAATGAACCGCCCAACAAGCCCAGCAAAGCAAACGACACCGGCCTTCTACTATCCGCCTCCACCCTACCTCTGCGCAACCCCTTCAAAGCCTGCGATACCAGAAATTCCTTCGATACATCCCGCAAGCCCCGCAACTTAAGCCCAAACGCCACCGCGGATATAAACCGGTTCACCTTCGCTACTGAAAACCCCCCCTCCCAGGCATCCCCTAACCAATACAAAAGTGCCACCAACCTGTCTCTATCCGTATTGACATCACCCAACTCTCTTACCCACTCCTCCCACTGCCTCCAACAAGCAGCATAAGCCCTCCACGTCGTGCGCGCCAAAGACCTTTGTAACAGCTGCTCTACGGGACCGATACCAGATCCCATAGATGATCCGGACACGCCAAACCGAGACGTTCCGCTCCCGGGGCCAATTGCCGAAACCGGTCCCACTGCGAGCGAGAAAGAGCATCAGCAACACAATTCCGTACACCCGGGACATGCACCGCCACCACCCACGCGTTCAGCGACAAACACACCAACACTAAATGTCGCAACAATTGAACTACCGGAGGAGAGGACGCCGTGATGTTATTAATGGCAAGCACCACCCCCATGTTGTCGCAGTAAAAACGGACCTTCTTATCCCTGAGCCTGTCCCCCCAAATGGTAGCCGCCACCACGATGGGAAACAGATCGAGCAGGGCCAGATTCCGCGTCAATCCACTGGACACCCAGCTAGCCGGCCATTGACCTGCGCACCACGGACCTCCCCCGTAAGCTCCAAAGCCACCCGCCCCAGCCGCATCCGTGAAAATATTCAGATCACTCGTATCCTGCGCTGGGGCCATCCATAGCGAGCGACCATTGTACTGGCCCAAGAAGTCATCCCAAACCTGAAGATCAGCTCGGTGCTCCTCCTTGAGCCTCACAAAATGATGCGGCGCCCGCACTCCCGCCGTTGCCGCCGCCAACCTTCTACCAAACACCCTCCCCATCGGCATAATCCGGCAGGCGAAATTCAACTTCCCCAGCAGCGACTGAAGCTCCCTCAGCGACATTTTCTTCCTTCTACAAGCCCGTCGCACCTCCAGCCTCAAAGCACCCAACTTATCCGCCGGGAGCCGACACTCCATTGCCACCGAGTCAATTTCGATTCCCAAGAAAGAAATCGTCGCTACCGGGCCCTCCGTTTTTTTCGGCGCCAAAGGGATCCCAAAATCCCTCGCCACCTTCTGCAGGGCATGAAGCAAGTTACCGCAAACCGGCGAACCCCCCGGGCCAACGCACAAAAAATCATCTAAGTAATGGATCAACGAATCGACCCCGGATACTCCCCTCGTTACCCACTCCACGAAGCTACTAAACGCCTCGAAGTATGCACAAGAAAGAGAACACCCCATCGGAAGGCACCGATCCACGTAAAAGGCCCCATTCCAAAAACAACCCAACAGCCGTTGGCTTTCTGGATGGACCGGCAACAACCTGAACGCCGCCTCGATGTCGGTTTTTGCTAGCAGCGCCCCCGGACCCGCAGCCCGCACTAACCCCACCGCCTTATCGAATGAGGTATAAACTACGGAACACAACTCGTGATCAATCCCGTCATTTACCGACGAACCTTTGGGATACGATAAATGTTGAATCAAACGAAACTTTCCGGGCTCGCGTTTAGGGACAATACCCAAAGGGGACACAACTAAATCCTTCACCGGCGACTCCACAAATGGCCCCGACATGCGCCCCAACGAAACTTCTTTTAACAACTTTTCCGACACGACTTCCGCATGCAAGTAAGCCGATTTTAAATTTCTCCGCGTAACCGGAACCTCATAAGGAGGCGGAGGAATAACAAAACCAACACTAAACCCTTCATAAAGCAACTTAGCTGCCGCCCTATCCGGATACTCATTTAGATAAGGGGCCATCCTTTCCACCCTCACCGGCGACACCCCCTTGACCAGCCCCGTGCTGGTTCCCGGACCTCTTTTTCCGCAGACATTTTGCCGCCCCGTGTGATGCACCATTACACTCGGAGCACACGTGCTTGAACTTGCACGTGGCCCCAAACTTGCACTGGCCTTCATTGAATTGCCAGCAAAACCCCGCCTTTCCCCCGCCGCTTGGTCCACTCTGACTAGTCTGGCCTCCCTGGCCACCGCTCCCGGGAAAGGGCTGCCTAACCGGAGCCGTAACCCGTAACCAGAGAGCAATATCCTTCTGGTCCCACCGAATCGCCGGCCGAACCGCCTTCCGCTGACGGAATTGCTCATCATATCGCAGCCACGCCTGACCCCCATACGCCCTATGAGCCTCCCCAATAGCATCAAAATAACAAAATAACGCCGAACAATTTTCCGGCGCCTTTTCCCCTATCACACTAGCCAATATGGCGAACGCCTGCGACCAATTAACGAACGTCTGCGGGATAAGCCTATACCGCCGCCGTTCCTCCTCGTCCTTTTTACTCTCATCCCGCTTGCTCTTATCCAAATTGAATTTAGCCAGCGGCAAGAGAGAAAAAATTTCAACATATTCATCTTTCCAGATCCGATCACGCACCTCCTGCTTTAAATGCGCCCCCAACGGACCCTCAAAACAAACATACACCTCCCCCCGAGCACGATCGTCCATGCGCACTCGATCGCCGTCCTTCTGTGCCTCAGTCTGCACCGACACCGCGACCGCCTCTCTAACCGCCACCACAGGACGCGCCTGCAACGATCCCACTTCCCTGGGGCCTTCCCAAACTACCGCAGGGGACACTTCCGTTACTACCGGCGCCGCGGCCCTATCCAGGCGCCCCACCAGCTCCCGTAAGCAACCCACTAAATCTGCCAAACCCGCTCCGTCGCGTCCGCCCGCGCCACTACCGGCCCCCGATGCTATGCTAGCAGCCCCCCCGCCGACACCCGACATAAAAATCGCTGGATAAGACAATAATGGAGTTATACACTCACCGGGCTGCACAGGCGCTGTGTTCCCGTCAGCCGGACCATCCTGACCTCGACGATAGACGTCCAGTTCACCTTCCTCCAGTTCTTCTCTCGCCGACGACTGTCCCTCCCAACGACCTCTTCGGAAAGGGGATGAGGACGCGCTGACCGATGGGCCGGCAACCTGCCGCCCGACCGCCGGGACCCAGACTTCCGACCGGACCTGTTGCCTCGACGTCGCTGCAGATCTAGTCGTCCGTCTAGACGATCCTGACGAAGCCTGCCCCCTGGCCGGAACATCACCATGCGGGGCGGCCGTACCTTGCTCTCGACATCTTCCATCTGATGGGGGAGGGGTGACAGGGAGCCCAGCCTGCGACTCCCTGCTTACCGCCGGACCCCGTCGCGGCCTGGGATTCCTGCCAGGACGCAGGGCCTGGGAAGGGGCGGTCCTCCCAGCTGCCTGGCCTGCAGCGTCCGGGATCGGGCTCCCTCTGCGACGCCGTGTCCGCGGGACTACCTCCGGACTCAGGCGCTCTGGAGGTCGGGACCGCCGAGAGGGACGGGTCGACACAGCCTGCATCGCCGTCACCCCTGCCACCGCTCTCTGCCTGCCCAGCGCAGGAGCGGTTGTTGCCGACTCCCCCCCCGCCGCCATAGCCATGCTCGTAGGGGGGCCGGGGGAGGGGAGCCTGTCCCTTACAACAGACCCCGAACGGCGTGCCCGACGTGGCGAAACGGCGTCCGGGATCCGCGTTAATGCAGCCACGGTCTCCTCCAGCCATCCGGGACCGTGGTGCACAGCAGCGGCGCGCAGCCGCTCTAAAATCAGGGCCTCTGCCATTACTAAAACACCGGGCAACGGGGAGCTTTGCTTAATGTGTGTTACTCCTCCCGCTGCTTCCGGCTCAATGCCGAGAAACAGCGGGAAGCGCAGTAACGGCCCCCCCGCCCCCCTTAACTCCTCCCCGTCCCTCCTTCAGCTCCTTCAACTTTCCCTGACCTCGTAACATTAACCCTTTCCCTACCAGGACGGTCATGTCGGCTTCCCTTAAGCCTGCAGCTGCGTCCAGCCTCTTCTGTAGGAGCATTCACTGTTTACTTCCAGTGGATACAATTATTTCCATGGTCATGTGATGGACACAGGTGCTGGGATCGTTAAATGGTCATGTGATGGACACACAGGTGCTGGGATCGTTACATGGTCATGTGATGGACACATAGATGCTGGGATCGTTACATGGTCATGTGATGGACACACAGGTGTTGGGATTGTACATGATAATGTGATGGACACAGGTGCTGGGATCATTACATGGTCATGTGATGGACACACAGGTGCTGGGCTCGTTACATCGTCATGTGATGGGCACACAGGTGCTGGTGTCAGGGATCATTACTATGTATATTGTTTGAAAAATATTATCCTCACACATATGTATATACATTTCAGTTCTTTGTGTAATATACTGATATATAATAAGTTCTTTGTTCATATCGGACACACCTATGGAAGACACCACCCCCTGGAATGCAAGAAGAGTGAGTCTGAGAAGTTACAGCTGAGAAACAGGTGGGGGCTTGGGCACTCCCACATCTCTGGAGAGGAGGCATGTGTCTTTCTTTTTCTGTGTTTCTTTGTTCTGAATAAAGTTTTTGCAGTCTTCCTCCTGGCTGACAGAGGGAAAGATGTCTACCGACATTTGTCTGTGTGGTGTACTTCTTTCCAGGCATGCCTTCAGCTTTCAATTTACAGAGGTGGTTATTCGGTGTGAAATGCGGACCTGACACTGGGATCATTACATAGTCATGTGATGGACACACGGGTGCTGGGATCATTACATGGTCATGTAATGGACACACAGGTGCTGGGATTGTTACATGGTCATGTGATGGACACAAAGGTGCTGGGATCGTTACATGGTCATGTGATGGACACACAGTTGCTGGGATCGTTACATGGTCATGTGATGGACACACAGGTGCTGGGATCGTTACATGGTCATGTGATGGACACACGGGTGCTGGGATCATTACATAGTCATGTGATGGACACACAGGTGCTGAGATCATTACATAGTTATGTGATGAACACACAGGTGCTGGGATTGTTACATGGTCATGTGATGGACACACAGGTGCTCAGGTGCTGGGATCATTACATGGTCATATGCTGGACACACAGGTGCTGGGATCGTTAAAGGGTCATATGATGGACACACAAATGCCGGCTCATTAGAAGACACAGCTCTGATACACATACTGTAACGAACCGTGCACCTGTGTGTCCATTACATGATAATGGACAGAATTATATCCACTGGAAGTAAACAATGAATGTTCCTACTGAATAACAACAAGCAGAGGTATTGAGAACCATGAGGATTAATACACAAAGTATATTGGAAAATTGTATAACTTTAAATTATACAAAAAGTAATAATAATTTGCTGAAACCGGATAACCCCTTTAACTGCTCTAACTGTAAAGAACCCTTTGCTACATTGATGTCTGAAACACCTTTCTTTCACATGTGATGAATGTCCCCGGGGACTTTGTACTGTCCTTGGAATGAATAAGTCATGTTCTAGTTCTCTGTATTGACCACACATATTTTTATACACGTTAATAAGATCACCTCTAAGGCATCTTTTTTCCAAGCTAAACAAGCCCAATTTTTCTAGTCCGTCATTATAAAACAAACCCTTCCATCCCATTTAATAATCTAGTCGCCCGCCTGCGAACCCTCTCCATCTCCAGCTTTCCTAGTTTGTTTTTTTCAATGTGGAGGCCAAAACTGAATTCCATATTAAAGCTGTGGACTTACAAGGCCTTTATAGAGGGGTAATATTACACTGGGATCACAGGTTTTTATCTGTCTTTTCATACACCATAAAATCCTATGTGCTTTTGCAGCTGCTGCCTGACATTGAGTTCTGCTGCTCAGCTTACTTGTAACCAGAATACCCAGGTTCTTCTCTTGTTCCATTATTCCCAGTTTTGTTTCATTTAATGTATATGTACTAATACTATTACCGCGTCCTATATGCATTATTTTACATTTATCAACATTATAAACGTCCACATATCAGGTTACGATCATTACCCCTCTATCTGTAGGAAAATAATGAAACTTGCGAAATCCCAAATGCAAGGCAAGACAGATCTACAGAAGATTAACCCTAAAAGAACTGTATCGTATATCTGACACCTTATTAAAGTCACTCATATATATATATATATATATATATATATATATATAGCTTTCATTCAATCAAATGGCGATGAGATAGACACTCGGTTTAGTGTGTCTTAATTTTTTGATGAAATTTGATTTTCTTTCCCATTCTAGAAGGTTTTCAGTATTTTGTGGGTGCTGTGATTGGTCGGCTATAATCTATCTGAGTCTTTTAGCCTACTCTCCTCCTTCCCTGCAATAATAGCATAGGAATGGGTTAGCAGTCCCCCCCCCCCCTCTATATAAGAAATTACTGATTCTGCAAGGTCCAGCTCCCTGCATAGCCTGGGTCTTTTGATGCAGGAAGCATAAAGGACTTTGACAACTTATTTCCCACACTCCTACTGAAGAAAAAGTAAACAGTTGGCCAAAAGCAAACCGCCACCCCCATACAATCATAGCCATTGAGGACCCGAGTTTTCAGATAAAGAGCTAAACAGATTTCTTTGAAAACGAAACTTTTAGTTTTGCGTGGAATTTCCAAAAAACATCACAGAGAATTGTATAAAAGTACTATTAGAGCTCACATTGGAAATGCTGCATTACAGCTGCCGCAGAACATCTTGAAAAAAAATTGTGCTCCTTGATCCACAAAAGCTGATCAGCCAATTAGTGAGCAAAGATGTTCTGCAGTAGCACTGAGCACATACTATATCAAACATACAATACTGGTATGAATGAAGTGAACACAACAAGTGTCTAGAAGCAGATGCTGCCTGGGTCAGATGTAACTGAAGTATCAAGGAAATGGAGGAGAATAACAATCAGCTGCCCGGGGATGACATTGACATGGATATCGTGTGAGACAGGGGTACAATACCTTCCGCAGTACCGTCAGAGTTCGGGCTGAGCCTCCTGGGGCTGTCAGATTGGGATAAACAGCGAGGCTGAATGTTCAGCCAGAACCAGATCACAAACAGGGTGTGTTTAATAGAAGAGAGAGAGGAGGAGGAAGAGGAAGATCACATCACAGCCAGATACAATGTAACACAATCCACAACTTCCTCACACTGCTAGATACAACGATACACTGTACACAACTACCATACTATATCACATCACAGCCAGATACAATGTAACACAATCCACAACTTCCTCACACTGCCAGATACAACGATGCACTGTACACAACTACCATACTATATCACATCACAGCCAGATACAATGTAACACAATCCACAAGTTCCTCATACTGCTAGATACAACGATACACTGTACACAACATCACATCACAGCCAGATACAGTGTAACACAATCCACAAGTTCCTCACACTGCTAGATACAACGATACACTGTACACATCTACATCACATCACAGCCAGATACAGTGTCACACAATCCACAAGTTCCTCACACTGCTAGATACAATGATACACTGTACACAACTACCATACTACATCACATCACAGCTAGATACAGTGTAACACAATCCACATCTTCCTGACACTGCTAGATACAACGATACACTGTACACAACTACCATACTGCATCACATCACAGCCAGATACAATGTAACACAATCCACAACTTCCTCACACTGCCAGATACAACGATGCACTGTACACAACTACCATACTATATCACATCACAGCCAGATACAATGTAACACAATCCACAAGTTCCTCATACTGCTAGATACAACGATACACTGTACACAACATCACATCACAGCCAGATACAGTGTAACACAATCCACAAGTTCCTCACACTGCTAGATACAACGATACACTGTACACATCTACATCACATCACAGCCAGATACAGTGTAACACAATCCACAAGTTCCTCACACTGCTAGATACAATGATACACTGTACACAACTACCATACTACATCACATCACAGCTAGATACAGTGTAACACAATCCACATCTTCCTGACACTGCTAGATACAACGATACACTGTACACAACTACCATACTGCATCACATCACAGCCAGATACAGTGTAACGCAATCCACAACTTCCTCACACTGCTAGATAAAACGATACACTGTACACATCTACCACACCGCAGTCAGATACAATGTAACACAATCCACAAGTTCCTCACACTGCTAGATACAACGATACACTGTACACAACTACCATACTACATCACAGCCAGATACACTAACACAATCCACAAGTTCCTCACACTGCTAGATACAACGATACACTGTACACAACTACCATACTACATCACAGCCAGATACAGTGTAACACAATCCACAAGTTCCTCACACTGCTAAATACAACGATACACTGTACACAACTACCATACTACATTACATCACAGACAGATACAGTGTAACACAATCCACAACTTCCTCACACTGCTAGATACAACGATACACTGTACACAACTACCATACTACATCACATCACAGCCAGGTACAGTGTAACACAATCCACAACTTTCTCACACTGCTAGATATAACAATACACTGTACACATGACTGGCCTAAGTAGAGTCATGCCATGTTTTACCTAATGAACCTGTTCCCCTTTTCTCCTGCCCATCTCCCAATAACGAGACGTGACAACCGAGGTTGGATATGAAATTGGCCACAGCAGCCGTTTATTTATTTACATTATTTAAATGCAATTTAATCCGAAACATTCGGATAACTCCACTTCCAATTCACATGACCCAACATGGGTCAGAATCAGAATTAACCATAAACATATTTTAATACTTTAACAGAGCAGGGGAAGTCCTTGAAGCCATTTTAAAACCGAATCTTTTTCCTTTTAAATTAGCAATCTGCAAACCACCACCAAACTCTTTACCTCCAGCCGTAAACCAGCTCGGAAGCACCGCTCACCTCTGCAGATGGCTCCAACCACCAGAAGACCACTTCAAAGGGATAACACCCGATGAAGTCTTCAAATGATATACTTTCCACCAGAAGACCACTTCAAAGGGGTAACACCCTATGAAGTCTTCAAATGATCTACCGTTTTGGGGGACGCATACCCCCGATGCGACCCCCCCACCATTTTGTACTGACCAACCTCAAGGACTCCCCCCGCCAGCTGCCATGACATCCGAACCTGCTCAAAAGAAAATGAGAAACACCAGTTATGAAATTATACAGCATAAATCAATAACAAAAACATAACACACCGATCCCCAGGCCAACCCCTACTTAAAGGGCGGGAGGGTGGGAGCTCAGCTAACTACCTGTTGTTCCTCCCGCTGCTTCCGGCTCAATGCCGAAAACAGCGGGAAGAACAGACAACTCCCCCCGTCCCCTCCCCTCCCCAACTACCTCTTCCCTTATTGGTTCTCTTCCCTCCTATGGCAGTCATGGAGGCTTCCCCTTAAGCCCTCCGTGCTGCCGTCCAGCCTCTTCTTGACTGGCCTAAGTAGAGTCATGCCATGTTTTACCTAATGAACCTGTTCCCCTTTTCTCCTGCCCATCTCCCAATAACGAGACGTGACAACCGAGGTTGGATATGAAATTGGCCACAGCAGCCGTTTATTTATTTACATTATTTAAATGCAATTTAATCCGAAACATTCGGATAACTCCACTTCCAATTCACATGACCCAACATGGGTCAGAATCAGAATTAACCATAAACATATTTTAATACTTTAACAGAGCAGGGGAAGTCCTTGAAGCCATTTTAAAACCAAATCTTTTTCCTTTTAAATTAGCCATCTGCAAACCACCACAAAACTCTTTACCTCCAGCCGTAAACCAGCTCGGAGGCACCGCTCACCTCTGCAGATGGCTCCAACCACCAGAAGACCACTTCAAAGGGATAACACCCGATGAAGTCTTCAAATGATATACTTTCCACCAGAAGACCACTTCAAAGGGGTAACACCCTATGAAGTCTTCAAATGATCTACCGTTTTGGGGGACGCATACCCCCGATGCGACCCCCCCACCATTTTGTACTGACCAACCTCAAGGACTCCCCCCGCCACAGCGAAACAGGCCTTGACTACCTTAAGCCTGTGAGTTCCTCCACACCACCACCGCCCTCTCAATTCCTTCTGCTAAGGCCAAGCTCCACAGATCAATTCCAACCTCGGTCAAATGCACCCCATCACTACGCCAATAGTTTCCAACCCCGGACTCCAGATCCCTGTGACGAACACAAATGCCCCCATTCTTAGCAACAAATCGTGACACCGCCCGATTCACCTTAATGCGGGCCTTGTTGACCCTTTCCACCGACCGTGCCAGGCGCCAAGCCTTCCTCGGAACTATGTCCGACCAAACAATCATCAAGGACGGATGAGACGCCCACAAACACAGCAAATCATGCTTTATATCCCGCACTAGCTCACGAAAGGGGCGTACCCCTAGATCATTCCCCCCAACATGTAACACCAAAACCTCCGGGACTCTATCCAGGCGAGCATATGTTTGAAACTCGGCCAATACCCGGCTCCATAACATACCTCGAAATCCCAACCAATGTAACACCGCATCCTGACGCGGAATGCGAAGCTGGCGGCCATCAGGGCGCACATCCGCCCGCAGTGCCCCCCCAGTGCACAAAAGAATGTCCTAACAGCCAGACCAAACATGGGCGATGATCTGAAAGAAAGGCCAAGAAACTCAAATATCATCAGAAACAACATACAAATTATAACAAATGAGGGCGCACGTAAGACCTAAACCTATTGGACTCCCAGCGGCCAATGCGCCGCACGCCGTCATCATCCAATCCCCAACGCCCAGCTTCCGTAGCCACGCCAATTCTGAACGAGTGAGACGAGTAGCACCCGTCCCCCACCCCAACCACAGCCAAGCATTTTCTGAATATTGCATCAAATTGATACTTAGACAAAAACGCGCCATTCTCATGACGGAGCAATGGCGCCTCCGGCACCCCTCCCACCGGCCTGAACGCACCCATGCAAGCGACCGGACACATCATTGAACCAGGGAGAGCAAACAACACTATCCGCTTACCGCGACCCAACTGATCAGTCTTAGACCGCCGCACCAACAACTCAAGTCTATCCCGATAGAGACCAACATCCGCCTGTCGCAACCCCCCAGCCTTAGCCTTACTAGGAGAGACCAACTCCCCTATTCGGAGCGCCCCAAAAAACGCGAGGGAAAAAGCCAACCTAAACAACTCTACCTCATAAGGTGACTTGCAAACCGCCCCCAGCGATGCGCCCAGTGAACCAAGGAGGGCAAAAGACACCGGTCGCCTCTGATCCGCTTCCGCCCTGCCTCTCCGCAATCCTTTCAACGCCTGCTTCACTAGAAAATGCTTAGATACATCATGGAAACCCCGTAATTTGAGACCGAACGCCAGACCTGCCACGAAACGATTTACCTTAGCCAGCGAAAACCCCGCCTCCCAAGCATCACCCAACCAATACAACAATGCCACCAACCTGTCTTGCTCCGTACAGACGTTGCCCAATACTCTTACCCACTCCTCCCATTGCTGCCAACAAGCCGAATAAGCGTTCCAAGTCGCCTTAGCCAGCGACCGCTCAATCAACCCTTCCACGGGACAGAAACCAGCTCCCAGAGATGTTCCGGGCACGCCAAGCCGGACGCATCCGCTCCCGGTGCCAATTGACGAAAGCGATCCCACTGTGAGCGAGAAAGAGCATCAGCAATACAGTTGGACACCCCTGGCACATGCACCGCCACCACCCATGCGTTCAACGACAAGCACAACAACACTAGATGACGCAGCACCTGAACCACCGGTGGAGATGATGCCGATAAGTTGTTAATTGCTAACACCACTCCCATGTTATCACAATGAAAACAAACCTTTTTATCCCTGAGCCTGTCCCCCCAAATGGTCGCTGCAACCACGATGGGAAACAGCTCGAGCAGGGCCAGATTTCGTGTCAGCCCACTGCTCACCCAGCTGTCCGGCCAGCTCCCCGCACACCATTGACCCCCCGCATATGCGCCAAAACCCCCGGACCCTGCCGCATCCGTAAACAACTCCACGTCACTCATTTCTTGCACCGGGGACATCCACAACGATCTACCATTATACTGCCCAAGGAACTCATCCCATACCTGCAGGTCTGCCTTGTGTTCCCCACCAAGCCTCACAAAATGATGGGAAGCCCTGATAGCCGCCGTCGCTGCCGCCAAGCGCCTACTAAAAATCCTGCCCATTGGCATAATCCTACAGGCAAAGTTCAACTTCCCCAGCAGCGACTGGAGTTCGCGCAACGTAATCTTTTTAAGTCGGCAGGCCCGCCTCACCTCCTGCCTCAATGGACGTAATTTATCCTCAGGCAGCCTGCACTCCATAGCGACTGAATCAATCGCGATCCCTAAAAAACAGATGGTGGAAACTGGGCCCTCAGTTTTTTCCGGTGCCAACGGAATCCCGAAATCCAACGCAACCTTCTGCAAGCAATACAATAGGTTACCACACACCGAAGAACCGCCAGGGCCAACACACAAAAAGTCATCCAGATAGTGTATCAACGAGTCCTCCCCCGCTACACCCTTCGTCACCCATTCTACTAAACAACTAAACGCCTCAAAGTATGCGCATGAAAGAGAACACCCCATTGGAAGACACCTGTCGACGTAAAACCCCCCGTTCCAGAAGCAACCCAACAGCCGTTGGCTTTCTGGATGTACAGGCAGCAAACGAAAAGCCGCCTCAATGTCTGTTTTTGCCAGCAACGCCCCTTGTCCCGCCTCTCGCACCAACGCCACCGCTCTGTCAAATGACGTATACACCACCGAGCATAAATCATGATCTATCCCCTCATTAACCGACGCTCCCCTGGGAAACGACAATTGGTGAATCAAACGGAATTTATGCGGCTCCCGTTTCGGCACGATTCCCAAGGGGGATACAACCAAATCCCCAACCGGAGGTTCGACAAAAGGACCGGCCATGCGCCCCAACGAAACTTCTTTTAACAATTTTTCTGAAACCACCGACGAGTGCAAATAAGCCGACTTAAGATTACGCCGCGTAACCGGCACCTCATACGGAGGAGGGGGAATAACAAAACCAAACGAAAAACCCTCCAAAATTAACTTGGTCGCAGCCCTATCCGGATATTCAGCTAGATACAATGCCATTCTTTCCACCCTCACTGGAGACCGACCCTTGACCAGCGGAGGAGGAATGAGGACCTGACCGTTTCCCTTTTCGCATACATTTTGCGGCCCCATGAGAGGACCCGTTACACTCCGAACAGACATGTTTAAATTTGCATGCGGCCCCGAACTTACACTGGCCCTCATTGAACTGCCAGCAGAAACCCAGCTTTGAAGCTGAACCCTGTCCGGACTGACCCGACTGACCTCCTTGGCCAACGCTCCCGGGAAAGGACTGCTTAACCGGGGCCGTAACCCTTAACCACAGCGCAATATCTTTTTGATCCCACCGGATCGCCGGCCGAACCGCTTTTCGCTGCCGAAATTGCTCATCATACCTCAACCACGCCTGCCCACCATACGCCCTATACGCCTCTCCAATGGCATCAAAATAACAGAACAACGCCGAGCAGTTTTCCGGCGCCTTCTCCCCGATCACGCTCGCCAGAATAGCGAAAGCTTGAGACCAGTTCACGAACGTCTGCGGAATAAGCCTATACCGCCGGCGTTCCTCCTCCTCTTTTTTACTCTCGTCCCACTTGCTTTTATCCAAATTGAACTTTGCAAGCGGCAGAAGAGAAAATATCTCCATATATTCATCATTCCAAATACGGTCCCTCACCTCCTGCTTCAAGTGAGCACCTAACGGGCCTTCAAAACAGACATACACCTCCCCCCGTGCGCGATCATCAAGCCTAATTCTATCCCCATCCTTCCGCGCCTCAGTTTGAACCGACACCGCTACCGCTTCTCTTGACACCCCCGCAACATTACTACCCATGGACCGCGGCAATACATCACGCTGACCTTCCCATACCACCGCCGGGGACACTACAGGAACTACAGGGGCCGCTGCCCTATCTAAACGCCACACTAACTCGCGCAAACAGCCCACCAAATCAGCTAAGCCATCGCGCCCGACTACACCACTATCAACAGCCGCAACTTCCGCGCTTGCTAACCCCCCCTCACAACCCGACATGAAAATTGCTGGATACGGTAACGTTGGAGTTACACACTCACCGGGCTGCCCCGGCGCTGTATTCCCGCCAGCCGGAAAATCCTGACCGCGCTGCGTCTCATCCAGCTCTCCATCTTCCAAATCTTCTCTTGGTGCTGACTGGCTCTCACACCGACATCTACGACATGGAGACCCCGACATGCTGACCGAAGGGCCGGCCACCTGCCGCCCGACTGTAGGGATCCAAACCTCCGACCGAATTTGTTGCCTCGCCGTCGGCGTTGATCTTGTCGTCCTCCCCGACGATCTCGAAGCAGCCTGCCCCCTGGCCGGTACATCACCATGCGGGGCGGCCGTGGATTGCACACTGCATACTATGGCTGAAGGCGGGGGTGTGATCGGGAGCCTGGCCTGCGACTCCCTGTTAGCCACCAAGCCCCGTCGCGGCTGGGGATTCCTGCCAGGACGCAGGCCCTGGGAAGAGGCGCCCATCCCCGCAACCTGGCCTGCAGCGTCCTTAGAAGGGCTCCCCCTGCGACGCCGAGCCCGCGGGGCCATGTCTGGGCTCAAACGCTCTGGTGGACGGGACCGCCGAGAGCGGCGTGGTGACCTGGCCTGAGCCACCGCTCCCGACGACGCCACCTGCTTTATTATAGCAGCGGCCGCGGGGATTATCTCTCCCCCTGCTGTGGTGACAGTACCGTCCGTTAAAAGAGTGGGGGAAGGGGGCGCCTCCCTGCCGGCTGCCGACAAAGAGCGCGACGGGCCTGCCTGAGGGATCCGGGCCAGCCCTGCAACTGTTTCCTCCAGCCAGCCCGGATCATGAAACGCCGCTGCAGCCTGCAGCTGCTCAAGCAATGCGGCCGGGGAAGCCATTCTAACACTGCCACGGGAGGTAAGAAAACTAACAGTGGGAGCTCAGCTAACTACTTGTTGTTCCTCCCGCTGCTTCCGGCTCAATGCCGAAAACAGCGGGAAGAACAGACAACTCCCCCCGTCCCCTCCCCTCCCCAACTACCTCTTCCCTTATTGGTTCTCTTCCCTCCTATGGCAGTCATGGAGGCTTCCCCTTAAAGGAACAGTGTCATCACAAATAATTTTTTTATATGTTAAAGATGTTAGTGCTTTAATAAAAACGTTTATATTCATTTGTGTCTTTGTGTTTTACTTTTTCTTATTTTTACACTTTTTCTTCCCTATGGGGGCTGCCATTTTTTGTTCCATTTCTGTGTGTGTCGATTAACGACACACACAGACATGGAATACGGCAGCCATAGTCCGATAGGGACTGCGAACGGCTCCCGTCCCATTGACTGCCGTGTACGGCGTCTGTGTGGGAACTGCGCATGCGCCGCTCCCACACATTCCTATTCGAAATTGGCGCCGTCCGGCGCCATTTTCCTGTGGACCGGAAGTCGCGGCCGGACAGTAATATTACTACTTCCGGTCGCGGCTTCCGGACTTGTGCACATGGAACAGCGGCAGCAAACGGAGCGGACGGGCCGGAGGGAGCCGCGGCGGCAGGAGCAGGTAAGAGATTTCAATGTATGTAATTGTTTGTGTGTGTTTACTACTGTATGTAAACCTACTACACTGTGGGTTACCTCAAAAAATGGCGACACACAGTGTAGGAGGTTAAACCTTTCAAACCCCTCGTTTATCCCGGCACTAGCCAGGATAAAGGAGGGGGGAATGCTGAGAGCTCACTAGAGCGAGGGCTTTTAACCCAATGTTGCAATGCTGCAATTTTGGGAACAGCTCCATCTAGTGACCAAAAATGGGTAGTATTATAAATTAGAAATAATTTATAATATTTCCTGGCTCGTGCAAAAAAAAAAAAAATAATTTGAACAATGTTTAATCACCCACACACTAAATGTTTAATTTTTTAAAAAAAAAACATGCTTTTCTGGCAACACATTCCCTTTAAGCCCTCCGTGCTGCCGTCCAGCCTCTTCTTTACCATAATACACCACATCACAGCCAGATACAGTGTCACACAATCCACAAGTTCCTCACAATGCTAGATACAACTATACACAGCTACCATACTACATCACATCACAGCCAGATACAGTGTCACACAATCCACATGTTCCTCACACTGCTAAATACAACGATACGGTCTCAGGGTATGTGGACCCACTAGGCCGCTCCGCCGTAGCCGAGGGGGGAAGGTCAGTGATAAAGTCCATAGCTATATGCTGCCAGGGTGTCCGGAGGAACCCATGGAAGTCACGGGTCTCTGGTCCTTGTCTCTCCCAGATAGGATTCACCCATGCAAGGGCTTTGCCAGTGAGGAGAGAGATTATGAAAGCGACCCTTGCGCCATCAGACGAAAATGCACGTGCATACAGACTGAAGTGGATCTGGCACTGGTTCAAAAATCCACGACAGGTACTTGCGTCTCCATCATAGCGATCAGGAAGTGGCAAAGAAAAATGAGGATCAACACTGCCAGGAGGTGTAGTCTGAGGATCAACACTGCCAGGAGGTGTAGTAGGAGGAACGTCAGCTTGTGCCTCCTGCCGACGTGCGAGAATGTTCAAGGCCTGGAGGAGTTGGTCCTGTTGAGACCGGAAGTCCAGCATATCCGTCCGCATCTCTTGTGACGTCATCTTGGTCTTGGATCGACCAGCGGGGTCCATGGCCTGAACGTGCTGTCACATTGGGTTCGTGGACCCACTGGGCCATACCGTCTTGATGGTATGGCAGCTGGCCAACAGGGCGCAGGTCACAGTCGTATAGTCGTTTAGTTCGTATAGGGTACCTGTGGCAGCTCGGACAGTAGCAAGGCAGGCTCGGCTGCGACTAGGCAGCAGGCAGACCTCAGCAGTGGTGTAGCCGTACAGGCGTGGTATGCAGCACAGCTCGACTACAGCACAGCACGGCACTTGACCAGGATAGCACGGGATACAGGAACGGAAAACACTGGGAACTGGAAAACACTAGGAGACCATTTGCATAGACAAACTTTGGGTATGACAACAACACTCAGGCAAGGGAGCTCATGGGCTAATTTTACATTAAAGTCCAGTGCGCGCGCTGCCCCTTTAGGAGCGGGCATGAGCGTGCGCGCCCCTTCCTATGGGACCCGGCCAAGGTGAGCGGAAGTGAGCGCTGGCATCTCCTGAGGAGGAGACTGGGGCCAGCGCTCGCAGACCCATGGCTGCGGCTGTCAGGAGGTGAGTGAACCTCATGACATGTATCCAGGGCCGCCATCAGGAATTTCAGGGCCCCCTACAGCTAAATTTTCTGGGCCCCCTACCGTGGCACCGCCTGTTAACGGTACTCCATCCAGCACTATATCAGGCTACCCAGGGCCGCCATCAGGGGGGTATTAGGGGTACTGATGTGAGGAGCCCGGCCAAACCTAATTGAAAGGGGGGCCCGGCCACTGCCGCGACTTGCCTTTCGTAGAAAAAAAACAGGCCCCTGCAATGGAGCCCATTTTTTTCACCAAAAGAATGTTGTGAGCTGCGGGCCCCCCCTCTCGTCATGGGGGCCATCAAACACGGCCCGATCGCGCGCACCCGCAAACTTCCGCGCGTGCGCGCTCGCGAGCGTCCACGAGCGCGCACCCGCATCCGCGACTGCCTGGAACCGCGCACATAATTTTCAAGCAGATTTTGACCTGCACACACTATATTGCCGAGTTTTTTGCCCGCGGCGATTGAGGACAGCAGGCAAAAAACGCCGCGAAAAATGCATTTTCTGCCTCCCATTGATTTCGATGGGAGGTCAGAGGCGGAACAGTGGCAAGAAAGGACGTGCTGCTTTTTCTTTTTTCCACGACTGGCTCCCATTGATTTCAGATTAAATCAATGGGAGGCGGTTTTGGAAGTTGTTTGGTGCTGATTCTGACGCAGTGTCCGAGTCAATATCAAGGCCCAAAAACTCTGTGAACTGGGCCTTATTGTTAGGGCTTATTCAGACGAACGTGTAATACATCCGTGCAACGTGTGTGATTTCACGCGCCTCGCACGGACCTATGCTAGTCTATGGGGCCGTGCAGACTGTCAGTGATTTTCACGCAGCGTGTGTCCGTGCGTCCGCAGCGTAAAACTCACGACATGTCCGATATTTGTGCATTGTTCGCGCATCACGCACCCATTGAAGTCAATGGGTGCGTGAAAATCACGGCCAGCACTTCCGCAGCCGTATAAACTATGAATGAAAACAGAAAAGCACCACGTGCTACAAACATACAAACAGAGTGTCATAATGATGGCGGCTGCGCGAAAATCACGCAGCTACGCATCATACGCTGCTGACACACGGAGCTGTTATGGACCTTTTGCATGCTCAAAACGCCACGTTTTTTTGCGCGCGCAAAAAGCACACGCTTGTGTAAATCCGGCCTTAGCGTAGGAACACACTAGGCATGAACACTGCGGATTTTATGCAACACATTTTATTGTGGAAAATCCGCAGCGTATTATAGTCGCAGCAGAGGGGATGGGATTTGAACAAATCTCATCCACACGCTGCAAAAAAAATGGACCTGCAGTGTGGCTTTTTAAGCCGCAGCGTGTCAATGTATTCTGTGGAATCGCTGCTCCTCTGTTGCGGAAATGCTGCGGTTCTGCCGCAAAAATCACAAATGAGAAAAAAAAAAAGGTACCTTTTTAAATTGATAAAGTTTAGACTTCCGCCGGCCGTAGTCCTGGTGACGCGATCCTCTATTCTTAGCGCAGCCCGGCCTCCTGTCATGACGTTTCATCCCATGTGACTGCTGCAGCGGTCACATGGTCTACAGTGTCATCCCAGGAGGCGGGGCTACGTTCAGAAGAGAGAGACGCATCACCTAAACTACGGCCGGGGCAAGTCTAAACTTTTGTTTCCCTGCAGGATTCCCGCAGCGGACACGCCTCACCAAACCTGCGCCACTATTTGGTGCGGTTTTGCTGGCAGAATTCCCTGCGGCTCCCGGGCGGATAAGCTGTGTAGTTTTACTCAGCATATCCGCCTAGTGTGTCCCTTATGATGTCGCTCCTGGAGCTGCTGCCGGTCTCTAAATAGGAAATTGGTCCAGTAGAATTTGGAATTATTTTTTTTGTGAACCAGCTTAAAAAAAGACAAAACTTTAGTGTTAGGGCCTGTTCACATCACCGTTCGCTTCCGCTCCGGGGTTCCGTCTGAGGTTTCCGTCGGGTGAACCCCGCAACATAAAGTGAAAGTGACAGCACAGCTTCCGTTTCCGTCACCATTAGCGCAGTCGACTATGCTATTGATTCCGTCCAAAAACCAGCCGGAATGGTGACGAACGGAAACCATTAGCGATGTTTCCGTCACCATTGAGATCAATGGTGACTGAAACGGAAGCTGTGCTGTCACTTTCACTTTCCGTTGCGGGGTTCACCCGACAGAAACCTCAGACGGAACCCCGGAGCGGAAGCGAACGGTGATGTGAACAGGCCCTAACACTAACGTTTTGTCTTTTTTTAAGCTGGTTCACACAAAAAAATAATTCCAAATTCTACTGGACCAACTGCCTATTTAGAGACCGGCAGCAGCTCCAGGAGCGACATCATAAGGGACACACTAGGCGGATATGCTGAGTAAAACTACACAGCTTATCCGCCCCGGTAGCCGCAGGGAATTCCGCCAGCAAAACCGCACCAAATAGTGGCGCAGGCTTCGTGAGGCGTGTCCGCTGCGGGAATCCTGCAGGGAAAAAAGTTTAGACTTGCCCCGGCCGTAGTTTAGGTGACGCGTCTCTCTCTTCTGAACGTAGCCCCGCCTCCTGGGATGACGCTGTAGACCATGTGACCGCTGCAGCAGTCACATGGGATGAAACGTCATGACTGGAGGCGGGGCTGCGCTAAGAATAGAGGATCGCGTCACCAGGACTACGGCCGGGGCAAGTCTAAACTTTATCAATTTAAAAAAGTACCTTTTTTTTTCTCATTTGTGATTTTTGCGGCAGAACCGCAGCATTTCCGCAACAGAGGAGCAGCGATTCTGCAGCATAAATTGACAAGCTGCGGCTTAAAAAGCCAAAAAGCCACACTGCAGGTCCATTTTTTTTGCAGCGTGTGGATGAGATTTGTTCAAATCTCATCCACTCGGCTGCGACTGTAATACGCTGCGGATTCTCCACAATAAAATGTGTTGCATAAAATCCGCAGTGTTCATGCCTAGTGTGTTCCTACCCTAAGGCCGGATTTACACAAGCGTGTGCTTTTTGCGCGCGCAAAAAACGTGGCATTTTGCGCATGCAAAAGGTCCATAACAGCTCCGTGTGTCAGCAGCGTATGATGTGCGGCTGCGTGGTTTTCGCGCAGCCGCCATCATTATGACACTCTGTTTGTATGTTTGTAGCACGTGGTGCTTTTCTGTTTTCATTCATCGTTTTCACTGCTGCGGAAGTGCTGGCCGTGATTTTCACGCACCCATTGACTTCAATGGGTGTGTGATGCGCGAACAATGCACAAATATCGGACATGTCGTGAGTTTTACGCAGCGGACACACGCTGCGTGAAAATCACTGACAGTCTGCACGGCCCCATAGAGTAACATAGGTCCGTGCGAGGCGCGTGAAAATCACACACGTTGCACGGACGTATTACACGTTCGTCTGAATAAGCCCTAACAATAAGGCACAGTTCACAGAGTTTTTGGGCCTTGATATTTACTCGGACTCTGCGTCAGAATCAGCACCAAACAACTTCCAAAACCGCCTCCCATTGATCGAAGTCAATGGGAGCCAGTCGCGGAAAAAAGAAAAAGCAGCACGTCCTTTCTTGTCGCTGTTCCGCCTCTGACCTCCCATCGAAACCAATGGGAGGCAGAAAATGCATTTTTCGCTGCGTTTTTTGCCTGCTGTCCTCAATCGCCGCGGGCAAAAAACGCAGCAAAAAAACGCGGCAAGATAGTGTGGGCAGGTCAAAATCTGCCTCAAAATCCTTTAAGGAATTTTGAGGCAGATTTTTTTCTGTCTGCAAAATACTTTGTGTGAACAGGGCCATACATAAACAGCACTTTGACACACTTTACTCACCGTGTCAGAAGAGCTTCTGCTGCTGCTCCCACTCCAGTCCTCTTCAGGCGATGTCTTCCAGGCGAGGTCTTCGGTCCAGACGTCCAGTCCTTCACCTCCAGCCAGGCTCCAGGTAAGTTGGGTCCATGTGTGTCCGCGGTTGCGCGCGCTTCGTTCGCGGGTGCGCGCGCGGCCGATCGCGGGTGCACGCGCGGCCGATCGCGGGTGCGTGCGCGGCCGATCGCGGGTGCGTGCGCGGCCGATCGCGGGTGCGCGCGTGCTGTCGAGGCTGCGAGTGTGCGTGCTGTTGCTTCTGCGAGCACCCGTGCTGTCGCGGTTGCGCGCTTTTGCCGGGTGCGCGCGCGGGCGGTCGCGTGTTTGCGGGTGCGCGTGATCGTTCGGCGGTGTTTGACGGCCCCCATGAGAGGGGGGGGGGGGCCCGCAGCTCACGACATTCATTTGGTGAAAAAAACGGGCCCCTTTGCAGGGGCCCGTTTTTTTCTATCAAAGGCAAGTCGCAGCAGTGGCCGGGCCCCCCTTTCAATTAGGTTTGGCCGGGCCCCTCACACCAGTACCCCTAATACCCCCCTGATGGCGGCCCTGCATGTATCACATCCCGAGTAGATACAATGTAACACAATAAACACAACATACAGCTTTTCAGTGGTATCACATCATTACCAGATATAATTTTACACAATGCACAAGCCTCCAAATGTATCACATCCCTACCAGATACAATGTAACACAATATACAACTCCACAAATGTATCACACCCCTACGAGATACAATGTAACACCATATACAACTGTATATAGTTGAGGTCTGACAAACCTTTTATCCCTGTCAGTACAGCAGGTTAATAAGTCATACTCAGTAGGGAACAAGACCTGCCAGTCTCCAGCCCTGAGGAGCAAAAATCCTTTTTGAAAATATATGTCATATTGCTGAAATGTTTGAGTTAGAGATGCTAAAATAGTATGACCTACTGTATAAGGTGATTGGCTAAGTAATATTGGAGGATGCCAAAATGATATATCGTACCTATAAACCAAAATGAAATACCGTGCCTATAAACCAAAACAGTGGTAAGTGCTTTCAGGAGGGAATTGCAGACACTGAAGCGCCTAGGGAGAGTGTCAGGGACTGCGAGGGGTTAAAGAAGGATGGAACGTTTAAATAATGCCCAGGACCAGGATTGGTGAGCAAGGGGTAAGAGGGGCGTGGTTAAGGAGATATAAGGCTGGGGTTTGGGGCAGAAAGCCCTCTTACCTTCAAGCTGCAGTGGGAGAAACATCCTCTGTTGGAGCTGGAAGTTTCAGAGCTTTTGTTTTTTCCTGGCGGTTCCTGTACAGATGGCGGAGGATCTCTTACGGCAGGTGGCACAGCGGGTGGCCTTGGAGGGGTCTGCCTGGCTGGAATCCCTGTTGTCGGATGGGAGGAGGAGTGGATCGGATCGGGGCATGGAACAGCCGGGAGCGGCTACCCGAGGTAGGCCGCAGCGTGTTATCCGTCCCCCTGTTCGCTTAAGCCCCAGCCCCGTTCCCGTTCGGGGCGCGGTGACTGCTGCACCGGTGCGCGCTGGTCCCAGTATTTCACCTAGGCCTATTTCGCCTGCCACTTCGTCGGGCGACATAGTGCCGCCCTCTCCCCCGTCCACGCGTCGCGCTGGCGTCCCCCCCCCATAGCGGTAAGAGGGCTGCAGTTAAACCGGCACAGGCACGGTACAACCTACCTCGAGCTGCAGCTGCTGGTACGGATGGGGCAGGCGACTTCGTTGACAGTGGGGTGAGTATGGCGGGTCCAGAAAGCTGGTCCGCCATGGTTGCCTACCACGAGGCATGTTCGCGGGAACTGGGACTTGCTTCCGGTTCCCGCGGGCAGCCAGCGCCGACGTCATCGCTCCCCGTTTTGTTCTCTGTGCAGCAAGAAATGGTTGGGGAGAGAACAGAGGCGGGACTTCCGGGTCGGCGCATGTCGGCCAGGAAGCAAGATGGCGGCGCACATGAAAAGAAGATGGCGGCGGGCACAAAGAAACGAGCGATGAGTACTCAGCCCAGCCCTGGGGCGGGGGCTTCTGCTGTGCCTGCTGTTTCTCACCCCCGGTCTCCTCCAGTCCCCTGCCAGCAGGGGGCGAGGCCGGGTGGGGATTGTGCTAGTGAGTGTAGGATCAGGGGAACGTCTGGTCCGGTTTGCCCTTCTCCTGCCTTGTCTCATTTTTCTCCTGTAGGTTCGGTGAGGGAGTGTTCCAGGCAAGGGAGGAAACGTCGTTCTGGGAGACATCGCCGCCACGGCTATCGCAGACGTCGCAGATCGGGTGGCTCGAAGAGGCATGGTCGGTGGTCTTCATCGTCATCCAGCAAAGGATTCTCCTCCTCGTCAGCGTCATCTGCATCTGCCTTATCGGAGTCGCGGAAGAGGTCGTCGCGGAGATCATCACGGCCGCAGAGACACAGTCGACGCCGGGAGGTGCGGCACTTGTCGGTGGATCGCGAGCAGCTGTCCCAGGTTGTTCCTCCCGCCGGGTCGGTGGAGGAGGTTCAGGCCGTGGTTCCAGTGCCGCGGTAAGTGGCGGTAGGACCCTCTGGAGTCGGTGGGACCTCTGGGAGCGGTGAGTCGGCCTGCGGTGACGCATGGCTTAATAAATCTAATGCATCTGCTATGGATTTGATTTCTGTTTTAAAAGCCGTGGTGGCTGGTTTGAATGGGAATGAGGGAACGTCAGTTCCCTCTGTGCCACCAGGGGGGGCTAGGCTCCCGTCTGAGAGAGAAAATAATTTAGCTGGTCTAGCATTTCGGGATTCTTTGTTTTGTGGGGTCGCTCCTCTCGGGACTCATTTGTCAGCGGAGATCAAGGACAAAATTTGGAGGAATGAATTTGTGGATATTTGGTCCTTGGTCTCCGTGGAGCAGGTGACTGTCGATAAGGAGCGGGTGTTTGAGAGAGGTTCAGATAAAAAAGTAAAAGTCGCGAAAACTTTTGGCAACTGGGTACAGGGTTATGCTACACTGGCTCATGTTATTTGCCAGCGTTACCCTGAAAAAGGGGCCGAGTTGTTTGTTTATTTTGACACAATTTTTAGCGCCCACAGGCTGCACGGTGGTGCAGCCTGGTGGCGTTACGATGAAGAGTTTCGGCGTCGTTTGGCTCTGTCGCCGGATATTAGTTGGGCGACAAAGGCAACGGATGTCTGGTTGCAGCTAATCTTAGCGCAAGGGAGCAGACAACAACGCCCCTTTCCCAGTGCGGCCGCAGCGCCAGGCCCCACCCCTGGAGCTGCGGCCGCGAGGCCCACAGGAGCCTCTATAACGAGGGTCATTGTCGGTTCTTTGCCACGTGCAAATTCCGGCATGAATGCTCCATCTGTGGGGGCGCTCATTCGGCGCTCAGGTGTTTCCGGAGAGGCAAGCAGCCGGCCAAGGCACCTCCTTCCGGCGCAGCAGAGAACGCCGGTGAACGTTCTCGAGATGGGCCCATGGTTAGAGCGGTACCACAGGAGACGGGAAGCAGAGGTGCTCATTAGTGGGTTTTCCTATGGTTTTGAGATCCCTTTTGAATATTCCGCAACGTTGTCATTGGCTGACAACTTGAAGTCGATCAATGAGAATGTCGGTGTTGCGCAACAAAAATTGGCTAAGGAAGTTGAGTTGGGGAGGATGGCAGGTCCATTCTGCGACCCGCCGTGTCCGAACCTGCGAGTTTCCCCACTTGGCTTAGTTCCAAAGAAGTTTAGGTTGATACATCACCTTTCCTTTCCCCGCGGTGGATCGGTTAACGATGGGATCTCCAGGGCGGATGCGGCGGTTTCGTATACTTCTTTCGATGTTGCAATTAGGTTGGTGCAGGCGGCAGGACAGGGCGCGTTGTTAGCTAAGTCTGACATTGAAGCGGCGTTTCGGTTGCTGCCGGTTCATCCGGACTGTTTTCACCTACTGGGTTGTTGTTTGGATGGTGCATTTTATGTTGATATGTGCCTTCCCATGGGTTGTTCTATATCGTGCAGTTATTTTGAAATGTTTGCTTCATTTCTAGAATGGGTAGTTCGTTTGGAGTCTGGTTTTGCTTCGGTCATTCATTATTTGGATGATTTTCTTTTTGTGGGCCCCAGGGGCTCTGGGCTGTGCAGCACGTTGCTACGGGTGTTTCGACAGGTAATGTCTCATTTTGGCGTACATATTTCCGAAGAAAAAACTGAAGGCCCAGTAACTGTTTTGTCCTTTTTAGGTATTGAAATAGATACAGTACAGATGATTTTTCGCTTGCCTGATGACAAATTGGCAAGTTTGGTGTCCCAGGTTGACCAGGTCATGGGGTCTAAAAAAGTGACGTTAAAGCAGTTACAGTCGTTATTGGGTTTACTGGTGTTTGCCTGTCGGATAATTCCTATGGGTCGTGTTTTTTCTCGGCGTTTGTCATTAGCCACTAGGGGTATATCAAAACCAGATCATTTCATCTGGGTAACTTCTTGGATGAAAAAGGATTTGTGTGTATGGCATTCTTTTTTGAGTTCATTTAATGGGAGGTCGGTTTGTCAGGACGCTGAGTTGTCTAATATAGATTTGGAGTTGTTCACGGATGCAGCTGGGAGTGATGGTTTTGGAGCAATTTTGGGCCGAAGTTGGTGTAGATCCCCTTGGCCCTCGCATTGGGGGGAGTTAGGTTTGGTACGTAATTTGACGTTATTAGAGTTGTTTCCTATTATAGTTGCTATAGAGTTGTGGGGTAGCGTGATGGTGAATAAGCGGATTGTATTTTGGACAGAAAACATGGCGGTGGTGCACGCGGTGAACGGTTTGTCATCTAGTTCATTGCCAGTATTAGCGTTGTTACGATGGTTGGTTTTGAAATGTTTGGAGTTGAATGTGCTGTTTCGTGCAAAACATGTTCCGGGAGTCCAGAATGTGATGGCCGATGCTTTGTCTCGTTCACAGATTTCCTGGTTTCGGGAATTGCACCCGGCAGCTTTGGCAGAAGGGGAGTCCCCCCCTTCACTTATGGGCCCTGGTCGAGGACAACTTATGAGACTGTTGAGGGGTTCTGTGGTGCCGACGACTTGGAAGAGTCATTGCAGAGCGTGGGATCGGTGGTTGGAGATTGCGGGGGGTAATTTCCCATCACAGGATGGTTGTCACCTTGATATCACCCTTTCAAGTTTGGTGCAATTGCGTCAGGAGGGTTGTAGTGCGGCCACTGCAGGAAAACATTTGGCAGGTGTGGCTTTTATGTTAAAATTGTGGGGATGTAAAGATGTTACAAAAGAATTTGTGGTTAGGCAGTCTTTGAAAGGGTGGAGAAAAGAGGCGTTTTCCAGGGACACGAGGCGTCCGGTATCCTTTGCGCTCCTGGGTCGGCTTCTATCCGTTTTGTGTTTTGTGTGCCGGGATGAATATGAGGTTTCATTGTTTGGCGCGGCTTTTTCTTTGGCTTTCTTCGCCGCATTGCGGGTTAGTGAGCTGGTTCCACCCAGCGTGAACACAAGCGGTGGGCTTCTCGGATCTGATGTGGTGGTGTTGGGGGATTCCCTCCGGGTCTGCGTTCGGAGGTCGAAAACAGATACGACAGGGAGGGGAGCTGGGCTGTCGATTAGGAAGATTGGGGGCCAGGAGTGTCCGGTAAGGTTGGTTCAAGAATTTGTGTCTGTCCGGGCGCCCGGGGCTCAATTCTTGATACATCAGAATGGTTCAGCAATGTCGCGTTTTCAATTTGAGGCGGTTTTTAAGGCCGGGCTAAAATACCTGGGGCTGCCACAGGGCGAGTTTGGTACGCATTCGCTTAGGATAGGTGCTGCCACGGAAGCAGATGCCTTGGGCTTGGATTCAGTGGCTATCATGCGTTTGGGTAGATGGTGTTCTGATAGCTAGAAGTCGTATGTGCGACCGGATTTGGTTTTAAAGTGTGATTAATCATGGTGGCCCCCCCCTGTGAGTTTCCTTTTCCCATCCTCCCTCTGATGTTTGCCCCCCCCGCCCATCCCTCTCTCCCCCCTCCCCTCCTTCCTCGTTTCTGTAGGGTATCGTGTGATGCTATTCCTGTCTGTATCCTTTTTGCATTTGACCTGGAATTTAGCTTGACTTTTCTTTTGTTAGGGTCACGGCGCCCCCAGGTGTGGATCCTGGGGCACTCATATGTGCATTGGGCGGCGGTCCGAGCAGTACGGAGGCCGTTGGGTCCGAATTTGGGCCTCTCACAGGTCGACGTCCACTGGAGAGGTGGCCGGGGACTACGGTGGGTGCAGTTGCTGCCAGAAGTAGTGGCAGTTACGAGGCACACTGACGGACCTGTTGTCCTGATCATTCACGCCGGGGGAAATGATATCGGCCAAGTTAAAATGGCCGAGTTGTTATCATTAATGCGGACTGATTTGGCTCGCTTTCAAGATCTGTTCGCTCGCTGCATGCTGGTATGGTCTGAGATAGTGGCGCGAACGGTGTGGAGGGGAGCGAGGAACTTGGCAGCGTTGGAGAGAGTGCGCAGGTTACTTAATGTGCGGGTGTCGCGGTTAATTCGCTCGATAGGTGGAGTTGGGCTGCGGCACCAATCCTTGGAAGGGGATAATGCGGATTTGCTGGCGCCGGATGGGGTACACCTCAATGATATCGGGCTCGATATCTTTCTGTTGGATTTGTTGGATGGTGCCGAGAGAGGACTGGCGTTGCTTGGTGGGGGTGGTCGGGGGACTGAGTAGGTTTCTCAGTTCCCCTCCTTGGCGGAAAGTACGGCAAAGGAAGACAGAGTTAGCACCCTACATGCCTGATGGAGACAGGGAGCATCGGCATTTCAGGAGAAGGAGAGAAAGAAATATATATATATGTCTTCATGCCGATGGTTGTAAATAATAATAAAGCTGTGGCCACTTCCACATTTCCATAAAGAAGGTGTTGGTGTTTTATTTAAAGAAGGATGGTATACGGTCCTGGGCAGGTAAAGTGGACAATGGGTCCTCGCAGTCTCCAAAAAAGATATTGAAAGAAAATCATCTAAATTTTCTAAGTACTCTGAATTAAATAGAAATGAACTTATTATATTTCATCTATCATGAGAATGACGTATGGGAACTCCAGACCATTCTCCCTCTGCATCGTGTTAGCCAATCGAAATACCGTGAGAATGACCTGAGGCTACATCTAGCTAATCCTATACTGTAGTGAGAGTGTGAAATATCCTGTGTAAGGGGGCAGCCCACCGGATCGCTGTCTCTTAGGGTAGACAGGCACTTTTGGCACAGTAAGAACAGACTTCAGTCCAGTCACAGTGTGGTACTACTGGCCTCAGCCAGTATTATTAGGTAAAAAAGCCGTAGCAGAAAACAAATGAATACATAAAGTAAATCCTAGGCCGTCTGGCCACTAACTAAACATGCAGTTCCTAACTACTTAGAGCTGAGCCTAGAGCTCCAACTCTCAAACACAACACCACAGTTGCTTTACTCACATCCAGCTTTTCCAGGAGCAGAAAGAGAGACTGTGAACTCTGCCTCTGTTTTAAAGCACACCTCAGCTGTGCAGGTAATTAGCCACAATGCAATACCTGATGTGGCTAGTGGCTAGTGGAACAGGAACCCTCCCAACTCTCCCTATTCCAACAACCTTTTACACAGGTTTTCCAGAAAACCCTTGAGCAAGGAAAACAAATTTTTCCTTCTAGCTCAATTCCCTGGCTGTTTTAAAATGTATATGACAGGAACCTGGGTGAGATGTACACTCCGTCCACTACTTTTCCCCTGGTCCTGTCACACCTGTGATAGCCCTTTTCCATAAAAATCTACCAGTCATGTGTCAGACAGACAATGAGTTAATGATAGGGCATGTCCACACGCTAAACTAAAAACGGCTGTAAAATACGGAGCTGTTTTCAAGGGAAAACAGCCTCTGATTTTCAGACGTTTTTACAGCATCAAACGTTTTTTTGGAGCCGTTTTAGGAGCTGTTTTTGTATTGACACAGTGAAAAACTGCTTTTTCAAACGGCTGTATAAAAAAAAAAACAACCCGTCTATACGAAATGCCTTTTTTCCCATTGAAATAGGCAGATGTTTGGAGTTGTTCAACTTCCGTTTTTTCAGGCATTTTTCGAGGCGTTTACCACCATGAAAAACGCCTGAAAACACTGCGTGTGAACATACCCTAAGGGTGTATATACTTGAGGCTTTTTTTCTCCATGTTTAGTAAGCCCAGCGTAATGTAGGCGCAGCCGTAATGAAGGAAGCGCATGACTAGGTGTTTGGGAGTTCTAGGCTATTATGTTCTAGGTATTATGTTTTAGGCTATATTTATAGGGATTGGAGGGTTATGTGAAAGGGGCATGGGGCAAAATGTATCTATATGTGGTGGGTGGAGAATAAAGTATATAAGTCCATGCGGGGAAGAGGCAGCCCTCTTTCCCGCTGGACAACAGGAGAAAGTTTTGTCCTGTTATTATAGTTAAAAGACAAATACACAGATAAATATTTTCTACTTACCTGATGGAAGCGGCGATGGAGTCAACGATGGCCAGGATCCGGGATGCAGCGATGCAGCACGGCGTGGGATGGCTGGATGCGCTGATTGCCGGGGCTCTCCCTCCGGTTCCAGCGGCTGGAGAGGAGAGTGAGGGACGCAGCAGCGGGCGTTCCGGGCCTCAGGAGAGGCCTTCTTCTGCAGATGCACCTCGGTCTGGTCGGCGCCGAGGGAGCCCCTCCAGGGACCCTCCTCCTCCTGCTGGTCTGGAGCTACACCCTGGCGACGGTCCGCGGAGGTCTGGGAGGAATCCCATCAGGCGGGCCAGATCGGAGGTGACAGGAGGGGGGGGGCCGCGGCGGCCATCTTCCTCCCTCCTGTCTCAAACAACGACGCCGGAAGTGGAGGCGGGACCGGATGCGCGCGCAAGACCGGATGCGCGCACAAGGCCGGATGTGCGTGCGGGACCGGATGCGCGCGCATCACAGGAAGTGACGGCTTTCTCCGGCGCCGATGCTCCAGGTGCCGGAGGAGCTCTGCACACAGACGTCCGGACTGCAAGACCGACACGTAGGAAGAGGCGAGCGGCCTCTGGATGGGGAGCGAGATCGCCTCCTGCAGGAGCAGGGAGGCGGGTGACAGCGACAGCGACCGGAAGGACCCGGGCAGCTTCGGTGAGTGACGCCGGGCCCCATCCGGACGAGGGGGGGCAGCGGTCTGCAAGACAAGCGCGACAAGAAGATTTGTGTTTGACAGCCCTGCAGAAGGACTGGATCGGCAGGGCTGTCAGGCTGAAGTCGCGCCACCAGCGGGTGGCAGGATCGTGGCTGGATATGTCGCGCCACCAGCGGGTGGCAGGATCGTGGACGGGCCGCGTTCCGCTGGGCCTAGAGCTTCCTCAACAAGAAGTGTGCGGAGCTACGGGGAGCGTGGGGTGCAGGAGCACCACTCCCCAGGATCGTCACGACCGACGCCTGGATTATCTGGAGTGATGGACGCGTCCGCTGGGAGGTCACCTCAGGGACGTACGGGTGAGTTTACCACGGATGTGGTGCCGGGGATGTGTGGGGGGGATGTGGGGGGGATGTTGTCAATGTCACAGATGCAATTGTTGTTTAGAGGGATGCAGGAGTATTTTATGAGAACTGTGCCAGGCGTAGAGCAGTCGCCAGCGAGGGTATGGGGCGCTGCTAGTGAGGCGTCTGCTAGTGCAGCAGGGAGTGCAGTTGCTAACGAGGCGATTTCTGGTGCGGCTGCGGCAGGGATTGCGGGTGTTAGTGACGCAGCGCCGGTTGTGGGTGCCGTAGTGGCGGTGGAAAAAGCGGTGGATGCGGCGGATAGTACAGTTAAGAAAGTGGTGGAGGATGTGCGTTTGGCGGATGCAGCAAAAGGCGAGGTTTATGTGTGCTTTGAGGGCCCGCTGGGGGCGCATTTGAAGGTGGAAATTAGGGAAAAGATCTGGAAAGATGAATATGTGGAGATTTTTTCTTTGCTGCCATTAGAAAAGTTTAATTTGGACCGGTGGAAACCGGACGAAAGTAAGAAGGAGGAGGAGGAGCGGCGGCGGTATCGCTTGATTCCTCGGACTTTTGCAAATTGGCTGCAGGCCTTCGCTATATTGGCTAGTGTGGTGGGTGAGAAGGCGCCGGAGAACTGTTCGGCGTTGTTTTGTTATATGGATTCGGTAGGGGAGGCGTATCGTGTATACGGCGGTAACGCTTGGTTGCGGTATGACGAACAGTTTCGTCAACGGAAGTCGGTGCGCCCGTCATTGCGATGGGACCACAAAGATATCAGTTTGTGGATGCGGCTGATGTCTGCGCCAAAACAGGGTCAGCAGCCCTTTCGGGATACGGCCGGCGGTCAGGGGTCAGCAGCGGGTCGGTCAGGATCCTCAGGAAAGGGGTGTTGCTGGCAGTACAACGAGGGGCATTGCAAGTTCGGCCCAGACTGTAGATATAAGCACGAGTGCTCCGGTTGCGGAGGCGCCCATGGTTTGTCCAGATGCTTCAAGAAGCATAGGGGCAGGCAGGGAGATGCTGAGCAGAAGAGGGGCGACGCCGGTGAGGGTGGAAAGGATGCTCCCGTTTTTAAGGGGCTATCCAAATAAGAAAGTGGCGGAGTTGTTGTGGTTAGGTTTTTCAGTAGGTTTTCGGATTCCTTGTACGTCAGCTGGACGTGATGGGGTAGTCCGTAATTTGTCGTCTGCTTTGGCGCGGCCTGATCTGGTTACGGATAAGCTGCTGAAGGAGGTGGCGTTGGGCCGCATGGCGGGTCCGTTTTCCTGCCCGCCTGTTCAGAATTTGCGTGTTTCCCCGTTAGGTTTGGTTCCAAAAAAGCAGGCGAATAAATTCCGCCTTATTCATCACTTGTCTTATCCGGAAGGCGAGTCGGTGAATGACGGCATTGATCCGGCCCTGTGCGCGGTCAGTTACACTAACTTTGATGCGGCGGTTGTTTGGGTTCGGAAATACGGGAAGGGCTCTCTGTTAGCAAAAACTGACATTGAGGCCGCTTTTCGTTTATTGCCGGTGCATCCGGATAGTTTTTGTTTGCTGGGATGTTATTGGCAGGAGGAATATTTTGTGGATTGTTGCCTCCCGATGGGCTGCTCCATTTCATGCGCTTATTTTGAGATGTTTAGCACGTTTTTGGAGTGGGTGGTCCGTCGGGAGGCGCAGGTGCAATCTGCCCTGCATTATCTGGATGATTTCCTGTTTATCGGGCCGCCGGGTTCCTATGTGTGTGCAGGATTGCTACACACTATGGAGAGAGTGGCAATGGATTTTGGGGTACCTTTGGCGCCTGAAAAAACTGAGGGACCCACGACGGTCATTAAGTTTTTGGGAATCATGATTGATTCAGATAATATGGAGTGTCGCTTGCCTGATGATAAGTTGCTGGAGATGAGAGAGTTGGTGGCGAGTGCGCTGCGCAGGAAAAAGATACAGTTGCGGGACTTGCAATCCTTGTTGGGGCATTTGAATTTTGCTTGTAGGATTATGCCCATGGGACGGGTGTTTTGCAGGCGATTGGCAAGTGCTACCGCAGGGGTGCATTCCCCTCATCATTTTATTAGGTTGTCGGCGGAGTTGAAAGCTGACTTGTTGGTGTGGGGGGAGTTTTTGCAGACCTATAATGGGCGGTCGGTGCTCATGTATCAGCCGGTGTCTAGTGTGGACTTGGAGCTGTATACTGATGCGTCAGGTGCTTGTGGATTTGGGGCTTATTTCCAGGGGCAGTGGTGTGCAGGAGTTTGGCCTGATACATGGCATGAATGTGGTTTTGTCCGTAACTTGGCTCTGCTGGAACTGTTCCCGATTGTGGTGGCTGCGGAGTTGTGGGGGGATTGTCTGCGGGACCGGAGAGTGCGTTTCGTATGTGACAATCTGGGTGTCGTTCAGGCTGTTAATGCTCAGACAGCTAATTCTCCGCCAGTCGTGCGACTATTGCGACATTTAGTTTTGAGAGGTCTGATGTTGAATGCGCATTTTGTGGCAGTGCATATTCCTGGGGTGCTGAATTCTGTGGCTGATTCCCTTTCTCGTCAACAGTGGGACAGGTTTCGTCTGCTGGCGCCGGGGGCGGAGTCTCATGGCCTGCCGTGTCCAGAGCATCTGTGGAAGGTGGTGTGACAATGGCGATGTCGCTCGTGGAAAGGTCGGTTAGTGCGGTAACGTGGCAGAGGTACAGTGCTGTATGGCAGGTATGGGAGGCGTTGTTGGAAAATGCGCAGGCAGGTATTGCAGATCGGCAGGCGTGTCTGTTGTATTATATAGGAAATGCGTACAGTGAAGGGGCGTCTGCAGCAACGGTCGCTCGCAGTTTGTCGGCCTTGGCTTTTTGGTTTAAGAAGAAAGGTGAGGAGGACGTGACTAAGTCCTTTCTGGTGCGGCAGGCAATGAAGGGTTTCAGGAGGGGCTCCGCAGTTAGGGATCTCAGGAAGCCGGTGTCATTTGAGCTGTTGGTAGCAATTTGTGATTTGTTGAGGGAGGTTTGTGTTTCAGCATTTGAAGTGCGGCTATTTACACTGGCCTTTTCTTTGGCGTTCTTTGGGGCGTTCCGGATATCGGAGTTGGTGTCGGCCAGTAAGAGTGTGGCAGGGGGCTTATTGTTCGCGGATGTGGATTTGGATGGCTCCTGCCTTTCTTGTTTGCTTCGTAGATCTAAGACAGATCAGGAAGGGAGAGGTTTTGTGGTGCGTTTGTATGAGTTACCAGGGTCGCGGGTGTGCCCGGTCCGCTGTTTTCGGGAGTTTGTTGCGGTGAGGCCTGAGGGCCCGGCATCCTTGTTGGTTCATGCAGACGGGCTGTCTCTGTCAAAATTCCAGTTTTCACAGGTGTTCAAAAAATGTATCCTGTTGTCTGGCAGAGGTGGAGCAGGTTTTAGCTCTCATTCCTTTAGAATTGGCGCAGCTACGGAAGCAGCTCGGTGGGGTTTATCCCCGGCGATGGTTAAGAAGATTGGTAGGTGGGAGTCAGACAGATATAGGTTGTATGTGCGGCCTCACTTACTTTGAGGTGGTGGTGATAAGATGTGCTGGAGGTGGATATGGAGTAGTTACGTTGTTGTTTTGTGTTGTTTTAGGTGCAGGTCCCTGCTTGATTTGGATCATGGGGCACTCCTACGTGCACTGGGGAGGTGTGCGTGCAGATGTTCGTCCGGCCGGACGACAGTTGGGCATGGATCACGCAGAGGTGCAGGTCAGATGGTTGGGCCTGCGGGGCATGCTGTGGTGTAGGCTGTTACCAGAGGTACAATTTTATGCAAGTTTGGACAGGGCGCCGGATATCTTAGTGGTGCACCTTGGCGGCAATGATTTGGGCATTCGGTCGTCCAGGGATTTAGTGAGGGATGTGAAGACTGACCTTTTGCGGTTGTGGTCGGCGTTCCCAGGAGTGGTGATTGTCTGGTCAGATATTGTGGCTCGCAAGGTGTGGCGGCAGGCACGTTCCGTACATAGCTTAAATAAAGCGCGAGCAAAGGTCAACAAGGTAGTTGGCAGGTTTGTGGCACGCAATGGCGGTGTTGTGGTGAGGCATAAGGAGTTGGAGGGTAGAGAGGTAGGTTTCCTCAGGGCGGATGGTGTTCATCTAAACGAGGTGGGTCTGGATATGTGGACCCTGGACATTAAGGAGGGCATGGAGAAAGCCCTGCAGTTGTGGAGGGACAATCATGTGTAAGGGGTCACACATGATTGTCGTGGCGGTAGGAGGAGGGGTCTTTGGAGGCACGTAATGGTAAGAAGGAGAAGCAACAATGGAGATTGTTGCAAGAGAACTCGGGGAGTTTAACCCGGGATAGTATTGGAGGGGCTGGGGAGTGGTTACCCAGCTCATATATATTCCTGATGGGCAGGGTCCCCAGGAAGGGAGAGAGAGGTCTTGGACATGGTTGGTGCCCTCGGGTCAGGTGCAGAACGGCTGTAGGGTAAGGGGTCCAGACCTAATAAGGAAACGATGGAGTTTAATGATTGAAGTGCCTTCAAGGATCCTTTATCTGGAGTTGGGAAATAGAGCAGGATGTTATCATGGAGTTATGATGTGTTTATGGTTATGCTCTTTTTCAGAAAAAAGGTGTGTTTAATAAATGGCTGCTGTGGCCTTTACACCAAAATTCATGTGTGGTCTCTTATTGGGGTTTGGGGTGTAAGGTCGTAGATAGCGGAAGCATCAAACATACCTTAAGTCAAGTAAGCCCAGCGTAATGTAGGCGCAGCCGTAATGAAGGAAGCGCATGACTAGGTGTTTGGGAGTTCTAGGCTATTATGTTCTAGGTATTATGTTTTAGGCTATATTTATAGGGATTGGAGGGTTATGTGAAAGGGGCATGGGGCAAAATGTATCTATATGTGGTGGGTGGAGAATAAAGTATATAAGTCCATGCGGGGAAGAGGCAGCCCTCTTTCCCGCTGGACAACAGGAGAAAGTTTTGTCCCGCCCGCCCTCCCAGTAATTTTCTCCTGTTTAGGGGAATTTGTCGGTTGGGGTTTTGTTTTGTCACAGTAGCGATGGCGGTAGGAGGAGGGGTCTTTGGAGGCACGTAATGGTAAGAAGGAGAAGCAACAATGGAGATTGTTGCAAGAGAACTCGGGGCGTTTAACCCGGGATAGTATTGGAGGGGCTGGGGAGTGGTTACCCAGCTCATATATATTCCTGATGGGCAGGGTCCCCAGGAAGGGAGAGAGAGGTCTTGGACATGGTTGGTGCCCTCGGGTCAGGTGCAGAACGGCTGTAGGGTAAGGGGTCCAGACCTAATAAGGAAACGATGGAGTTTAATGATTGAAGTGCCTTCAAGGATCCTTTATCTGGAGTTGGGAAATAGAGCAGGATGTTATCATGGAGTTATGATGTGTTTATGGTTATGCTCTTTTTCAGAAAAAAGGTGTGTTTAATAAATGGCTGCTGTGGCCTTTACACCAAAATTCATGTGTGGTCTCTTATTGGGGTTTGGGGTGTAAGGTCGTAGATAGCGGAAGCATCAAACATACCTTAAGTCATGAAGCGATTTTTGTAATTGTGATAAAACCATAATAGTTTTGCCCTAATTAAAAAAAAATCACAGCAACTAAAAAAACCCATAAAAGAAGTCTCCCTGTGCTTTGGCAGACAGTGTGCGTGTAGGAGGGACAACCGCGGTTGGAACACAATGAACAGGACACACCTTCTTTTGGGCAACTTCTTTACTGCAGAAATAACAATAAATTCTTCTTTATGGAGCAGACAGGAATCCTGAGGTTGAGGACTTCGATCCCGCTGGAAGTCCTCCGGAGAGAGGTTGTGCCTGACCCCATGTTGCAGGCTTGGCTAAGGACACGCCGCTGTCAGTCACGGCGGGAGCTACCCGCTACTGACAGCCTACCCTAGGGTAAGAGTCACACTCTAGGCCCACGGATCGCGTCGTGGGAATCAGCGACTAACGTACCTACTAGCACCGTCACGGGTCCTTGCGGAGCTATCCGCTACCTTTCATGACAAACCCTCTCTCTCCTCAGTCGGTGGTCCGAGCGGTGGACCCCCTAGGACGCAACTGAACTGGCGGGCCGACGCTAAGGTTTACACGAAATCCAGCTAATAGTCCAACAAGGTCCCGTCAACCCGACCGTTCCTTCTGTCTGCTCCTGCTCCTACAAACTTCATAAATAACAGTTCCATTCAGGGTTACATGCGGTGTTTCAGCAATAACAGTTCCATGCAGGGTTACATGCGGTATTTTAGTAATAACAGTTCCATGCAGGGTTACATGCGGTAAATATGATAGCAAGTCCGCCTGTCTTTGGGCTTAGCTCAGGGTGAAGTGTTTGGCGGTAGCTAGCGATGGACGTCACTGAGTGAAACAGTCCTGATTAGGACAAGGGCCCTATCTTTTATGGCAGGACTCTCGTCCTTGATCTGGGGTCTTGTGGGCTGAGCACGGTACCTGTGGCTGTTGGCACACTCCTTGTGCTCCAGACGGTCCTCTATCCTTTTTCAAGATATTAGGAGAGCTCACGGTCTGCCAGGCTCCTGCCTTCTCTTTCCCTCCTGCGGTCTCCAGTGACAGCTCTCACTTTCCCTGCTCTTTCTCTCCTTCTGACTCCGGTTCCCTCCAGTCCGGCTCCTGCTTCTTCCCCTCTTTCGCGCCACTCTCTGCTCCGTCCCTCTTCCTTGACGCGCTTCCCCTCCTCCTTTAAGTCTCGCCGCGTGAGAGTTCGCCCTTCTTGCCGTTGGGCGCAGGCGTCATGGCTGTCGGCAGTGCGGCCGTTGCCATGGCGCCCAAGACGCTACTTCGCCCATCGCTGCAGCCACTTCAGCCGCCCGACAGCCCATTTCCCTGCGCTGTCCTCCAGAGAGGGGTAAGCAGGGACGCACCCTTACATGCGCACGTCCGACTGCTGAATAAATAAATCATGTAGGCTTCCTCGCTGCTGACATAAGTGTCCCTGGTCCTCTGCTGCCCTGCTGTGGCACCTATCCTACCCTGGACCTAGTCCTGACTGCTGACAGTTCTAGAGCTGGGAAGACCTGGCAAAGAAGGAGCATACAATCCAAATAAGAAGAATTCTGTCTGTTTTGATAAAAATGAATTACCATGACCGGCCTCTTGGTATTAATACTGACTGGGCCAGTGGTATACCAGCCCGGTGGCAACCCTGGCTAACCACAAGGAGATCTCATAGTCTCAAAGTACCAAATGCTCTGATTTGCTGTTGTGGAGATTGAATTCAGCTCAGCGAGAGGTGTAACATGAAGCTCCTGTACCCCAAAGCAATATCTGTAACAAGGCCCCCACCTACCAGGTGCCATTTATAATACTGGCATCTTCTTATGTGGCAGAGGGACTTTTCGGCATTTCAGGCACCAAATTATTCCCATACTATTTGCCATATTAGAATGTGACCATGGCCAAGGTGGAATAATGAGAATAACCTCTGAGCCCCAATACAGCTGACCGTGTGTGCCGTCCGAGTCCCGTCCGTGATCCGTGGAAAGATAGGACATGTCCTATCTTTCCATGGATTGGAGAGTCAGGTCCGTTTTTACCAACCCGATTTCCCCACTGTGTATGGGTCAGTGAAAGCTATCCGGTACCTCTCAGATGCTATGAAAAACAGCCCGAGTGTGTTAGGGATCTGCCAGGTACTTCATCTAGCTATACTCCTGGGATTAATCAATCCACACCTGAGGCCAGACCTGTTCGACTGACACCATCTCCCACCAACCAGGGTGGCAGGCTCAGGAGTGGAAGAGCCTATCGCGGCCTGGTCTGTTGGAGTTAGCTCCGCCCCCTGCCCTTTATTACCTGCCCTGTGCTCTCCCTCAGTGCTTGTAATTCTTTTGGATTCCTGGCCCCACTGCTGCTTGCTCCAGCCTGCTTCTGCCGTGCTTCTGCCTTGCTGCAGTTCTGCTTGACCTGCTTTGCTTTGCCCCTGGCTTGCTTCTGTCTCCGTGCCCGCTCGGGTGTACTCACTTCGTCCTGGTCCTGACTGTTCGTTCGCCGCCCCGTTTCCTCGTGGCGTTCCGTGGCTACTGCCCCTTCCCTTGCGTGTTCCCTGTTTGTCTTCCTGTGCACTTAGCCAGCGTAGGGACCGCCGCCCAGTTGTACCTCGTCGCCTAGGGCGGGTCGTTGCAAGTAGGCAGGGACAGGGCGGTGGGTAGATTAGGGCTCACTTTCCCTTCACCTCCTTCCTGCCATTACAGAGTGGCACTCGATCGAATGCAAGAGGGCAATCATTCTCGATTGACTGATTTGCTAAATTGTAGCAATCTGGAAAATGATCAATGGAATAATTTATAGATAATTTGCTCCAATTTGGGCAGGAATATTCATGGCTCTTTCTAACTTATTTGCAGAAAATAGAAGGAAATGTCCGCAGTGCCGGGCGGGTGATGTTGGGGTGCCAACAAGCCACTCTGTCTTGGCCAGGGTGTTTAGATACAGGGCTAAAGCAGTGAATTGAACCTTTGTCCCACGTGAGCCCGGCTACTCTGCTTCAGTATGTTTTTGTAGTGTGGAAATAAACTACAAATGTCATCCATGGTTGGATCCAAACCCAGGACCCCATGGCTTCAATACAACAATGTTTAGCTGATCCTCTGACAGGCATAATTAAATAAAGGATATTTTTGAAGGTGCCGGCCCTTTAAGTCCAGGCTTCCTTGGTGGATAATATCATGGTAATATATGTTCTATTCCGGGGTTTCGTCTATAGATGCTCATATTATGGACTCTCTATAGAGTTACTATGGAAATGTTCCTTTGAACTTTTAATTTACTAGAGAGATAAAAAGAGAAACACACAAAAAATTATTTATGAATCAATATAAGGAAGTAAATGATAATTACATCAAAGCATTAAAAATACGGACATGTGGGAAGCAATTTTTGTGGTATATGTGAAATGTATTCTTCCCCCAAAATGCAAATCATCCCCCACCATCTGCCCCATGACGTGGCCAGACTCTTTTAGGTCTGGGACAGATATTAACTACCCTTGAGTTATTTGACCGATGCTTCCTTAAGAAAGAACTGTGATACACCTTACATGAAACACTTAACCAACTGAGCAATAACCCCAAATATACCAGTGGTCCTAGTGACTGATAAATTAAACCAAAGAAGAAAAAACGGTCACGACCATATAATTGAAAAAATACAAAAAAAACTTTTATTAATGTCAATTAGACAAATGCAAACAGACAACACTAAACACAATAAAATAGCATAACCCTCGCAGGATAAAATATGGAATCGGAACAATAGCGCAGCAGGACAACCAGATAGTAATCCGGTCAAGCGATCCCCCAAAATGCTAAAGTGCATGAATCATTTTAAAGCAGGTACTAAGTATGAAACTTTTAAACAGATTGGCATATAAACCTAAATAGATGTGAGTACAATCAAGATAATCAAGTTTAAACAGCAATATACATACAACTGCAGAGTACGAGAATAGCCGGGAGATCAAAGACCGGGGGTCCGCTGCTGAACCCGACGCGCGTTTCGCAAATGCATCGTCAGGGGATGATGTCCAGCCCACCCATAAAGCCCTAAATAGTCCCTCCACACGAATGGTTTCATGTGAAGCTTAAACCAGTAATGATTAATTGCCTTTTCCCATAGGTTGTCATTGTGTTCGGCAGCAGTCACCAATGACAGCCGCCGACACACCCTGCCAGCCCACGATAGCGTCCTATCGTACATTGCCATGGTATAGATCCCCTCCTCTAGTGTACAACCCCACCAGCCAAACAACGTAGGATGGGCGGGGAGGGAGAGGACACTCCCTCGTCCCACGTGGCACGGCGAAGACAAACACCGGGAGCGGACAGAAAAATATAAGACATATAGGGATAACAACTTGCAAGTAGACATTGTATTACTATCAAAATATTGACCTAGAAAGGTGCCAAAAATGTGACTAAAAAACTGAATAAACTAGTGTGTATGACGCCAAAGCGTCAGGTTGCCAAGCAACAGTGCAGGAGCAGCGGTCGCTGTCCGCATAACAAAAGATAGTAAAAAAAGGCGGTCATAGCCGCGTTTGCTGTCCAAGGTGCTTGGCAACCTGACGCTTTGGCGTCATACACACTAGTTTATTCAGTTTTTTAGTCACTTTTTTGGCACTTTTCTAGGTCAATATTTTGATAGTAATACAATATCTACATGTAAGTTGAGTTGTTATTCCTATATGTCTTATATTTTTTTGTCCGCTCACGGTGTTTGTCTTCGGCCGCCGTGCCACGTGGGACGAGGGAGTGTTCTCTCCCTCCCCGCCCGTCCTAAGTTGTTTGGCTGGTCGGGGTGTACACTAGAGGAGGGGATCTATACCATGGCAATGTATGATAGGACGCTATCGTCAGTGGCGGATTAAGAAGACCATGGGCCCTGGGCTGTTACCCAAACTTGGGCCCCTCTTCTCCACCGCCACCCTGCCGCACCGTAACTGTTGCTAACACTACCTTTTTGCACAAGTATTAACAAATGGGTGTTACGATTCCCCTTTCACAGGGCTGTGTCCCTACATATTGACAGTATCACACTGTGTAGGGACACATCCTCCTGACAAGGGGATTGGTAACACCAATTTTTCTATCAGTCCTGGACTGCACAAAGACGTTATGTGGAATACAAGGATTTCCTATAATAAACATGTCAGGAAAGGGGACAGATTCTCTACAAATCCAGTGACTCACAGGTGACGACGTCTCAGATGCTAGTGTTTTTTTTTCCTCTTTTCTTCTCCATCTGGTCCAGAGCTCATGACGACTTCTCCTGGCCATGACCCATTTCTGCAGCCCTTAAAGGAACAGTGTCATCGCAAATAATTTTTTTATATGTTAAAGATGTTAGTGCTTTAATAAAAACGTTTATATTCATTTGTGTGTTTGTGTTTTACTTTTTCTTATTTTTACACTTTTTCTTCCCTATGGGGGCTGCCATTTTTTGTTCCATTTCTGTGTGTGTCGATTAACGACACACACAGACATGGAATACGGCAGCCACAGTCCCATAGGGACTGCGAACGGCTCCCGTCCCATTGACTGCCGTGTACGGCGTCTGTGTGGGAACTGCGCATGCGCCGCTCCCACACAGTCCTATTCGAAATTGGCGCCGTCCGGCGCCATTTTCCTGTGGACCGGAAGTCGCGGCCGGACAGTAATATTACTACTTCCGGTCGCGGCTTCCGGACTTGTGCACATGGAACAGCGGCAGCAAACGGAGCGGACGGGCCGGAGGGAGCCGCGGCGGCAGGAGCAGGTAAGAGATTTCAATGTATGTTAGTGTTTGTGTGTGTTTACTACTGTATGTAAACCTACTACACTGTGGGTTACCTCAAAAAATGGCGACACACAGTGTAGGAGGTTAAACCTTTCAAACCCCTCGTTTATCCCGGCACTAGCCAGGATAAAGGAGGGGGGGATGCTGAGAGCTCACTAGAGCGAGGGCTTTTAACCCAATGTTGCAATGCTGCAATTTTGGGAACAGCCCCATCTAGTGACCAAAAATGGGTAGTATTATAAATTAGAAATAATTTATAATATTTCCTGGCTCGTGCCAAAAAAAAAAAAAAAATTTGAACAATGTTTAATCACCCACACACTAAATGTTTAATTTTTAAAAAAAAAACATGTTTTTCTGGCAACACATTCCCTTTAAATATAATATCACCATGCACTGCGCCCCTGAATATAATTGTGTCACACACTGTAAAGTAAAGCACCACATACACAGTGCCCCCTGTAGATAGCGCCAACCCCCCATGTAGACAGCGCAACACACACACCCCCTGTAGATAGCGCCACACACACACCCCCTGTAGATAGCGCCACACACACCCCCCCTTTAGATAGCGCCACACACACACCCCCCTGTAGATAGCGCCACACCCCCCTGTACATAGCGTCACACAGCCATCTATAGATAGCATCACACAGCCCCCTATAGAGACACACAGCACTCCCCCTTGTATATAGTGCCACACAGCGCTCCCCCCTTGCATATAGTGCTACACAGCGTCGCTACATTGCAGCCCTGGGATGACATTTTATGCCATATGACTGCTGCAGCCTGTGATTGGCTGCAGCGGTCACATGAGGTGAAACGTCATCCCAGGAGGTCGGCCCGGATGAAGAAACTGAATTCTGGGCAAGTATAAGATTTTTATTTTTTCTAAATTGTGTTTTTACAGAACATCTGCTATTTGTTGCGGGTTTTACCTCCCCATTGAATTAAATGGGGAAAACCCGAAACAAATAAGCAGCGTTTACGCAAATACAATTGACATGCTGCATATTAAAAAAACGCACCGCAGGTTAATTTCTGAGCTTTTTTTCCACTTATTTACGCAGCGTGTGGATGAGAATTGTTCATATCTAATCTACTCTGCTGCTACTGTATTAGGGCTTGTTCACACTTAACGTAATTGCTGCGTATTTTCCGCCCGGAAAATACACGGAATAAAGTAGCGGCAAAGTGAGTGAGATTTACCAAATCTCATCCAGACGTTGCGTAAAATTTCCGACCAGAAATTTTGTTCTGCGGAGCGTATTTCTTGTACTGCAGCATGTTAATTCCTGCTGCGGAAAGTGGACAGAATTGCTGCGTTTCTTACAGGAGACTGCAAAAATGCAGGAAATGGTGCTTTTTTTTCTGCAGCGGAATTTCTGCAGAAATATATATATATATATATATATACACACACACTATATATATATATATATATACAGTGAAGGAAATAAGTATTTGATCCCTTGCTGATTTTGTAAGTTTGCCCACTGTCAAAGACATGAACAGTCTAGAATTTTTAGGCTAGGTTAATTTTACCAGTGAGAGATAGATTATATTTAAAAAAAAAACAGAAAATCACATTGTCAAAATTATATATATTTATTTTCATTGTGCACAGAGAAATAAGTATTTGATCCCTTTGGCAAACAAGACTTAATACTTGGTGGCAAAACCCTTGTTGGCAAGCACAGCAGTCAGACGTTTTTTGTAGTTGATGATGAAGTTTGCACACATGTTAGATGGAATTTTGGCCCACTCCTCTTTGCAGATAATCTGTAAATCATTAAGATTTTGCGCGGATCTTCAGCTCCCTCCATAAGTTTTCGATGGGATTAAGGTCTGGAGACTGGCTAGGCCACTCCATGACCTTAATGTGCTTCTTTTTGTGCCACTCCTTTGTTGCCTTGGCTGTATGTTTCGGGTCATTATCGTGCTGGAAGACCCAGCCACAAGCCATTTTTAATGTCCTGGTGGAGGGAAGGAGGTTGTCACTTAGGATTTGACGGTACATGGCTCCATCCATTCTCCCATTGATGCGATGAAGTAGTCCTGTGCCCTTAGCAGAGAAACACCCCCAAAACATAATGTTTCCACCTCCATGCTTGACAGTGGGGACGGTGTTCTTTGGGTCATAGGCAGCATTTCTCTTCCTCCAAACACGGCGAGTTGAGTTAATGCCAAAGAGCTCAATTTTAGTCTCATCTGACCACAGCACCTTCTCCCAATCACTCTCAGAATCATCCAGATGTTCATTTGCAAACTTCAGACGGGCCTGTACATGTGCTTTCTTGAGCAGGGGGACCTTGCGGGCACTGCAGGATTTTAATCCATTACGGCGTAATGTGTTACCAATGGTTTTCTTGGTGACTGTGGTCGCAGCTGCCTTGAGATCATTAACAAGTTCCCCCCGTGTAGTTTTCGGCTGAGCTCTCACCTTCCTCAGGATCAAGGATACCCCACGAGGTGAGATTTTGCATGGAGCCCCAGATCGATGTCGATTGACAGTCATTTTGTATGTCTTCCATTTTCTTACTATTGCACCAACAGTTGTCTCCTTCTCACCCAGCGTCTTACTTATGGTTTTGTAGCCCATTCCAGCCTTGTGCAGGTCTATGATCTTGTCCCTGACATCCTTAGAAAGCTCTTTGGTCTTGCCCATGTTGTAGAGGTTAGAGTCAGACTGATTCATTGAGTCTGTGGACAGGAGTCTTTTATACAGGTGACCATGTAAGAGCTGTCTTTAATGCAGGCACCAAGTTGATTTGGAGCGTGTAACTGGTCTGGAGGAGGCTGAACTCTTAATGGTTGGTAGGGGATCAAATACTTATTTCTCTGTGCACAATGCAAATAAATATATATCAGTTTGACTATGTGATTTTCTTCTTTTTTTTTTTATAGAATCTATCTCTCACTGGTACAATTAAACTAGCCTAAAAATTCTAGACTGTTCATGACTTTGACAGTGGGCAAACTTACAAAACCAGCAAGGGATCAAATACTTATTTCCTTCACTGTATATAAAATATACACACACACACACACACACACACACACACACACACACACACACACACACACACACACACACTATATATATATATATATATATATATAGCAAACAAGAAGGCAGCAGCACTCACTAATGAATAATCGACCAGGTGCCCAGCAAAACGTCCCGATCCTAGGACGTATAATAATATATAGAAGAAGAAAATTTGCAGCACTCCAACATGAAAAAAAGTGGTGGTTTATTCAATCCAAAACAACAGCAACGTTTCAATCCTACAATAGGATCTTTGTCAAGCCTAGTGACACATCTATTCAACAAACTTATATATGGTTGAGACTGTTTTACATAATTGGCCTCATTATAATACAATAAAGTGCAAAGTGTATGAAAACATACATAATACATAGTGTACGGTATCATCGTAAAAATAAACATGATACAGAAAATACAAAAATGTGTATGTGACATCGTGAGTAACAATACATAATATCAAAAACATTAAAAACAACTGATTACATCATAATCATTTATGCAGCAGTGGTGTAAAATCTATCGTCATATCGTCACTCACCAATCAGAACTTCAGATTTAACTAGTCAGTCATTGGTATATGTGTTCGTAAGAGTGTATTGCAGCAATCAGCTGCAGCCCTCGTGGTGATTAACCCCTTCCCGACATTTGACGTACATGTACGTCATGGAAAGTACTGACTTCCCGCATCTTGCCGTACATGTACGTCAAACGTTTGGCACCGGCTCAGAAGCTGAGCCGGTCCCATCATCACCGGATCTCAGCTGTATCTTACAGCTGACATCCGACTGTAACGGCGGGGACCGAAATTAGCTTCGATCCCCGCCATTAACCCCTTAAGTGCAGCGCTCAAACGCGATCGCTGCACTTAAGGTGTTTGCAGCTCATCGGAACCCCAGTAATGAAATTGCCGGGGTTCCGGTGGCTGCAATGGCAACCGGAGGCCTAATACTGGCCTCCCGGTCTGCCTAGCACCGAAGCCGGTCAAGATCCGCCCGGCGGCGGAGCCTGATCGGCTTCCGTAGCTGCCGGCAAGATGGCGCCGGGTCAGGAGCTGATCCGGCGTCATCAGCGGTGGAAGTCAGCTGTACTGTACAGCTGACATCCACCTGTAACGGCAGGAACCGGAGCTAGCTCCGATCCCTGCCATTAACCCCTTCGATGCAGCAATCGAAAGCGATTGCTGCATCGTAGCGGTTACAAGCAGATCGCCAGCCCTGACAGGCAATCGGGACTGGCGACTGCTGTTATGGCAACAGGAGACACAATGGTCTCCTGCTCTGCCATTACGGAAGCCGATTTAGGCCCCGCCGGGAGGCGAAGCCTAAACGGCTTGCTGTCAGTGAATGACTGACAGATCTAATACATTGCACTACATAGGTAGTGCAATGTATTAGAAAAAAAAAAATCTGACCGTTGGACCTTCAAGTCCCCTAGTGGGACTTGAGAAAAAGTGTAAAAAAAGTATAAAAAAGTGTAAAAAAAAGTGCAAAAAATAAAAGTTTGAAAACAATAAAAGTTTCAAGTAATCAAATAACACACAATCCCCCTTTTACTCTTATCAAGTCCTTTATTATTGAAAAATAATAATAAACCATATGTATTTGGTATCGCCACGACCGTAACGACCGGAGGTATCAAAATATTATATTATTTATTGCACGCGGTGAACAGCGTAAAAAAAACCCGTAAAAAACGTTACCAGAGTTTCTGTTTTTTAGTCACTTTGCCCTACAAATATTACAATAAAAAGTGATCAAAAAGTCGCACGTATCCAAAAATGGTACCTATAAAAACTATAGCTCGTCCCGCAAAAAACAAGCCCTCATACAACTCCGTCGACAAAAAAATTAAAACGTTATGGTTCTCACAACTTGGCGACAGAAAAAATACATTCTTTTTACAAAAGTAATTTTATTGTGCAAAAAGTTGTAAAACATAAAAAAGTTCTATAAATGAGGTATCGCCGGAATCGTACTGACCCGCAGAATAAAGGTAACATGTAGTTTATAATGCGTGGTGAACTCTGTATAAAAAAAAAACAAAAAAAGCTGTGCCAGAATTGCGTTTTTTGGTTTACCTGGCATCCCAAAAAATAGGATAAAAGGTGATCAAAAAGTCACATGTACCCCAAAATGGTACCAATAATAACTACAGCTCGTCCCGCAACAAACCAGCCCTCATACCGCTACGTCTATGAAAAATAAAATTAGTTATGGCTCCAATAAGTCAGGAAATAAAAAAATATGCAGTTGTGCCCGAGGAGAACATTTCTTCTGTTTCAAGAGGCGATTTATCAAGGACCTAAAATTAGGGAACCAGGAAGGGAGGGCCCAATCATATCCGATGGAAGCGACGGTGCCCGTATTATACCAGGATAATACTTTCCCAGCAAAATTCCCCAAACTACAAAGGCGCGGAGTGTGGACCAAAAGGGGGATAAGAAATGACACCATTTATCAGTGCGACACCGGCCTGTGCAGAAAGGATTGCTTCACAGCGTAACACACATCTATGGATTATTTTTATTTTTTTATACCACCTGACTATGCCCCTTATATACTCCGCCCCGCTTACATGTACCCCCACATTATAAAACACCAGCAATACTCAAACAAATATAGTACCAAGCAAAATCCGCTCTCCAAAAGCCAAATGGTGCTCCCTCGGCCCTGAACCCTACAGCGTGCCCAAACAGCAGTTTCCTTCAACATATATGGCACCGTCATACCCGTGAGAACCCTTTTAACAATTTTTGTGGTGTGTGTCTCCAGCGTCATAAGCTGGGCATGACATATTTGCCACTGAATGGCATATCTAGGGAAAAATATAAATTTTTAATTTGCACCATCCGCAGCGCATTCATTTATGGAAAAGACCTGTGGGGTGAAAATGCTCACTACACCCCTTAATAAATGCCTTGAGGGGTGCAGTTCCATAATGGGGTCACTTATCAGGGGTTTCTTTTTATTATTTCACATCTGAGCCTCTGCAGTTGTGAACCAATACTTTGTAAATCGCCAAATTAGGCCTCCACTCCGCATGGTACTCTTCACTTCTGAGCCCTGTCATATGTCCAGACAAAAGATTAGGGCCACATGTAGGGTGTTTCTAAAACCGGGAAACACCGCATAATAATTAGAGAGCTGTCTTGTTATGGTGGCACAAGCCGGGCACCACATATTGGCATATCTATGGAAAAAAATCCCATTTTCACTCTGCAACATTGAGCGCACACTAATTTCTACAAAACACCTGCAGGGTTAAAATGCTTACTACACCCCTTGGTAAATGCATTGAGGGGTGTAGTTTACAAAATGGGGTCACTTCTGGGGGGTTTCCACTGTTTTGGGCCCACAGGTGCCCAGAAACCAATCCAGCAACATCTGCACTCCAAATGGCGGTCCTTCCCTTCTGAGCCCTGCCGTTTGCCCAAACAGCAGTTTATGACCACATATGGGGTATTGCCGTACTCGGGAGAAATAGCTTTACAAATGTTGGGTTCTTTTTTTCCTTTATTTGTTGAGAAAATGAAAAAATTTGCGCTAAAGCTACGTCTTATTGAAGAAAAAGGACTGTTTTTATTTTCACTGCCTAATTCTAATAAATTCTATGAAACATCTGTGGGGTCAAAATGCTCACTACACCCCTAGATGCATTCTTCAAGAGGTGTAGTTTCCTAAATGGAGTCCCTTTTTGGGCGTTTTCATTGTTTTGTCCCCTCAGGGGCTTTGCAAATGTGACCTGGCCTCCGCAAATCATTCCTGCTAAATGTGATCTCAAAAAGTCAAATAGTGCTCTTTCCCTTCTAAGCCCTGCCGTGTGTCCAAACAGCCGTTTATTACCACATGTGGGGTATTGTTTTACTCGGGAGAAATTGCTTTACAAATTTTGTGGTGCTTTTTCTCCTTTAGTCCTTCTGGAAATGAGAAAAAATTAGCTAAACCTACATTTTCTTTGAAAAAATGTAGATTATTATTTTCAGGGCCTACTTCCAATAATTTCTGCAAAAAAACTGTGGTGTCAAATCGCTCACTATACCCCTAGATAATTTCCTCAATGGGTGTTGTTTCCAAAATGGGGTCACTTGTGGGGGGTTTCCACTGTTTTGTCCCCTCAGGGGCTTTGTAAATGTAACATGGCCTCCGCAAACCATTCCTGCTAAATTTGAGTTCCAAAAGCCAAATGGCGCTCTTTCCCTTCTCAGCCTCGCCGTGTGTCCAAACAGCCGTTTATTACCACATGTGGGGTACTGTTTTACTCGGGAGAAATTTCTTTACAAATTTTATGGTGATTTTTCTCCTTTAGTCCTTGTGGAAATGAAAAAAAATTAGCTAAACCTACATTTTATTTGAAAAAATGTAGATTTTCATTTTCACAGCCTACTTGCAAAAATTTCTGCAAAAAACCTGTGGGGTCAAAATGCTCACTATACCCCTAGATAATTTCCTCAAGGGGTATAGTTTCCAAAATGGGGTCACTTGTTTGGGGTTTTCACTGTTTTGTCCCCTCAGGGGCTTTGTAAATGTGACATGGCCTCCGCAAACCATTCCTGCTAAATGTGAACTCCAAAAGCCAAATGGCGCTCTTTCCCTTCTCAGCCACGCCGTGTCTCCAAACAACCGTTTATTACCACATGTGAGGTATTGTTTTACTCGGGAGAAATTGCTTTACAAATTTTGCGGTGCTTTTTCTCCTTTAGTCCTTGTGGAAATGAGAAAAAAAATCGCTAAACCTACATTTTCTTTGAAGAAATGTTGATTTTAATTTTCACGGCCTACTTCCAATAATTTCTGTAAAAAACCTGTGCGGTGAAAATGCTCACTACACCCCTAGATAATTTCCTTGAGGTGTCTAGTTTCCCAGATGGGGTCACTTTTGGGGGATTTTGACTGTTTTGGCACCGCAAGAGCCCTTCAAACCTGACATGGTGCCTAAAATATATTCTAACAAAAATAAGGCCCCAAAATCCACTAGGTGCTCCTTTGCTTCTGAGGCCGGTGTTTCAGTCCAGTAGCACGCTACGGCCACATGTGGGATATTTCCTAAAACTGCAAAAACTGGGCAACAAATATTGAGTTGCATTTCTCTGGTAAAACCTTCTGTGTTATAAAAAAAATTGTATTAAAAATGTATTTCTGCAGAAAAATATGAAATTTGTAAATTTCACCTCTACTTTGCTTTAATTCCTGTGAAATGTTTAAAGGGTTAAGACATTTTCTAAATGCTGTTTTGAATACTTTGAGGGGTGAAGTTTTTAAAATGGGGTGACTTTTTTGGGGTTTCTAATATATAAGGCCCTCAAAACCACTTCACAACTGAACTGGCCCCTGTAAAAATAGCCTTTTGAAATTTTCTTGAAAATGTGAGAAATTGCTGCTAAAGTTCTAAGCCTTGTGAGGTCATAGAAAAATAAAAGGATGTTCAAAAAACGATGCCAATCTAAAGTAGACATATGGGGGATGTTAATTAGCAACAATTTTGTGTATTATAACTGCCTGTCTTACAAGCAGATACATTTAAATTGAGAAAAATGCTAATTTTTGCAATTTTTCGCTAAATTTTGGTGTTTTTCACAATTAAATACTGAACATATCGAGCAAATTTTGCCAGTAACATAAAGTCCAATGTGTCACGAGAAAACAATCTCAGAATCGCTTGGATAGGTGAAAGCATTCCGGAGTTATTACCACATAAAGTGACACATGTCAGATTTGAAAAATGAGGCTCTGTCAGGAAGGTCAAAAGTGGCTAAAGAGGGAAGGGGTTAAAGTTTGACACATCAGTGTAATCCCCCGAGGCGGAAGTGTATCATCATTCAGCAGCAGAGAGCATCGATCGCATCCATATGATGTAATGCGTGTCAATGCGTTCCACTGAACTGACCCGTCTATAACGGCATCATAGGTTGCTAAGCAACTGTTGTAACTCTGTCATGGATACCTATTGACAAGGCTATGTCAGTCAAGAAGTCAATAATTGCAAAAAAATGCAAGAATATTAGTCAATGCTCCTCATGGTAAGTGATAGAGATATTAAGGATATCCAACAGTAACTTTATATCAGTTTTTTAAATCAGTTTTTTAAAAGACGATCCACACGTGGGTGCAAAGATCTCTGTTCACAATCAAGTATCCAGAACGATCTTGTTCCCAGAGTTATGGGACCACATAGCTACGTCTTCACGTGTCTAGGATGTCCCATTACCCTCCTCCGTGTAACGGACCGATTGTCACATCAGTGACATAATATCTCATAAAGCATACGGCATAAAAAATAAAAAATATATATGGGAATCCTTCTCACTTTTCTTGCAAAGGCCTATAATATCTCTATATCACTTTAAAACCAAATAGGAGACTAGAAAAATTCAACAAATAATAAACATATTTTATTGATATAATAAGACTTGATGAATTGAACACAGCCCCGTCAGATATCGTAGCACAGTAACATTACTATTTGAAAAAAATCAATCAAAGAAGTTCCGAAATTCTGTTGGGAGTGGTATTCCAATCTAAAAAAATACAAAAAATAAAATTTTTAGTATTTATCAAACATTGACAGTAAATGAGAAATATAGATATTGATGTTAATGTGTCAACAATCATCATACCGAAGAGGACATCTAAAGGACCCAAGGAAAAAGAACATGAGGACATCATAGGGCTATTCTATCTACAACGAATTCTACATTAAGTCCACAAGGTTTTAAGGTGTTCAATAAAAATATCCATCTCAATTCTTTTTTGTGTAAAGCCAGATGGCGATCACCGCCAAATTGTAATGGAGGAACATGGTCCAGAATCATGAATGTTAGATCCCTTTCATTGTGACCATGTTCCGAAAAATGTTTAGCCACAGGTAAGTCAAGTTTCTTTTTGCGTATAGAGAAACGATGATTGTTTAGACGAGTTTTAAAGGCACAGGTGGTTTCACCCACATATAGGAGACTAACATTCATGATTCTGGACCATGTTCCTCCATTACAATTTGGCGGTGATCGCCATCTGGCTTTACACAAAAAAGAATTGAGATGGATATTTTTATTGAACACCTTAAAACCTTGTGGACTTAATGTAGAATTCGTTGTAGATAGAATAGCCCTATGATGTCCTCATGTTCTTTTTCCTTGGGTCCTTTAGATGTCCTCTTCGGTATGATGATTGTTGACACATTAACATCAATATCTATATTTCTCATTTACTGTCAATGTTTGATAAATACTAAAAATTTTATTTTTTGTATTTTTTTAGATTGGAATACCACTCCCAACAGAATTTCGGAACTTCTTTGATTGATTTTTTTCAAATAGTAATGTTACTGTGCTACGATATCTGACGGGGCTGTGTTCAATTCATCAAGTCTTATTATATCAATAAAATATGTTTATTATTTGTTGAATTTTTCTAGTCTCCTATTTGGTTTTAAAGTGATATAGAGATATTATAGGCCTTTGCAAGAAAAGTGAGAAGGATTCTCATATATATTTTTTATTTTTTATGCCGTATGCTTTATGAGATACTATGTCACTGATGTGACAATCGGTCCGTTACACGGAGGAGGGTAATGGGACATCCTAGACACGTGAAGACGTAGCTATGTGGTCCCATAACTCCGGGAACAAGATCGTTCTGGATACTTGATTGTGAACAGAGATCTTTGCACCCACGTGTGGATCGTCTTTTAAAAAACTGATTTAAAAAACTGATATAAAGTTACTGTTGGATATCCTTAATATCTCTATCACTTACCATGAGGAGCATTGACTAATATTCTTGCATTTTTTTGCAATTATTGACTTCTTGACTGACATAGCCTTGTCAATAGGTATCCATGACAGAGTTACAACAGTTGCTTAGCAACCTATGATGCCGTTATAGACGGGTCAGTTCAGTGGAACGCATTGACACGCATTACATCATATGGATGCGATCGATGCTCTCTGCTGCTGAATGATGATACACTTCCGCCTCGGGGGATTACACTGATGTGTCAAACTTTAATCACCACGAGGGCTGCAGCTGATTGCTGCAATACACTCTTACGAACACATATACCAATGACTGACTAGTTAAATCTGAACAGTGGCGGACACAGACTGCAAAAGGCCCCTGTGCAGATAATGTGCCAGGGCCCCCCCCCCCACCCCGCAAACTTCTCATGGCCGACGGTCCGCTTTCAGCTGCATCGCTGGGTCTCCTAAGTGACCCAACAATGCAGCACTAGCAGCCGGGGCGTCACTAAGGCTGGGTTCACACACACACTATTTACGGACGTAATTTGGGCGTTTTAGCATTGAATTACATCCGAAAATGCGGCTCAAAAGCGTCGGAAAACATCTGCCCATTCATTTGAATGGGTCTTACGATGTTCTGTGCCGATGGTCATTTTTTTTTACGCGCCGCTGTCGAAAGGCGGCGCGTAAAAAACTGCCTGTCACTTCTTCAGATGTAAATGGAGCCGTTTTCCATGGACTCCATGGAAAACCAGCTTCAATTACTTCCGTAGTGGACGCAGCAAAAGACGCCTGCACATGCCATTACGGCTGAAATTACGGTGCTGTTTTCTCCTGAAAACAGCACAGTAATTTCAGCCGTAACAGACGCTGCCGTGTGAACATACCCTCAGGGCTTAAAATGTCCGGGAAATAGCCCCAATACATATGTGTCCGCCCCAAAAAAAAGTGTGTGTATAGGAGACAGCATAGCATATCTATAGCACTACGACCCTATAAACTATGGATAGGATTAGATACAGTGGCTGAGCAGACAGTATCACACATGATAGGATTAGATACAGTGGCTCAGAAGGCAGTATCACACATGATAGGATTAGATACACAGCTCAGCAGACAGTATCACACATGATAGGATTAGATACAGTGGCCCAGCAGACAGTATCACACATGATAGGATTAGATACAGTGGCTCAGCAGACAGTACCACACATGATAGGATTAGATACAGTGGCTCAGCAGACAGTACCACACATGATAGGATTAGATACAGTGGCTCAGCAGACAGTATCACACATGATAGGATTAGATACAGTGGCTCAGCAGACAGTACCACACATTATAGGATTAGATACAGTGGCTCAGCAGACAGTATCACACATGATAGGATTAGATACAGTGGCTCAGCAGACAGTATCACACATGATCGGATTAGATATAGGGCCCAGCACAGTATCATACATGATTGGATTAGATACACAGCTCAGCAGACTGTATCACACATGATAGGATTAGATACAGGGCCCAGCTCGCTGACATTGCGGCTCCAGCGCTGGACCCAGGAAAGGTAAGAATAATAATTTTGCTTCTTTATGTGTTACTGATTATTTTTGTGTGTTTGTGTTTTTTTTACAGGTTCGGTTGTTGGACTTCGGATACGAGGACTTCAATGACGGCGTTTTTTTTATTCTCAATAAAATGGTTAATGAGGGTTGTGTTTTTATTTCAATAAAAAAAATTTCTATGTGCTTGTATCTTTTTAAACTTTATTATCACCGCCTTAGTAATGGCCGCTGGCTGATTGACAACCTCCATTACTAAGGCGAGGCTTAATGTTAGCCGGTGCAGAGTCTACACTAACCCCCATTATTACCCCGGTACCCACCGCCACCAGGGGTACTGGGAAGAGCCGGGTACAAACCAGTACCCGACCAGCTGTAGTGACGGGCAGGCACCGGGGTGGCCGCAGGCTGGTAGTATTAGGCTGGGGAAGGCCAAAAACAGTGGCCCTTCCCACCCTTGTAATGCTGCCTGCTGCTGCTGTGTTGTATCTGGCTGGTTATGAAAATTGGGGGGGACCCGACATCGTTCTTTCCAATTATTTTTTAAATGACGTGGCGTCCCCCCCATTTTCATAACCAGCCAGATACAATAAAGCAGCAGCAGCCTAGCATCACCAGGGTAGGAAGGGCCACTGTATCTGGCCTTTCCCCTCCTGATAATACCAGCCTGCGGCCACCCCAGTGGCCGACCATCACTACAGATGGTCAGGTACTGGATCGTACCCGGCTCTTCCCAGCACCCCTGGTGGCGGTGGGTACCGGGGTAATAAAGGGGGTTAGTGTTAGCCTCTGCACCGGCTAACACTAAGCCCTGCCTTAGCAATGGATGCTGTCAATCAGCCGGCAGCCATTACTAAGGCGGTAGTAATATAGTTTAAAAAAAACCACAAAGACATAGAAAAAATATTTTATTGAAATAAAAAAAAAAACACAACCCTCATTAACCATTTTATTAATAAAAAAAAAAGCTGTCATCGAAGTAGTCCTGGAATCCGCCGTAGTCCAACGACCGAACCTGTAAGAAAACACACAAAAAATGATTAGTAACACATGTGTTAGGGTATGTGCACACACACTAATTACGTCCGGAATTGACGGACGTATTTCGGCCGCAAGTACCGGACCGAACACACTGCAGGGAGCCGGGCTCCTAGCATCATAGTTATGTACGACGCTAGGAGTCCCTGCCTCGCTGCCGGACAACTGTCCGGTACTGAAAACATGATTACAGTACAGGACAGTTGTCCCACAGCGAGGCAGGGACTCCTAGCGTCGTACATAAGTACGACGCTAGGAGCCCGGCTCCCTGCAGTGTGTTCGGTCCGGTACTTGCGGCCGAAATACATCCGTCACTTACGGACGTAATTAGTGTCTGTGCACATACCCTAAGGCTTAGATACAGGGCCCATGTGTGATACTGTCTGTGGGACCCTGTATCTAAGCCTACCACAAGGTAGGCTTAGATACAGGGTCCAGCAGACAGTAATCTTATACAGTATAAGATTACTGTGTGCTGGGGCCCTGTATCTAAACCTACAGTGTGGTAGGCTTAGATACAGGGCCCAGCAGACAGGATCACGCATGGGCCATGTATCTAAGCCTACCATGTGATTGGCTTAGATACAGGGCCCAGCAGACAGCATCACACAATCTGTGATCCTGTCTCATGGGCCCCCTAAGCCTGCTACATCGTAGGCTTAGGGGTTGTGCAGTCCCTAAACATTGATGGCCTATCCTCAGGATAGGCCATCAATAGCTGATGTGTCGCCCGGGACCCGCAAATCAGCTGTTTTGAAGGGGCCGCAGCACTCGTACGAGAGCTGCTTCCCCTTCATTTCACTACTCGCCCACACTGTGAATCGCCGAAACCGATTCACAGTGTGACCGGAATGAAGTGACAGGAATGAAGGGGAGCAGCTCTCGTACGAGTGCTGCGGCCCCTTCAAAACAGCTGATTGGCGGGTCCCAGGAGTCGGACCCCGCCAGTCAGGGCTATCTTACCTTCCTCTTCGGCCGCGGCGGGAGTTCTGTCGTCTCGATGCTGTGCGCGGCGCATAGCGCTGTGACGTCATGTGCTGCGCACAGCGCCTGACGTCAGGACCTCCGCTGCGATCCGGAACCAGGAAGGTAAGTAAAGTATGTTACTATAGTAACAGGGGCCCGCGGCCCGAGTTACTATAGTAACTTTTTATTGATGTGGTGCGGGGGGCCGTGGGCCCCCCTGGCTTCGGGGCCCGGTCGCAATTGCGACCGCTGCGACCCCTATAGCTACGCCAGTGGTCCACGGGCCTCTGTCTCAGTCCTCAGCATCGCGCAGCTGAGAACTGAGTCGGCCAGCAGAGGAACGGGCCCCCTTCCCACGCGGGGCCCTTGTGCAGCTGCACCGGCTGCACATGCGGTATGTCCGCCCCTGAATCTGAAGTTCTGATTGGTGAGTGACGATATGACGATAGATTTTACACCACTGCTGCATAAATGATTATGATGTAATCAGTTGTTTTTAATGTTTTTGATATTATGTATTGTTACTCACGATGTCACATACACATTTTTGTATTTTCTGTATCATGTTTATTTTTACGATGATACCGTACACTATGTATTATGTATGTTTTCATACACTTTGCACTTTATTGTATTATAATGAGGCCAATTATGTAAAACAGTCTCAACCATATATAAGTTTGTTGAATAGATGTGTCACTAGGCTTGACAAAGATCCTATTGTAGGATTGAAACGTTGCTGTTGTTTTGGATTGAATAAACCACCACTTTTTTTCATGTTGGAGTGCTGCAAATTTTCTTCTTCTATATATATATATATATATATGTATACACACACACACACACACACACACACACACACACACAATATATATATGCATACACACACACACACACACACACACACACTATATATATATATACATATACACTATGCATATATATATATATACATACACACACTATATATACATACACACTATATACATACATACATACACACACACTATATACACACACACACACACACACTACACACACGCACACACACACACACACACACTATACAAACACACACACACACACACAAACACACTATATATATATATATATATATATATATATACATACACATACATACACTATACATACATACATACATACATATGTACACATCACAGACACACATGAGTATGCACATTATACACATATAAAGTACACATTGTAAACAAAAATGCACTTATCTTTTATGTAGGATATTTGTGAAGGGCGTTCAGCAGGTTGATGTGATGAGAGTCTTCACACAGCGTTTCTCCTCCTCACAGCCCGACACTGAGCCCGCAGACAGTCTCCCCTCCCCATGTCCCGACTGCTAGCAGCAGGAAGAGAGACGTGTAGAGCAGGGAAGGGGGGCTGGAGGGGGAGTTTCAGCACAGACCACGGCTGCTAAGTAGGACAGACGCTCACCTCACCTCATGACAGGTGGAGCCCTGGCACCGGGGCTCCCTCCGGTGCTAGCGACGCCACTGGGCATGAGGGGGTTCGGGCGGCCATGTGCCCCCTGGGAGCCTTGGGCCCCGGGCGCCCGCCCGAACCGCCCTAATGATGATCCGCCACTGGCTATCATGGGCTGGCAGGGTGTGTCGGCGGCTATCATTGGTGTCCGCTGCCGAACACAATGCCAACCTATGGGAAAAGGCAATAAATCATTACTGGTTTATGCTTCACATGAAACCATTCCTGTGGAGGGACTATTTGGGGCTTTATGGGTGGGCTGGACATCATCCCCTGACAAAACGCGCGTCGGGTTCAGCAGCGGACCCCCGGTCTTTGATCTCCCGGCTATTCTCGTACTCTGCAGTTGTATGTATATTGCTATTTAAACTTGATTATCTTGATTGTACTCACATCTATTGAGGTTTATATGCCAATCTGTTTAAAAGTTTCATACTTAGTACCTGCTTTAAAATGATTCATGCACTTTAGCATTTTGGGGGATCGCTTGACCGGATTACTATCTGGTTGTCCTGCTGCGCTATTGTTCCGATTCCATCTTTTATCCTGCAAGGGTTATGCTATTTTATTGTGTTTAATGTTGTCTGTTTGCATTTGTCTAATTGACATTAATAAAAAAAAAATTTTATTTTTTCAATTATATGGTTGTGACCGTTTTTTCTTCTTTGGTTTAACCTTACATGAAACACAATGCATCTGCAACATGGAAATGCTGGGTCATAAAGGGCCATTCAACTCAATGGCAGAGCCACTTCATTCTGGACATTAGTGTAGGTCAAACTATAGTAAAAAAATCTTTTCACTGGATTTCCCTTTTAAAAGGGTTGTTGAGGGTTAGTAAAACAGGCTGTTTTCTTCCAGAAATAGCGCCACACGTGTCCACAGATTGTGTCTGGTATTACAACTCAGTTCTATTGAAGTGAATGGGGCTGAACTGCAATACCACTCTTAATTTGTAGGCAGGTGTGGTGATGTTTTATAGAAGACAATGGCCATATTTTTCCCCATCCACAGGATAGGTGATAATTTTATGAGCGCTGGGGGTCCCACCGATCATGAGAATGAAGAATGGAGAGAAATGGTGGTCGAGCATGCACACTGCTGCTCCATTCAAAGTCTTTGGGAATGACGGAAATAGCTAAATATAGCGTTCGTCTGATTCCTTCATTTTCAAAGACATTGAATGGAGTGGCGGCTGCATGCTCGACCACTTCTCTATTAAAGCTCCTCCTCACTGCGGGGGTGCAGGTCGGAGGATATGGAAGTTCGGTACCCCGGTTCTCGCAATGGGTAGGGGTCCCAGCGGTGGGACCCCCAGCGATCAGAAAATGATAACCTATCCTGTATATAGGTGATAATAAATCATTTTGGTTTTCCGCTTTGGACAATATCTAATAAGAAGATTCTCTTGACAATAAGCTGATCACAAAGTTCCCCCTATTGGCACCCCAAGCAATCAGGATTAATCTATGGGGAAACCTGTCAATAAGTGTTTAATTTCCCTACAGCGCCACCACAGGGGAAATTAAGCATTTCACAGTGCCCATTCAAATCAATGGGTTGTCTGTGTAATACAGGGCAGGACAGGGTCTCCAGACAGAGAGAGGCCTCTTTGTAACCGCTCTCCACTCTGGTCAAGATATGAGGATCCTGAACAGAGGGACCCCCCCCTCTATTAACTCAGAATGCCTTAATAGGGTGTATGAAAATGGGTTTTCTAAACTATAAGCAGGGAAGTAGGTTTCAGATCATAAAGAGGGAATAAAGAATGATGAGGCTAGAATGCTTCGGGGTAGGCTGGGCCCAATCTATCCATAGATTTCAGATTCTCAAGTATTCGACATGGGAATATTAAGGGAAATTCATAGGTTTTGATTGACCATAACATGATCTAACCACGCCTTTGCCTCAAAGAGAAGAACTTCATTTCTTCTGCCATCCAAATTCCATTGTTTGCTTGACCACCAGCCGAAGTGGTCGAAGGCTGGTAGGTGTGGGGTCTTCTCCCTGTAGATAACCCCATGTGACCCAGTCCAGGTTGAGTGCCCCACCATGCCTCCTTCCTCACTGCTGTTTTCATAACAAACTGCTTCCTTTACAGACCCCTTTGCGTGACTATGTCATTGATGTGGCATCAGAAATGTATCATCTGATCTTTAGGGTAGGGCTTAAGGATTGTCCCTCCTCACTAAGCCAGCACCCTCCCCTCGGGGGGGGGGGGGGGGGGGGGTGTAAACATATTTAATCCAGCCCCTCCCCGTCATCTTTGCGGAACATAAAGGTATTACGTAACACAATACGGTAATTGACACAGGAGTTCAGATATGGAACTATTTATGGGGCCACCATGAGTTTCCACTTGATGAACTGTTTCTTGTATGAGGTGAGTAATGTTCATAAATGGATCTATTTAAAATCAGTAATGAGTACTACCAATAGTCCAAGAGCCGGGAATGAGGAGGGTAAATATACAGGCTGTATAGATAATGGAAAATAGATAATGGCAATTATTTTTAATTTTTTTTTCGGATGGGTGACCAGGTCATGGAGGGTTAAAATAGGGTGAAACCAGAAGAGTTGACATATCTGGCAAAGACTTCTGTCACTCCAACTGAGGAATACAACAGTCGGCCTCTCCCCCAATATAGGATGGCTGATAGCAGCGAAAAAAACAAGTTTCCAACTTTTTTGACAAATGTAGAAACTTCAGGTTTAGTGTTCCTCTCAACATAACTGATGCATTTTGAATGACCAAGTAGGCAGTGGAAGAGTTAATGAATGTAATATTCTTTTTAATTAGGTGACTGTCACTTACTTAAAACTTTTGTATGGCGTTTCCCTTTGATGACATTTTAGCGGAATCTTCAATCTACCCACATAGAAGGCTTTGAACGCGGCCGCCTCTCCACACAGCTTTATTATATTCCTGGGAATTTGACAGTTCAAGCACTTCCCATGTGGCAGGGAAACCTCGTTTTCTATTCGCTGCTGGTTGTTGGAATCCTATGTTAGTTTTAGTTAGAAAAAAATCAGCTAATATACATCGGCGGCTGCAGCACCAAATACTTTATAAGATCAGATCTACCCCCAAATATTGTATAATATATATATATATATATATATATATATATATATACAGGGCCAGCCTTAGGGTAGATGGCGCCCCGTGCGAAATTATCTTTCGGCGCCCCACGCCATTATAAAAAATGCCCCATAAAAAAGCATTATTCCTCCCCACAGTATAATGCCCTATATAGTGCCCCCACACAGTGTAATGCCCCTTTAGTGCCCCACACACAGTATAATAAAAATATTTAATAATGTAATATGTTATAACGCCTTCAAGGACACAGTATTTTGCCCTCTAATTGTGCCCACACAGTGTTATGCCCCCTAAGTGCCACACACATTATATTGCCCCCTGTAGTGCCCCTACACAGTATGATGTCCTCCACAGAGTATAATGCACCCACAGCCCCCCTAGTAGAAAGTGCCCCCTGTAGATTGTGCCGTACAGCCTCCCTGTAGACAGTGCCATAATCCCCCACCTCCTCCTTGTAGACAGTGCCATACAGCCCCCATCTGCCCCTTGTAGTGCCATACAGCCCCCCATCTGCCCCTTGTAGTGGCATACAGCCCCACCTCCCTCTTGTACACAGTGCCCCCCCACCGCCCCCTTGTAGACAGTGTCATACAGAACCACCTCCCCATTGTAGAAAGTGACATACAGCCCCCACATCCCCCTTGTAGACAGTGCCATACAGCCCCCCCCACCTCCACCTGACAGGATCCTTGCGTAGGCCGGCTTGATCCAGAGATGTCATCACGCCGACTGCGCAGGGATCCTGTCCATGCGCCTCATAGGCTGCAGGCGCCTCTGTAGCCTGTTACAGAGTTTCCCAACCTTTTCGGACTTGAGCCACCCCTGGACAAAAAAAAATTCCTCAGGGTCCCCCTACCAAAAATTGTTTAGAGAAAGACAGAAAATAGCTAAAAATAAGCACTACATTCTTAGTGTATGTTCACACAGCGTTTTTTGTAAGGCAGAAAAAATCTGCTTTTGAATTGTCAGCCTTATTTGATGGTTTTTTTTAGCTTTTTTTTTTAAGCTGTTGAAGCGAATGCAAAAGACGCAGCAAAAAAAGCTCCAAACGAGCGCCACAGCTATTTTCTTCCTACTATTAATTTCAATTGGAGGTCAGAGGTGGAAACCACCTGTGGGGGACTTACAGTAAAATGACCATCAGCCCCCACTCACAGTAAAATGACCATCAGCCCCCACTCACAGTAAAATGACCATCAGCCCCCCACTCACAATAAGGCTGGGTTCACACACACTATTTACAGACGTAATTCTGGCGTTTTAGCCCCGAATTACGTCCGAAAATGCGGCTCAAAAGCGTTGGCAAACATCTGCCCATTCATTTGAATGGGTCTTACGATATTCTGTGCCGACGGTCATTTTATTTACGCGCCGCTGTCAAAAGACGGCGCGTAAAAGAGACGCCCGCGTCAAAGAAAAGCCTGTCACTTCTTGAGATGTAATTGGAGCCGTTTTCCCTTGACTCCATGGAAAAACAGCTCCAATTACATCCGTAATGGACGCAGCGAAAAGCGCCTGCACATGCCATTACGTCTGAAATTCCGGAGCCGTTTTCTCCTGAAATCGGCTCCGTAATTTCAGCCTTAATGGACGCTGCCGTGTGAACATACCCTAAAATTACCATCAGCCCGTCCACTCACAGTAAAACGACCATTAGCCCGTCCACTCACAGTAAAATGACCATTAGCCCCCCACTCACAGTAAAACTACCATCAGCCCGTCCACTCACAGTAAAATGACCATTAGCCCCCCACTCACAGTAAAATGACCATCAGCCCGTCCACTCACAGTAAAACGACCATTAGCCCGTCCACTCACAGTAAAACTACCATCAGCCCGTCCACTCACAGTAAAACTACCATCAGCCCGTCCACTCACAGTAAAATGACCATTAGCCCCCCACTCACAGTAAAATGACCATCAGCCCCCCACTCACAGTAAAACTACCATCAGCCCCCCACTCACAGTAAAACTACCATCAGCCCCCACTCACAGTAAAATGACCATCAGCCCCCACTCACAGTAAAATGACCATCAGCCCCCACTCACAGTAAAACTACCATCAGCCCCCACTCACAGTAAAATGACCATCAGTCCCCCACTCACAGTAAAATGACCATCAGCTCCCCACTCACAGTAAAACTACCATCAGCCCCCCACTCACAGTAAAATGACCATCAGCCCCCACTCACAGTAAAATGACCATCAGCCCGCCACTCACAGATGCCCCCTGTAGATAGTACCACACAGCCCCTTGTAGGTCGTGCCACACAGCCCTCTTTTAGTTCGTGCCACACAGCCCCCTGTAGGTAGTGCCACACAGCCCTCTTGTAGGTCGTGCAACACAGCCCCTTTGTAGGTAGTAGGGATGTCACGATACCTGAATTTGGACTTCGATACTGTTTAGTATTGCAATTTCGATACCAATTTCCGTGAGTCCGCTGCATAAAAGTCAAGACATGTCCGTTCTTTGAGGGTTTTTTGCGCATCACGCACCCATTGAAGTCAATGGGTGCGTGAAAACCATGCATGCCACACGGAAGCACTAACGTGCGAACAGCGTGATTCGCGCAACAGCTGTGAAAAGGATGAATGAAAACAGAAAAGCACCACGTTCTTTTCTGTTTACAAACATCCAAATGGAGTGTCATAATGATGGCGGCTGCGCAAAAAGCACGCAGCCGCGCATCATACAAGGCTGACACACGGAGCAGTCAAATGCATTTTGCGCAGGCGAAACGCCGCGTTTTTTGCGTGCGCAAAAGGCACACGCCCGTGTGAATCCAGCCTATGGGTAAGGCCACACAGAGTGGCCCTGACACGGTCGCAACGCAGCTAACAACCACGCCGGCACCATGTTCAGTGCGGCTGTCAAACAGCCTGTTAATGGTCGCACGTATTCCGGTTACACGCTCATGCGCACTGCCGCTCCATTCATTCTCTATGGGAGTGCCGGAGATAGCCGAGTGCAGTGTTCTGCTTTTTCCGGCGCTCCCATAGAGAATGGATAGGGGGTAAGCTGTTGTAATTTGCAAAATCGTGCGGCCATAAAGGGTGTATTAATTCATGGCCGCACGATTTTGCAGATAAAGGGACGGTTTACCCGCGTTAACGTGCGGCCATGAATTAATATACCCTGTATGGACGCACGATTTTGCAAATTACAACAACTCACCTCCTATTCATTCTCTAAGCAGAAGACTGCACTCGGCTATCTCCGGCGCTCCCATAGAGAATGAATGGAGCGGCAGTGCGCATGCGAATGTAACCGGAATACCCCTTAACGAGGTATTTGACAGCCGCTCCTACATAGTGCCAACGCGGTTGTTGGCCGCGTTGCGACAGTGTGAGGGCCGCTCCGTGTGGCCGTACCCTAAAGAATCCTTTCTTCCCATACATAACGCCAAGTTCCCCTCCCCCATGATTCATAATAAGCTCCTACACCACAAAATAAACTATACAGAAGTCTCCCTCCTCACAAAATACATGTATAAAGAATCTCCCCACACTCCTATAGCATTTAGGGCAATGTCCCCTCACCCTCAAAATCGATCTGTAAAAAATACACACTCAAATCACATATAACCCAGTCTCCCCTCCCCCACAAAATCGATCTTTACAAAAAAAAACATCCTGTTACACATCACATAAAGCCCCCTCCCTCACACAGAACATAAATAGACATAGATTAATCTAAAGCTGCTGCTCTTCTTACCTGACTCTGGAGCTCCGTGGGGGAGTCTTCACTGGGGCAGCAGCACAGCAGGAAGGAGCTGCGTGAGGCTCTGTGTGACACTGCAGTACAGGCTGTGCCGATTGGTGGAGCAGACAGAAGCACCTGCTGCTCCTCCAATCAGCGCTCACTTCACGCAGTAGTGCTGAGGGAGGAACATTTCTCCTCTCTTCTGCTCGTACCCACTGGCGCCCCCCTTACAGCATGGCGGCCGGCGCCCTGTGCGACCGCACGTGTCGCACATAGCTAAGGCCGGCCATGTATATATATATATATATATGTAAGTAGATTTAGCTTTAGTGCATATTTATTTATACTTAGTGGTTTAGGTGGCATTAGTGTCACAGGGTGCTGTCGCCATTTTTTGTCTGCTATATATATATATATATATATATATATATATATATATATATATATATATATATATATATATATATATATATATATATCAGCATAGAATATACTAACGGCACCAGGACTTCAAGGCAGATGAAAAACAGGGTGGATTTATTCACCTCAAGCACAGCAACGTTTCGGTTCAACAGGAACCTTTCTCAAGCCATCACAAACTAACAATGGTGTCAAGTATAAGTAGAGGGAACATACATCAATTAGCAATCAAGTTATTAAATGTACAATACCCATTATAAATGTGCAATATACAAAAATATTATAAACTTTGGTATAAAAGTGAATGTCTTGGAGTTTTAAAAAGAGCCAAAAATACATAGTGGTTAGAGATGAGCGAACCGGGACAACCGAACCCGGTTTCGGTCCGAACTTCCGGAAAAGTAAAAACTTCCGGTCAAAAATATTATACAAATCGGCAGCCACTTAGCTCTATCAATCACTGATAGAGAAAAGAGGCTGCTGATTAAAAATAAAATAAAAAGCATTTCATACGTACCTGGTCGTTGTCTTGCGGACGAGTCCCTCTTCTTCCTCCAGTCCGACCTTCTTTTCTGACGCGGCAGCCTGTGATTGGCTGCAGAGGCCTCTGCAGCCTGTGATTGGCTGTAGAGGCCTCTGCAGCCCGTGATTGGCTGCAGCACCGCTCACATGGGCTGCATCCTCAATCTCGGAATGTCGGGCCGGATGTCGCGAGGGACGCGTCACCAAGGCAACGGCCAGGAGACCGGACTGGAGGAAGCAGGGAGTTCCCGGTAAGTATGAACGTCTTTTTTTTTTTACAGGTACTCTATATTGTGATCGGTAGTCACTGTCCAGGGTGCTGAAACAGTTACTGCCGATCAGTTAACTCTTTCAGCACCCTGAAGAGTGACTATTTACTGACGTCGCCTAGCAACGCTGCAGTAATGACGGGTGCACACATGTAGCCACCCGTCATTACGGGGCCTCATGCACACGACCGTAAAAACACCCGTTATTACGGGTCGTAATTACGACCCGAAATAGCGGGCCCATAGACTTCTGTTAGCCACAGGTACCTTCCCGTTTTCTCACGGGAAGGTGCCCGTGCCGTTAAAAAGATAGAACATGTTCTATTTTTTTATTTTACGGGCCGGGCTCGTAATTACGACTCGTAATTACGAGCACGGCCGGCCACGGGCAGCCGGCCGCTTTTGCGAGCCGTGCTGTTATTATAAGGGTATGTTCACACGACAGCGTCCGTTACGGCTGAAATTACGGGGATGTTTCCGCCTGTAAACATCCCCGTAATTTCAGCCGTTACGGCATGTGCAGGCGCTTGAACGCCGCGTCAATTACGGACGTAATTGGCGCTGCTATTCATTGGAGTCAATGAATAACGGCTCCAATTACGGCCAAAGACGTGACAGGTCACTTCTTTGACGCGGGGCGTAAATATACGCCTCGTGTGAACAGACAAACGTCTGCCCATTGCTTTCAATGGGCAGATGTTTGTCAGCGCTATCGAGGCGCTATTTTCGGACGTAATTCGGGGCAAAAACGCCCGAATTACGTCCGTAATTAGTGCGTGTGAACATACCCTGTGTTCACACGCACTAATTACGGACGTAATTCGGGCGTTTTTGCCCCGAATTACGCCTGAAAATAGAACATGTTCTATTTTTTTAACGGCACGGGCACCTTCCCGTGAGAAAACGGGAAGGTACCCGTGGGTAACAGAAGTCTATGAGCCCGTTATTGCGGGTCGTAGTTACGACCCGCAATAACGGGTGTTTTTACGGTCGTGTGCATAATGGGAGCACGGCTTGGAAAAACGACCGGCTGCCTGTGGCCGGCCGTGCTCATCTCCTGAAATACTCTGTACTGCCTTAAACTCTGTGGACAGGTCAGGATCCTGTTTCTTTTAAATGCTGCTAGGGAACCCTCTCGATCCACTATATAAGGCTGCGCTACAGTGCAGCATTTAAAAGAAACAGGATCCTGACCTGTCCACAGAGTTTAAGGCAGCACAGAGTATTTCAGGAGATGAGCGTGCAGATTCAGTGCTGCTGTGAACTCTGCTCTTACCATTACGTAGCTCTCAGTCTGTTACCTCTCCTCCACTACTGTCCTCAATAACACCTTCATGATTGGCAAGTCACCATTTAATGGTAAGAGCAGAGTTCACAGCAGCACAGAGTATTTCAGGAGATGAGCGTGCGGATCTTGTGCGCGGTGGTGACTTGCCAATCATGTGAAGGTGTTCTTGAGGACAGGAGTGGAGGAGAGGTAACAGACTGAGAGCTACGTAATGGTAAGAGCAGAGTTCACAGCAGCACAGAATATTTCAGGAGAGGAGCGTGCAGATTCTGTGCTGCTGTGAACTCTGCTCTTACCATTACGTAGCTCAGTCTGTTACCTCTCCTCCACTCCTGTCCTCAATAACACCTTCACAAGATTGGCAAGTCACCACTCCGCACATGATCCGCACGCTCATCTCCTGAAATACTCTGTGCTGCTGTGAACTCTGCTCTTACCATTACGTGGTGACTTGCCAATCATGTGAAGGTGTTCTTGAGGACAGGAGTGGAGGAGAGGTAACAGACTGAAAGCTACGTAATGGTAAGAGCAGAGTTCACAGCAGCACTGAATCTGCACGCTCATCTCCTGAAATACTCTGTGCTGCCTTAAACTCTATGGACAGGTCAGGATCCTGTTTCTTTTAAATGCTGCACTATAGCGCAGCCTTATATAGTGGATCGAGCGGGTTCCCCAGCAGCATTTTAAAGAAACAGTGTGTGTGTTTGGGTATGTGTCTTTGTCTGTTTTTGTTTTTATATGTGTGTGTGTGTTTGTGTATATGTGTTTGTGTATATGTTTGTGTATATGTATGTGTATATGTTTGTGTGTAGATGTTTGTGTGTGTGTGTTTTTGTATATGTGTGTGTTTGTGTATATGGGTGTGTGTTTATGTGTGTGTGTGTTTGTGTGTATATATGGGTGTGTTTGTTTATATGTGTGTATATGTGTGTTTGTGTATATGTGTGTGTTTGTGTATGGTTGTTTGTGTGTGTGTGCGTGTATATATGTGTGTAGATGAGTAGAAGTATTGGTATTGTTCACATTGATAACTGTTTTTTTATGTTGTTGCAGATTTTGATGTACTGATTGGACTACGTCTTCGATTCGTTGGACTACTGCGTAGATCTACGTTTTTTCAAATTTTAATAAAATGGTTAACGAGGGTTTTGTTGGGTATTTCTTATTTCAATAAAAAAGAATTGTCTTTGTGTTTTTTTTTTAAACTTTATTAGTGCCTAGATAATGGCAGTTGGCTGATTGACAGCGTCCATTATTAAGGCGGTACTTAGTGTTAGCCGGTGCAGAGGCTAGCACTAACCACCCATTATTAGCCCGGTACCCACCACCACCAGGGGTGCCGGGAAGAGCTTGGTACGATCCAGTACCCGACCATCTGTTGTGATGGTCGGGTACTGGGGCGGCCGTAGGCTGGTATTATGAGGCTGGGAAGGGCCAAAAACAGTGGACCTTCCCACCCTTGTAATGCTAGGCTGCTGCTGCTGTGTTGTATCGGGCTGGTTATAAAAATGGGGGCGACCCCACGTCGTTTTTTTTTTTAAATTTAACAATAGACGTTGGGTCCCCCACATTTTTAATAACCAGCCATATACAAGGCCGCAGCAGTCTGGCATTACATGGGTGGGAAGGGCCACTGGTTTTGTCCATTCCCAGGCTAATAACACTGTGTTGTATGTGGCTGGTTATGATAAATTGGGTGGAACCCCATGTCTTTTTTAAAAAAAAATAAAAAAAAATGACGTGGGGTCCCCCCCACTTTTATAACCAGCCAGATACAACACAGCAGCAGCAGCCTAGCATTACAAGGGTGGGAAGGTCCACTGTTTTTGGCCCTTCCCAGCCTCATAATACCAGCCTGCGGCCGCCCCAGAGCCCGACCATCACAACAGATGGTCGGGTACTGGATCGTACCTGGCTCTTCCCGGCACCCCTGGTGGTGGTGGGTACCGGGGTAATAATGGTGGTTAGTGTTAGCCTCTGCACCGGCTAACACTAAGCCTCGCCTTAGTAATGGATGTTGTCACTCAGACAGCGGCCATTACTAAAGTGGTAGTAATAAAATTTGAAAAGAAAAAGACAAAGATATAGATAAAATATTTTATTGAAATAAAGCACCCCCAACACAACCCTCATTAACCATTTTATTGTAGAAAAAAAAAACGGCATCGAAGTAGTCCTCGAAACCGACGTAGTCCAAACACCAAACCTGTAAAAAAAAAAAAATGAAATATAACACATTTCGTAGGCTTAGATTCAGTTTAATGTGTGATACTGACTGTTATACCATGTATAGAAGCCTGCCGCGAAGTTGACTTAGATACAGGGCGCCAGCAGACAGTATCATACATGGCCATACAGACATATATGCAAACAAACATACATGCAAACATACATACATACATATATACAAACATACATACATACAAGCATGCACATATATACATGCAAACATACACACATATATACATACATACATGCAAACTATCATACATACATGCATATACACACACACACATGAAAACATACATACAAACATGCAAAGATACATGCATACATATATACAAGCATGCACAAATATACATGCAAACATAAATACATGCAAACATAATTACATACATGCACATATATATAAACATACATGCAAACATACATGCAAAAATAAAAACATGCAAACATACATACATGCAAATATACATACAAACATGCAAATATACATACAAACATGCACATATATACATACATGCCAACATACATGCAAACATACATGCACATATATACATACATACATACATACATACATACATGACAACATACATACATGACAACATACATACATGACAACATACATACATACAAATATACATTCATGCAAATATACATTCATGCAAACATACATAAATGCAAACATACATACATACATGCAAATATATACATGCAAATATACATACAAACATGCACATATATACATACATGCAAACATACATGCACATATATACATACATACATGACAACATACATACATACATGCAAACATACATAAAATGCAAACATACATACATACATTCATGCAAACATACATACATACATTCAAATATATACATGCACATATATACATACATGCATACATGCAAACATACACACATGCAAACATACATACATACATGCAAATATACATACAAACATGCACATATATACATACATGCCAACATACATGCAAACATACATGCACATATATACATACATGACAACATACATACATGACAACATACATACATACATACATACATACATGACAACATACATACATGACAACATACATACATGCAAACATACATTCATGCAAATATACATACATACATGCAAACATACATACATACATGACAACATACATACATACATGACAACATACATACATGACAACATACATACATGCAAACATACATTCATGCAAACATACATTCATGCAAACATATATACATACATGCCAACATACATGCACATATATACATACATACATACATGACAACATACATACATACATACATGACAACATACATACATGCCGAAAAAAAAAAAAAATACGTTCATACTTACTTTCCTCCTGTCCGGCCTCCAGCGATGACGTTTCATCCATGTCGCCGCTGCAGCCTGTGATTGGCTGCAGAGGCGGTCACGTGGGATGAAGCGTCATCCTGACGTGCGTGACCGCCACTACAGCCTGTGATTGGCTGCAGCGGCGAAAGGGATGAAACGTCATCGCTGGAGGCCGGACAGGAGGAAAGTAAGTACGATCGTATAATTTTTATTTTTTTATTACATTTAAATTGTATTTTCCGCGTGCCGAGCATGAACTGTCAAGGTTGCTGAAAGAGTTAGTGCAGCCCATTAACTCTATCAGCACCCTGGACAGTACCATGCTCGGCGCACGGAAGTGACAGGTTCGGTCCGAATCGAACTTTTTTGTGAAATTCGGCGAACTAGCCGAATCGAACTTTTGAAAAGTTCGCTCATCTCTAATAGTGGTATATATATATATAGAGTTCATATGTAAATATCATACACAGTGATAATGAAAGTGATTAGGGTGATATGGAAGGAGGCAGGGGCCAATTAAATCCAGGTGAAAGTTAATAAACTTACAGTTAGCAATCTGTATGCAATGTCCACATAGCCAGCGTGTAGATTCCGCGCGCATCAAGTGCGCATGCTCAAAGATGGCGTCGAAACCGGATATTAGATCCGGTGGAACGCATCGAACAGAGCAGTTGCTACTGCGCACGTGCGAACATGGAACTTGCGTTCCAGTGTCAATGCGCAGGTGCCAGTGTCAACGGGAGTACTAGACAGATAAAAGAACGAATACAATATATAATATCTATAAATAGATATCGTTCACACAGTTCAATGAGTGCTGCAATGCATCCACCACCGGAATTGGTTGAATTTGCAGAGCAGCACTTATGGCACACAGCGGACCATCTATAGTGGTCTAAATGCAACAGCAATCAATCGAGTTTGGGGACATCTCATACCCCCCTTCCGTTAATGTGACAATAGTCACCATGGAAACGTCTAAAGGGACCCCAATTGGTTGAATAAACATCATCCCACCCAGGGATGTAGAGTATATCGGACAAGAAACTGTCCCGACAAAGAAGGCCATAGGATCCACATGTATTGATTGCATGTTTAATGCTGGTATGGTGAGCAATTTATAGAATCATAAAAACTAAAGAGAAATGTAAATAAAGATCTTTTTATTTTTATTTTGTTGTTCTATATAGCCTGGGTTGCAATTTAATATTGTAAAGCAGCCCAGTCACATAATAAATTGTATCGCAAAAAACTATGTTGGACATTACATTAAAAAGCTTATACTTGAGTAATTGAAAACTGGATTGATGATCCCGATGGATGGGCCTCCGCTGCCTTCCAATATCATTCAGTGTTTGACAAAATACTGTGTATCTAAAAATACAAGGAAAAGACAAATAAACAAAAGAAGTTACCAAACAATATTTGTAAAAACAAATAAAGTACAATAGAAAATGAAATTTAATGGGATACATATTTAAATATAGAGTCAAAATTAGACTCCAAAGAGACCTATTTCTATAATATGTATAAAAAACACCAACTACACCAAAGAGGACGCAGACCGTTCAAAAAACCCCCCAGGTTCACGGGAAAGTTACCCCTCACTATATTAAATATGTGGGCCACAGGGATACTCTATGTTCAACCCCTTGGGAGACATGGTATCTAACCTATAGATCCACTCTAGCTCTTTTCTTTTAAGAGCCAGACCCCTATCACCACCACGTCTCAACCGAGGCACAGAATCGATGATTCTGAATCTCAATTGCGAGAGACTATGACCCCTTTCCACAAAGTGTCTTGAAACTGGCAAGTCTTGTCTTTTAGTTTTAATGTTTGACTTGTGATTTCTCAACCTGAGACGCAGTTCAGTTGTGGTCTCACCAACATAGTGTAGAACACAAGGACAGCTCAGGAGATAAATCACATGGGATGATTGACATGTAAAGAAACCTCTAATGTTTATTACTCTATCAGTTTGGGGATGTTTAAAGGAGCCACCCTTAATCATGTTGTCACAGATGTTACACCCAAGGCAGGGGTAGCAGCCATTTTTAGGGGGTGCAAAAAAAGTCTGACTCTTTCGATTGGACCCAATGTCCGCTTTGACAATATTATTTTTAATTCTTTTGCCTCTTCTGTAGGCCATCATAGGCCTCTCCTTAAATTCAACAATATCAGGAAAGGCTCTACTCAAGACCTTCCAATCCTTCCTCAGGATATCGCCAATTGAAGAACTAAGATGTGAGAAAGTCTAAATAAAAGGTAAACGAACCTTCTTTACCTTGGTCAATTTCCCATCTAGGAGGTCCTGTCTATCCAATAAATCCACCTTCCGCCTATTGGACTCCAAAATGTGCTTGGGGTAACCCCGGTCAAAATTTTTTTTGCACATTTGATCAAGGCGTGAGGGAAGTCTGTCATCCTGACTTACCACCCTCTTGACTCTGATCAATTGGCTATAGGGCAATGATTTTAACATTGCCCTTGGATGCTCACTAGTGTAGTATAAAAGATTGTTTCTATCAGTTTGCTTGGAAAACAGATCAAAGATTAGTCTGTTGCCACTAATCGAAATTCGAGTATCCAAAAACTCTATGGCATCAGTGGAATGAGACATAGTAAATAGAATTGTAGAGTTGAGGTTATTAAGAAAACTAAGGAAATCCTGTAATTGACTGATAGAGCCCGTCCAGATGAGGAAGACATCATCTATGTATCGCCACCACCGCAATACCTGACTGAAGTGATGGGACACATAGATAAGGTCCTCCTCAATCCTTCGCATAAAAATATTTGCATAGGTGGGGGCCATATTGGACCCCATAGCCGTTCCTCTCTTCTGCAAATAAAATTTATCTCCCACCAAAAAGTAATTCTTTGTAAGAATAAATTCAAGAAGTGATCTGATAAACTCAATTTTGTCTTCAGAGAAGCCTGAACTTTCTAAATAGGAAAGAGAGGCTTCAATGCCCTCTTGATGGACAATTGAGGTATAAAGACTACCCACATCAAGGATAACCAAGACCGACTGGTCAGGGATCAAAAGATCCTGGATTTTGACCAGGAAGTCCGAGGTATCCCTGATGTGGGAGTCTGCACCGATGGCAAACTGCCTGAGAATTTTGTCAATGAACATGGCTGCCGGGAAAAATAAAGAGTCACTTCCTGAAACAATAGGACGTCCAGGGGGTCGAATGGGGTCCTTATGTATCTTTGGCAGGAGATAAAGAACAGGAGTAACTGGGAACTTTACCTGTAAAAATTCACATAGACCTCTATCAATAGTTTTCTTCTTAAATGCTTTGGTAATCAGGGTATCCAATTCACGTAAATATGTGAATTTAGGGTCACCTGATAAGACCGTATATATACTAGTGTCATTAAGCTGATTTGTCATCTCTTGCAGATAAAGGGAGGTGTCCATCACAACAATCGCACCCCCCTTATCTGCAGGCTTAATGGTCAAACTACAGTTGTCCATTAATTATTTAATTGCCACATTTTCAATACGTGTCAAATTTCTATGAGTGTACTGGCCACCATGCATTCTCTTCAGAGAATCTTTCTGATCCTTAACAAATGAGATGTAAGTTTCAACAGCATGGGTATTTTGTGGTGCGCGTGCGCAGTAGCAACTGCTCTGTCCGATGCGTTCCACCGGATCTAATATCCAGTTTGGACGCCATCTTTGAGCATGCGCACTTGATGCGCGCGGAATCTACACGCTGGCTATGTGGACATTGCATACAGATTGCTAACTGTAAGTTTATTAACTTTCACCTTTATTTAATTGGCCCCTGCCTCCTTCCATATCACCCTAATCACTCTCATTATCACTGTGTATGATATTTACATATGAACTCTATATATATATATATACCACTATGTATTTTTGGCTCTTTTTAAAACTCCAAGACATTCACTTTTATACCAAAGTTTATAATATTTTTGTATATTGCACATTTATAATGGGTATTGTACATTTAATAACTTGATTGCTAATTGATGTATGTTCCCTCTACTTATACTTGACACCATTGTTAGTTTGTGATGTCTTGAGAAAGGTTCCTGTTGAACCGAAATGTTGCTGTGCTTGAGGTGAATAAATCCACCCTGTTTTTCATCTGCCTTGAAGTCCTGGTGCCGTTACTATATTCTATGCTCGTTTCTGTCTAAAAAGAAGGGGAATTGATTCATCCTCTGGTGACGAGCACATGGCCTGATTGTCTGGATTCGTGGAGTGCTGTGTTTATTTGCTCTTGCTTTCTGTATATATATATATATATATATATATATATACATACACGAGGGTGAGTCGAAAACATGTCCGGTTATATTAAAACTTCTGTTGGCTGCACCGTCTTATCAGCGATTTCCGTAGGAGGTTGCTGTCTCCCCAGTCACTTCTGTGCAGGTTTGAACGTGTTACATCTGTTTATTTGTGACCGGGGTGCGAGAAACAGTGGCCGCTCCATTTCTTGTTTGCACGAAAGAAGAGCAGCATTTTTTGTGGTCTGAGAGTGTCTGGTGCTGATATTTATCGAGGACTTTGTGCACAGTGTGGAGAAAGTATTTTGGAGCGAAGAAGTATGTACGAATGGATAGAGAAGTTCAAGGAAGGTCGCAGAAGTGTCAGCCATGAAGAGGGCCGTCCACGACTGACGAGAACATTGAGCGGGCACGTGAACTGATTCTATTGGATAGACGAGTATCAGTGGATTATGTGAAGCTGTACGAGGACGAAATTTCACGTCTGATGAAGAGGTGAAGACGTTCGTGGCTCGCACCTCAGCCTAAAACATTTTTTAATGTGGGAATACGAAAGCTTGTTGACAGATGGATAAAGTGTATTGAAAATCTGGGGGATTAGGTTGAAAAATGATGTATTTGTCTTTTCTGAGATTTGATTACAATAAATTCTACAGCTAGAGTGCGGATAATTTTTGACTCACCCTCGAATATATGTCAAAAGAATTAATGTTGAAAGAGAACTTCTCCTGACATGTCTGTTTAAGAAATAATTGAATTCCCAATGAAATAACAACTCTGGAGCATCTTTTCTCTCTATGTTATGCTCTTCCTCTGTTATTCTTCCTAGAAATTTATAAAAAAATTGACAACTGGTGGTTACGAGTTGGGGGTGTGTCCCTACACAAAGTGACACTGTCCAATCAGTGCTGACAGAGTGAGACAGTGTAGGTACACGCCCCTTTGACAGGGTAATTGTAACAACCAACAATTTATTCATACATTTCTAGGAGGAATAACAGGGGAAAGTGAACCTGAGGGAACTTGGTAGGGATAGATTCCACTGTGGGGGTGTCTCTTTTAGGACAGTTCCCCATCCTGGTTCAACAGAGTATAGGCTAAGGGACCACTTTGAAATTGCTCTCTAGGGGTCTAGAGGAGCATTTTCCAATAATTTCAACATATTACCAAATTATTGCTTGAGCCAGACCCTATAGGTAGAGGCTAAATAGGTCCAAAGTGGAACAGCATTTTCATATATAGCATGTGATGTATAAGGCCGAATTCAGACGACCGAAGTATACGTCCGTGTGACGGCCGTTAAAACAACGGCCGTCACATGGACGCATGTATTTCAATGGGGCCGTTGTTTCAACGGACCGTGTGAAGGGTCCGTTAAAAAATAGAACTTGTCCTATTTTCTTCCGTTTTCACGGATCCCTCGATAGATTCAAGTCTATGAAGGATCCGTGAAAATGGGACCTACACGGGTGCAACTCGGATGTGTTTTTCACGTCTGAGTTTGCCCTCGTTCGTGTGAATTTGGCCTAACAGTTTGTGCTCTTTTTTGGAAAAAATCCCATGGAATCTGCAAACACTTTCATCAGATGAGATTTCACAGTCAGGTCAGTAACTCTCTGAAGGAGCAAATAAGGGTTCTGGGTTCTTAAACTGGTGACAAAAGCTCCATTCACGCATTATAAAGGTGATTATTTCCATGCTCCTTTGTTGGGACTACGAGGGAGAGTACACGGTATTGTGTAGTGGTGGGGCCTGTCCTTCCCTCCTTACACTTCATTCATTATAACCAACTTTGGACTTGCTCCAAGGTCAAAGCTGGTGCACGGTGTCAACGCTGAAAAGCTTGAACGGCCTTTTATTTCCAAGGGTACTAGAGTTCAAGCTAAACCATTCCTTTCCTTCACAACCCTTCTCCTGTAATTTTTTTTTCATATTTTTCGGTTCCTACAACTACAGGGAAGGAAAAATAAAAATAATGTTTTTTTCAGAATTGGTTACGGAATTTCCTCAGTATTACAGTTTCCTAAAGCGCATACAGTAACGTCATTATCATCGTCTTATTACGAGCTCCCTGCCCTATAATAAGAGTTGAATTTCTAGCGTAGGTAATTGGTTGGGTATAGTCCCCTGTGAATGGCCCAGACGCGTAATTTAAAGCTTTGGGGTCCCAATAAAAAAATATGTAACAGAGCCCCTACCTACTACGTGACATTTATGATACTGGTTTCCTTTTATGAGACGGAGGGGCATTTGGGCACCCACAGGCACCAGAGCCCGTGTGCAACTGCCACAACCCCCCATAGCTACACGCTCGCAATGTCTATATATAAGGCTGTATAAAAAAAACAAAAAACCCTTATATCTGAGGAACGTCACTACTGAATTGCTATAGCGTTTTTCGCAGCGTTTTTTACGCGTAAAAAAACGGTTGCGAAAAAGAAGTGCAGGTCACTTCTTGGGACGTTTTTGGAGACATTTTTCATTGACTCTATCGAAAAAAGCTCCAAAAACGGCCGTAAAAAAATGCAGCGAAAAACGCAGCGAAAATCACGAGTGGCTAAAAAAACGTCTGAAAATCAGGAGCTGCTTTCCCTTGAAAACAGCTCTGTATTTTGAGACATTTTTGAGTTTGTGTGTGAACATACCCTAATAGTGACCGCAACTTAAAATATTAGGGTAACTTAAAAAATGCCCCATGGCCCCATCAGAAGGCATCTCCTCTCAGGACCAGGACAAGGTGTACGCTTACATACTTGCACATATATAAGTCTTCCTATCTTTAGTCCTCTCTGGCGCTCTTGGAAGTTTGGACCTTGGGTAACTGCCCTGTCTGCCATATATAACTGACCCTGTGGTAGCCGGAATCTTATAGGGCGTCTTTACAGGTAACCAGACTTTTTGCTAAACACAATGTCCAGTAAAGATGCAGTGTCCAACGGCTAATGAATTCCCTCAGTTCATGATTTCCTGTGGGCCATACAGTAACAATCATCCTGTTATTACTAGTCCATGTACCATGATAGAATTAATAGCCTAGGTAATCGGTGGGGGTATAGTCCTCCTATGAATTGCCATGGTTCAGTTTATCATACACCTGAAAAGTAACCTCAAGTCTGGGGGAGGTCACTTATAAATCATGGACTTTCAACCAAGCCCAAAAAATAGGCCTAATGTCAAAATTGGCCATACACATTAGTTAAATGCTGTTTTTGGCTGGATTGGGGGACAATCTATTGTACATGATGGCAGTCCGACGATGCCCCGTCACTCTGTTGAAGTTTAGCGCTGCCAGCTTATTTTTTAGGGGAACAACTGGCGCAATCCAGAAATTTGTGCCAATGAGTTTTACTGGCAGGGAACAATAGTCATTTTTAGGCTTGGTGGGTCATTTTCCACACCTAGGAAACCTTTATTCATACTCAATGATATGTAATGTAAGATAAAGAAAATGACAGCTAATCCGAGCACAATTCCTGCAGCTGTCTCTCCCCCCTCCCCTTCATCTATGTCTCTCTCAAGCAGTTCCATAGTGTATCCCATCATGCTATCATATAAGTTAATGTACGAGGCAGCAATGTTGGGTATACTAAGATCTTCAGAACTTTTATAGTTATCTCAATAGATAATTTTAGATTGGCATTCAATCCAATATAGTAATAAACCCTGGCATCGAGACTATCATTTTATATCTCAATTAATTCTCTGTTGGCACAATAGGAACAACTAAGGACACAAACAACTAATGGAAAATAAAAGCCTGTGGGAGGTGAGTGTTTATTCATGTGTTTGCTGCTGCAGATAAATCAACGACAAAGCCCTGTTACCCTATGGGGAGTGGTAGGTTTGGCAATTACTGAATGACTGATCTTCTCGATGACAGAAATAGATTTAATTTAAGGAGAAAATACAGCTATAATTTTAGCTCAGTAATCATTCATGATTTACATGGTAATATATTTATTGAATGTAATTCCCATCATGCATCTTAATAGATCAAACAGTTCACTCTTTACTATTCTTGTCAAAAGGTGTGGGGAAAAGGGAGTAACAAGTGACTGGAGAATATTTGTATTTCAGAAAAAGGTTGGCAAATTCAAGTCTAATTAGTCATGGTCCTGACATGCTCCACCAGGAACAAATACAATAATACTGTCCCTATGTACATCTAAATACTATAATACTGCCCCTATATACAAGCATATTACTACTATGATACTGCCCCTATATACAAGAATATTACTACTATAATACTGCCCCCTATATACAAGAATATAACTACTATAATACTGCCTCCTATATACAAGAATATAACTACTATAATGCTGCCCCTATATACAAGAATATAACTACTATAATACTGCCCCTATATACAAGAATATAACTACTATAATACTGCCTCCTATATACAAGAATATAACTACTATAATACTGCCCCCTATATACAAGAATATAACTACTATAATACTGCCTCCTATATACAAGAATATAACTACTATAATACTGCCTCCTATATACAAGAATATAACTACTATAATACTGCCCCCTATATACAAGAATATAACTACTATAATACTGCCTCCTATATACAAGAATATAACTACTATAATACTGCCCCCTATATACAAGAATATAACTACTATAATACTGCCCCCTATGTACAAGAATATAACTACTATAATACTGCCCCTATATACAAGAATATAACTACTATAATACTGTCCCCTATATACAAGAATATAACTACTATAATACTACCCCCTATGTACAAGAATATAACTACTATAATACTGCCCCTATATACAAGAATATAACTACTATAATACTGCTCCTATATACAAGAATATAACTACTATAATACTGCCCCTATATACAAGAATATAACTACTATAATACTGCCCCCTATATACAAGAATATAACTACTATAATACTGCCACTATGTACAAGAATATAACTACTATAATACTGCCCCCTATATACAAGAATATAACTACTATAATACTGCCCCTATGTACAAGAATATAACTACTATAATACTGCCCCCTATATACAAGAATATAACTACTATAATACTGCCCCCTATATACAAGAATATAACTACTATAATACTGCCCCCTATATACAAGAATATAACTACTATAATACTGCTCCTATATACAAGAATATAACTACTATAAGACTGCCTCCTATGTACAAGAATATAACTACTATAATACTGTCCCTATATACAAGAATATAACTACTATAATACTGCCCCCTATATACAAGAATATAACGGCTATAATACTGCCCCTATATACAAGAATATAACTACTATAATACTGCCCCTATATTCAAGAATATAACTACTATAATACTGCCTCCTATATACAAGAATATAACTACTATAATACTGCTCCCTATATACAAGAATATAACTACTATAATACTGCCCCCTATATACAGGAATAGAACTACTATAATACTGCCCCTATATACAAAAATATAACTACTATAATACTGCCCCTATATACAAGAATATACCTACTATAATACTGCCCCCTATATACAAGAATATAACAACTATAATACTGCCCCTATATACAAGAATATACCTACTATAATACTGCCCCCTATATACAAGAATATAACTACTATAATACTGCTCCTATATACAAGAATATAACTACTATAATACTGCCCCTATATACAAGAATATAACTACTATAATACTGCCCCCTATATACAGGAATAGAACTACTATAATACTGCTCCTATATACAAGAATATAACTACTATAATACTGCTCCTATGTACAAGAATATAACAACTATAATACTGCTCCCTATATACAAGAATATAACTACTATAATACTGCCCCTATATAAAAAAAAACTACTATAATACGGCCCACTATATACAAGAATATAACTAATATAATACTGCCTCCTATATACAAGAATATAACTACTATAATACTGCCCCTATATATACAAGAATATAACTACTATAATACTGCTCCTATATACAAGAATATAACGACTATAATACTGCTCCTATATACAAGAATATAACTACTATAATACTGCTCCTATGTACAAGAATATAACTACTATAATACTGTCCCTATATACAAGAATATAACTACTATAATACTGCCCCCTATATACAAGAATATAACGGCTATAATACTGCCCCTATATACAAGAATATAACTACTATAATACTGCCCCTATATACAAGAATATAACTACTATAATACTGCCTCCTATATACAAGAATATAACTACTATAATACTGCTCCCTATATACAAGAATATAACTACTATAATACTGCCCCCTATATACAGGAATAGAACTACTATAATACTGCCCCTATATACAAAAATATAACTACTATAATACTGCCCCTATATACAAGAATATACCTACTATAATACTGCCCCCTATATACAAGAATATAACAACTATAATACTGCCCCTATATACAAGAATATACCTACTATAATACTGCCCCCTATATACAAGAATATAACTACTATAATACTGCTCCTATATACAAGAATATAACTACTATAATACTGCCCCTATATACAAGAATATAACTACTATAATACTGCCCCCTATATACAGGAATAGAACTACTATAATACTGCTCCTATATACAAGAATATAACTACTATAATACTGCTCCTATGTACAAGAATATAACAACTATAATACTGCTCCCTATATACAAGAATATAACTACTATAATACTGCCCCTATATAAAAAAAAAACTACTATAATACGGCCCACTATATACAAGAATATAACTAATATAATACTGCCTCCTATATACAAGAATATAACTACTATAATACTGCCCCTATATATACAAGAATATAACTACTATAATACTGCTCCTATATACAAGAATATAACGACTATAATACTGCTCCTATATACAAGAATATAACTACTATAATACTGCTCCTATATACAAGAATATAACTACTATAATACTGCCTCCTATATACAGGAATATAACTACTATAATTATCTTTTTTATTTGAAAACTTGCAACAAAATATTACAATACCTTTGCAATACACTCATAACAGATAAAGAAAATAAACGTATGTCTCTTAATAACATCTCAATCATTAAACAAACCATAATATATGAATATTGCGCCAGTATAGATTGTTTCAACTATTTTTCATGATATTATTCTAGACAGTATTACAGGAGAGTTCTTCTTTATTGGTGACCGGGCAGCATCGCGCACACCACAGAGGGTACACGGTCACCACATTTATGACATATAGGAATCCTCTATGATATAAACTGAGTTCAGGCTAGAAGTCTCCATACAGCAGCTGAGAGTTTCACTGTCCCAATAGATGTGGTGACTACAGGGACACAGCAGGGACACTAATCTGTAGATAAGTCTCTTGTATAAAGAGGACATTGGTTTTGTCGTCAGACAGACGCTGGAATATCGCCTGCCACCTGCTCCTATTCTTCACACTGTTCACATTAATAGGAGGTGATTTTCAGCCTCATCCTGGTTCCATGTCTTTCTTACTTTTTTTTTTCCTTCTTCCACTGCTATGTCCTGTAACACCCCATCTTTTGGTGGACATTGGGGGGTCAGCGTCTTCATCCTGAGGTTCGTCGCCTGGGATGTGTGAGGAGACTTGCTCCATCTCTGCTTCTTCTTCCTGGTCATCTTCTCCCAGCGCACAGTAACGTCCCCCAGTTATCGCCAGCACTGGAGTCTCCGGTGATTTCTTTGCAGCAGTGATTTTTTTCCTAGAAGAATCATCTGTTTTACTTCTCCTTTTAACCGTCTGAAATCCCTCCTCATCGATACTGGTCGCTGCGGCTAGATCAGCTGGTTTTTTACTGGTCGCTGCGGCTGGATCAGCTGGTTTTTTACTGGTCGCTGCGGCTAGATCAGCTGGTTCCTTACTGGTCGCTGCGGCTGGATCAGCTGGTTCCTTACTGGTGTCGGGCAGATGTTTGGTGACAGAGTGACTGGATATTTTGCTTTTAGCATGACCTCTATTTTCAGTGGCTGGTGACACTTGTGCAGCATCCACAGATGGGAAATTCGTCTCTGGAGCACGATCTCTGGTACTTTGGCTCACATCCTCGCTGGGACTTCCGGGTTCTGGGGTCGTATCTACACATATGGAGACATCCTCCTGGTCTTCCTCCATGGCTCCTTTAAAGGTCTCCTCCTTATTATGTTCTGCATGTGGACACTCCCGGAATGTATGTCCAGGTCCTAAGCACAGGTTACAGATGACAGGTCCTGTACAATCGTCCTTCACATGCCCAAACTGACCACATAGTGAGCACTTAATACGGGAACAGTTGAATGCCAGGTGCCTGCCCCCACATCTAAGGCACAGTCGCGGTTGACCAGGGTAGTAACATACGCCTCTCTCCGTGCCCAGGTAGAAGGAGTGCGGCAGATGTCTGGTCACTCCATTCTCCTGAACCAGCTGGATCTTGACAGAATATCCTCCATTCCAGATCTCCTCCTCATCATAGATCTTTGTTGGCAGTCTCTTCACCTCACAATATCTGCTCAACCAGTGCTGCAAATCTGCCAGAGCCACCACCTCAGACTGGAACAGGACGGTGGCAGTGACTACCTGGGGTTTAGTCAGCTGGATGACATGTAGATGCTCCCACATCGCGTGCTCCTTTGTATCTTTATAAATACTCCAGAATAAATCTAGACTATATTGCAGCTTGAAACTGATGTCATAATTCCTGCTGGAGGGAACGTGGATCAGAGCGAACACCTCAGAAGCTTTAAACTTCATAAACTCCTTCAACAAAACTTTCCCAATGTAGAGTCTGGAGGGGAGGTTTTCCTCTGGTCCGGAGTACCTGATTCTGACCGCGTTCCTCCTCTGAGGTGGGGGGTTAGTCGGTCTTGTGACGCTGGAGAACAGTCTCCTGTACTGAGGTCTGTCAGCAGGTGGGTCAGGACTGGACCTCTCCTCAGCTGATTGTACTGCAGATCCTCCTGTGTCTGCTCCGGATCGCTGTGTAACCTGTACTCCATTCACTGACACTGCGGACGGCTGAACCTCCAGAACAGGGTCTGCAATGTCCGCCTCAGCCTGTGCCGCTGGTTCATCAGATATCAGACTGTCAATCACCGCGCTGAGCGAGGTCTCACTTATAATATCAGGACATGAGGCACTTTCTTGCTCACTCCCAGGAGTGCCACTCGCATTTACTTCATCAGTACTGCACATAGAGTCTACTGCAGTTAACCCCTCGTCAGCTGGCACACATTTCTCTGCAGCTTTAGCAGCATTTGTGTTGGCTGATTGCACAGACCCCACACATGATGAGAGATGTGATCCTCCAGCCACTGCACACTCATATCTTCCAGGGTTTCCCTGCTCCACAATATTATACACAGTCTTATAGTCAGTGTCTTTTTTTGCAATGATATTTTTTCTCTTCACAGTTTGGGCTCTGGTCTCCCTTTTGTTCTCCATTGCCCAGTTCTTTATTTTGGATACTGTGCATGATTCTTTCTGCAATCTCTCCTTCAATATCACCAGCTCACGTGTGCAAACATCCAGACACTCACATTTCATCAGCTTTGCCTTTGGATCAGTCTCTTGGTTAATTTCAGTTCTCAATTTGCGAACTTGCATTTCCATTTTAAAGATATTTTTCTTTGTCATTTTTGTGCACAATTCACCAACATCATGAGGTTTAGTTGACTCACCAGCCACCATTTCCAGATCATCACCTCCACCATCTCCATGCTGCAGGTCAAACTCCAGACTCTGGGCTATCCCAGGATCATCAGCCCAGGACCCCTCCCCTCCACCTGGGTCAGAAGCCATGCATAGTCCTAACAGGGAGCTCACAAGCACACGTCTATCCTCTCCTATGGACAAGAATATAACTACTATAATACTGCCCCCTATATACAAGAATATATCTACTATAATACTTCCCCTATATACAAGAATATAACTACTATAATACTGCGCCTATATACAAGAATATAACTACTATAATACTGCCCCCTATATACAAGAATATAACTACTATAATACTGCCCCCTATATACAAGAATATATCTACTATAATACTTCCCCTATATACAAGAATATAACTACTATAATACTGCGCCTATATACAAGAATATAACTACTATAATACAGCCCCCTATATACAGGAATATAACTACTATAATACTGCCCCCTATATACAAGAATATATCTACTATAATACTTCCCCTATATACAAGAATATAACTACTATAATACTGCTCCTATATACAAGAATATAACTACTATAATACTGCCCCTATATACAAGAATATAACTACTATAATACTGCCCCCTATATACAGGAATAGAACTACTATAATACTGCTCCTATATACAAGAATATAACTACTATAATACTGCTCCTATGTACAAGAATATAACAACTATAATACTGCTCCCTATATACAAGAATATAACTACTATAATACTGCCCCTATATACAAAAAAAAACTACTATAATACGGCCCACTATATACAAGAATATAATTAATGTAATACTGCCTCCTATATACAAGAATATAACTACTATAATACTGCCCCTATATATACAAGAATATAACTACTATAATACTGCTCCTATATACAAGAATATAACGACTATAATACTGCTCCTATATACAAGAATATAACTACTATAATACTGCTCCTATATACAAGAATATAACTACTATAATACTGCCTCCTATATACAGGAATATAACTACTATAATACTGCCCCCTATATACAAGAATATATCTACTATAATACTTCCCCAATATACAAGAATATAACTACTATAATACTGCGCCTATATACAAGAATATAACTACTATAATACTGCCCCCTATATACAAGAATATAACTACTATAATACTGCCCCCTATATACAAGAATATATCTACTATAATTCTTCCCCTATATACAAGAATATAACTACTATAATACTGCGCCTATATACAAGAATATAACTACTATAATACTGCCCCCTATATACAGGAATATAACTACTATAATACTGCCCCCTATATACAAGAATATATCTACTATAATACTTCCCCTATATACAAGAATATAACTACTATAATACTGCCTCCTATATACAAGAATATAACTACTATAATACTGCTCCTATATACAAGAATATAACTACTATAATACTGCCCCCTATATACAAGAATATAACTACTATAATACTGCCTCTATATACAAGAATATAACTACTATAATACTGCTCATATGTACAAGAATATAACTACTATAATACTGCCCCTATATACAAGAATATAACTACTATAATACTGCCCCCTATATACAAGAATATAACTACTATAATACTGCTCCTATGTACAAAAAAAAAATCTATTATAATATTGCACGCTATGTTCCCTTTACAGATGACAGATGATCAGTTTCAGAAATGTTTCTTTTTTATTTTATTTTTTGGATGCAACCACATTTTACCAATAAGAAGGAGGTACAGCCACAAGTGTTCATCATGAAGTGTTGGACAGGCCCACCAGAGTACCAGAAGATTTTGATAAGAATAAGAATAAACTTGGGAACACGTTCCTTTTTAACAACACACTCTTGTAGCGCTGGATCAATCTCTCCATTTTTTCCTACCAGAAGATTCTCTGGTGGGCCAAGGCTCTGATACAATAATGGGCCCCAGAGTCTAATAGAAGACAACCTAATTTAGAGGTGACATTGGAGCCAGTCATTCGCCACTAGTGGGATAATTGAAAAATAACCTTATTGATGATATCTTCTGTGTGTACAATGAGAAAATGCTCCATTCACTAAGGATTGGTTATTAATAGAACATTCAAAAAAAAAAAGAAAGACTTTTAAATGGTAACTAAACGTTTTACAAACTTCTGACATGTCATAGTGACATGTCAGAAGTTTTGATTGGTGGGGGTCCGAGCAATCGCTAAAACGAAGCGGCAGAAGCGCTCATGTGAGTGCTGAGCCTCTTAGATTCTGTTTGGCTTTTTCCGGAAATCATTGTAGCGGTGTACTGACTCAATAGAAAGTGTATGAGCCCGTACTCCGATACATGGGCTTTCCGGAAAATGCCGAACAGAAACAAAGCGTCTCAGCGCTCACTCGAGTGCCTTCTGCCACTTCGTTTTAGCGATTGGTGGGGGTCTCAGTGCTCGGACCCCCACCAATCAAAACTTCTGACATGTCACTATGACATGTCAGAAGTTTGTTGAACGTTTAGTTACCCTTTAAAGGGATTGCCCACTAGGAAGGTAAATTTGGTGGAGGTCTGACCTCTCTGACCCCTCCCTATTTTTGCTCAAATAGGACATATATTTAATAAACGTAATAGTTTTTTTGTGACTCAGCACGTAAAAAGACTCTAGTGTAACTGCAGTAAGGTGAGTCACTTACTAATGTACTGTCTATAGCTGAGATGTATCTGTAAGCCAGGCTCACATGCTAGTCATATGGATAAATCTCTCCTCATGTTCCAAGTTACCCATGCAAAAGTTTTACTCATTCATAGTTTTTATTTTGTATTTGAATAGTCTGCCACCTAGTGTCCATTATATGCATACATTTCATTGGTATATTATGGTGAAACATTGACTGGTTTAAAACGGGTTATCCAATCTTATAAAATTGTGCGCTGTTGGTGTAACTGTAGTAAGATTATTTACTTACAAATATGCTATCTGTAGCTGAGATGTCTCTGTAAGGCTCTGTTCACATCGGGGGAGCTTTCCGTCAGAACAGGACCCTGAACAGACACAAACTGACAGGAACGGAAACCAGAGGTTTTCGTTTCCATCACAATTGATTTCAATGGTGACGGATCCGGTGCCCGTGGTTTCTGTTTGTCTCTGTTGTGCACCGGACCTGTCGTTTTGCCAGAAGCAATAGCGTAGTTGACTACACTATTGCTTATAGTGGATGGTGTAGCGTCCATGGCCGCGGGCTGTCGAGTTTACTCACCTCCCGACGCCCGCAGCCATGGATCAGTGAGCGCTGGCTCACATCTCCTTCCTAGGAGACGCCAGCGCTCACTTCCACTCTGGTCCACTGTGTCCCATAGGGTGCGCGTGCACGCTTGTGCCCGGTTTTAAAGGGCCAGCGCGTGCACATGTGAAACAATCATCATCATCAACTACACATGATTCCTGGACTATAATAAGGGCCCTGCCCTTCTGATCCTTGCCTGAGCGTTGTTAGTGTATCCCAAGTCTGCCTTGCAAATGGTCCCTTAGTGTTTTCCCTTTCCAGTTGTTACCCGTGCCCTGTTACCCGTATCCTGTATCCCGTGCTGTGTTCTAGTTTCTGAGCCTCTTAGTGTTGGAGTAGTGTCCTACTGCCCCTGCTGTCGTTTGCCACGTCTAGTGTTGTTTGCCACGTCCAGTGTCTGCTGCCACGTCCAGTGTCGTCTGCCACGTCTTGTACTGCCCGCCATGTCTGGCGCAACCTGCTGCACCGACCTCCATCCGTGCTGAAGCCAAAGCCACTGTCTGGACTAGTTCAGGTACCCATGTGTTACGAACTGCTATAGACTTTTGTATAGACTGCCTCTCCACCACGGCGGAGCGGCCTAGTGGGTCCACATACCCTGTGACTGTGACAGTACGCTCAGGCCATGAAACCCGCTGGCCAGCCCATGACAGTAGTCCAGAAGATACAGATGGAGATGCATGACCTACGCACACGTCAGGATCAACTCCTTGAGGTGGTAAATTCTATCCTGGTCCGCCTGGATCTACTCACTGTTCCACCTCCGATTCTTCCTCCTGAGGCTGTTTCTGTGCCACTGCCCATTGCTCCTCATGCACAGTTCCTCTGCCTCTTCCTCCTCGCTACGACAGTGATCCCAGAGCATGTAGAGGATTTTTTAAACCAATGCACACTTCATTTTAGGCTACAAGCTCATCTCTTCCCCTCCGTGGAGGCCAAAGTAGCATTTATCATCTCCCTCCTCGCTGGCAAGGCCCTCGCATCGGCGAACCCAATCTTAGAACAACAAGGACCTGTATCCTCCGACCTAGCCTTGTTCCTGCGGTCCTTTCATGCCGTGTTCGAGGAGCTAGGCCGAATATCCTCTGCCGCAGCCACTCTGTTGACCCTCAAGCAAGAAGGTTCCACAGTAGGGGAGTATGCTACCTCCTTCTGTACCCTGGCAGCAGAGCTCACATGGAACAATGAGGCACTGGTGGCGACCTTCTGGCAGGGACTGTCCTCTCACATCAAGGACGAACTGGTGGCCCGCGACCTTCCTTCTACCTTGGATGCCCTCATCCTGTTAGCCACTCGGTTGACATGAGAATCCGGGAGCGCACTGAAGAGGTTCTACAGGAGAGCCGGGTCCACCGACCAGCATCTTCGGTCCAGAGACCACTATTGCCTTCACCTAGTGCACTTCCGGAAGAAACCACTACGGCGGAGCGGCCTTGTGGGTCCACATACCCTGTGATCGTGACAGATGGCATATAGCAGCAAAACAGCAGAGCAGTGTCTTATTAGCAGTCAGTTACAGCACTATCTCACACAGGGTCGGCCTTAGGGGTGTGCAACCTGTGCCATTGCACAGGGCGCATCACTCCAGCAGGTGAAAGGGGGCGCTGCGCTGGCTCCCTTCCCCTGCTTGTGTATCAGAAGCGCCCGGGCTCGGCGACTTAGCAGCTGCCTTTCTGCCCGAATGCTTCTCTCAGTGTCGTCGCTACCGCTGTAGCAGCCATAGCGGCTGCTAACGGTGACACCAGGCATGAGGGCGGTGCCACTAGCAGCCGCTGTGGCTGTTACAGCAGTAGCGACACCACATTCAATAGTATCTGCGTCCTTAGGACGCAAATACTATTGAACACTATAGCGACCTGCTCTGCTATCTACTAGCAACATGAAGTAGCCAAATCCCTGTGTGGCCGGGGATTCCGTTCCTGGACGGAGCGTTTGATGTCTCTGCCCATATATATCGACAGTGACATCAGGGGCAATTCCTGAAGCGGTATCCCCATCCACAGCGTTGCCGACGCTGTGACCGGGGATTCCACTCAAGAAGAAGCCCCTGACGTCACTGTCCATAAATGGACAGGGACGTGGGGGGCTTCTCCTGGAGTGAAATCCCCGTTGCTGTGACTGGGGATTCCACTCAAGGAGAAGCCCCTAATGTCCCTGTCCATTTATGGACAGTGATGTCAGGAGCTCCTCCTGGAGTGGAATCCCTGACGCTGTGACCGGGGATTCCACTCCAGGAGAAGCCTCTGAAGTCATTGTCCATAAATGGACAGAGACGTCAGGGGCTTTTCCTGGTAGTGGAATCCCCGGTCACAGCGTCGGCAACGCTGTGGATAGAGATTCCGCTTCAGGAGTTGCCCCTGATGTCACTGTCCATATATGGACAGAGACATCAAACGCTCCATCCAGTAGCGCAATCCCCGGCCACATGGGGATCCCACTCCTTCAGGGTGCTACAGTGGTGCTATCTACAGGAACGGGGAGGGGGTACTACCTACAAGGGTGCTGTGTCGCACTACCTACAAGAGGGCTATGTGGCACTACCTACAAGGGGGCCTGTGTAGCACTACCTACCAGGTGCCTGTGTGGCACTACCTACAAGGGGTCTATTTGGGACAACCTACAAGGGGGCTGTGTGGCACTACCTACAAGAAGGCTGTTTGGCACTACCTACAGGGGGCTGTGTGGCACTACCTACAAGGGGGCTGTGTGGCACTATCTACAGAGGGCTGTGTGGCTCTATCTACAGGGGGCATCTGTGAGTGGTGGGGTGATGGTCGTTTTACTATGAGTGGCGGGCTAATGGTCATTTTACTGGGGGGACTGATCATCACTTTATTGGGGGGCTGATGATCATTTTACGATGAGTGAGAGGCTGATGGTCATTTGACTGTGAGTGGGGGGCTGATGGTCATTTTACTGTTAGTAGTGGGTTGATGGTCATTTTACGGTGAGTGAAAGACTGATGGTCATTTTACTGTGAGTGGGGGGGGGGCTGATAGTCATTTTAATGTGAGTGGTGGGTTGATGGTAATTTTACTATGAGTGTGGGGCTGATTTTTTTTCCAGTGTTGCCTCGATCACGAAAAGGTTGGGAAACTTATTACTAGGCTACTGGATCATGCTGGCCTACACAAGGATCCCGTCATCGACATTGTGGAGAATCTCAGTTCGTCGTGCAACAGGGCCTAGATGAGTACAATTTTTTTGTTTGGAGTGCACTGTCTACAAGGCGGAGGTAGGGGGCCGTATTTCACTTTCTACATGGGGGAGGTGATGAATTATGGCACTGTCTACATGTGGGAGGTGAGGAATTATGGCACTGTCTACAGGAAGGAGGTGGGGGATTATGGTACTGTCTACAGGGAGGAGGTGGGGGATTATGGTACTGTCTACAGGGAGGCTATATGGCACAATCTACAGTGGGACACTATCTACAAGGGGGGGCTGTGTATGGCAGCCAGGGCAGGGGGCATTATACAGTGTGGAGGCGACTAAGTGGACATTACACTGTGTAGGGGCACTAAAGGGGGCAATATACTGTGTGCGGCACTTAGGGGGCATAATACTGTGTTGGCACAATTAGAGGACAAAATACTGTGTCCTTGAAGGGGTTATAATTAGAGATGAGCGAACCGGGACAACCGAACCCGGTTTCGGTCCGAACTTCCGGAAAAGTTCGGTTCGCAGCGAATACGAACTTCAACGGGTTTGGCCAAACCCGTTTTGACCGAACCCGGCTACATTTTGGCGCCTGCCACATGTTACATCTAAAATGGAGGATTTCACAAGATCACCTGACATCAGGCTACCCCATAATGCCTTGCAAACGGCTCTCCCAGCCAATCGGGAGGCAGCATAGGGGCGGGCTCAAGCCTGCAATAAACGTCTATGCACGGAGCTCAGCGGCCATTTTAGAGACAGGAGCTGTAGGGATAGCATCTCTGTGCAGTAAGGGAAAGCTTTAGGAATCTAAATGGCAGGAATCCAGCAATCGAAGGGGCTCATCCACTACTCACTACTCAGCCAGTGTGTGAATACGCTTTTATAAGGGGCTCATCCCCGTTGCATCCAACTTGCAATACAGGCAGGCTTTGTAGTACTACAACGCCCAGCATTCCCTGAGTCAGTGCACAGTGGCTGATAGAAATTCTCATTCATTGCCATTTGCCAAGCAAGTGTGTGAATAAGCTTTTAGAAGGGGCTCATCCCCGGCCATTAACATAACAAACAAATAACAATCCAACTTGCAATACAGGCAGCCTCTGTAGTAGACGTAGTACTACAACGCCCAGCATTCCCTGAGTGCACCGCGGCGTGGCTGATAGAAATTCTCATTCATTGCCAGGTGCTGTCTGTTGCCTCGTTGGTCTAGGGGTATGATTCGCGCTTCGGGTGCGAGAAGTCAAGGGTTCAAATCCCGGACGAGCCCATGCTTTTGAAGGAGGTTTTCCTCAAGAACCGATAAGTTTAAAATCGTAAGAAGTAAGACTCTTAAGAGGTGTACTAATTACTGGACGATGCAGTGTTGCTCGAGAAACTTGGTTTTAAAAAACTTTAGAAGTAGATCTCTGAGAAAAAAACCAAAATGTCTTATGTAAATTACCCACAAAACTGCCTTTTACTTTTGAAAGACGTGTTCCTCAAGAACCGATAAGTTTAAAAACGTAAGAAGTAGGACTCTTAAGAGGTGTACTAATAACTGGACGATGCTGTGTTGCTCGAGAAACATGGTTTTAAAAAACTTTAGAAGTAGATCTCTGAGAAAAAAACCAAAATGTCTTATGTAAAATACCCAAAAAACTGCCTTCGATGTAAGGACTTAGGGTGCGGCAAACCTTTCTCAAACAGCTGCCGTCTGTTGGCTCCTTGGTCCAGGGGTATGATTCTCGCTTCGGGTGCGAGAGGTCCTGGGTTCAAATCCTGGACATGCCCATTTTTTGAAAGAGGTTTTACTCAAGAACCGATACATTTTAAATCATAAGAAGTAAGACTCTTAAGAGGTGTACTAATTACTGGAGGATGCAGTGTTGCTCGAGAAACATGGTTTTAAAAAACTTTAGAAGTAGATCTCTGAGAAAAAACCCCAAATGTCTTATGTAAATTACCCACAAAACTGCCTTTTACTTTTGAAAGAGGTGTTCCTCAAGAACCGATAAGTTTAAAAACTTAAGAAGTAGGACTCTTAAGAGGTGTACTAATAACTGGACGATGCAGTGTTGCTCGAGAAACATGGTTTTAAAAAACTTTAGAGGTAGATATCTGAGAAAAAAACCAAAATGTCTTATGTAAATTACCCACAAAACTGCCTTTTACTTTTGAAAGAGGTGTTCCTCAAGAACCGATAAGTTTAAAAACTTAAGAAGTAGGACTCTTAAGAGGTGTACTAATTACTGGACGATGCTGTGTTGCTCGAGGAACATGGTTTTATAAAACTTTAGAAGTCGATCTCTGAGAAAAAACCCAAAATGTCTTATGTAAAATACCCAAAAAACTGCCTTCGAGCCTTCGATGTGAGGACTTTAAAGGCTAAGCTTTCTCAAATATGTGCCGTCTGTTGGCTCGTTGGTCTAGGGGTATCATTCTTGCTTCGGGTGCGAGAGGTGCCGGGTGCAAATCAAGAATGAGCCCATGCTTTTGAAAGAGGTTTTCCTCAAGAACCGATAAGTTTAAAATCGTAAGAAGTAAGCCTCTTAAGAGGTGTACTAATTACTGGACGATGCAGTGTTGCTCGAGGAACATGGTTTTAAAATACTTTAGAGGTAGATCTCTGAGAAAAAACCCAAAATGTCTTATGTAAATTACGCACAAAACTGCCTTTTACTTTTGAAAGAGGTGTTCCTCAAGAACCGATAAGTTTAAAAACTTAAGAAGTAGGACTCTTAAGAGGTGTACTAATTACTGGACGATGCTGTGTTGCTCGAGAAACATGGTTTTAAAAAACTTTAGAAGTAGATATCTGAGAAAAATACAAAAATGTCTTATGTAAAATACCCACAAAACTACCTTGGATGTGAGGACTTTAAAGAATTATTTGGGGTGCGGCAAAGCTTTCTCAAATAGGTGCTGTCTGTTGGCTCGTTGGTCTAGGGGTATGATTCTCGCTTAGGGTGCGAGAGGTCCCGGGTTCAAATCCCGGATGAGCCCATGCTTTTGAAAGAGGTTTTCCTCAAGAACCGATAAGTTTAAAAACTTAAGAAGTAGGACTCTTAAGAGGTGTACTAATTACTGGACGATGCTGTGTTGCTCGAGAAACTTGGTTTTAAAAAACTTTAGAAGTAGATATCTGAGAAAAATACAAAAATGTCTTATGTAAAATACCCACAAAACTACCTTGGATGTGAGGACTTTAAAGAATTACTTGGGGTGCGGCAAAGCTTTCTCAAATAGGTGCTGTCTGTTGGCTCGTTGGTCTAGGGGTATGATTCTCGCTTAGGGTGCGAGAGGTCCCGGGTTCAAATCCCGGATGAGCCCATGCTTTTGAAAGAGGTTTTCCTCAAGAACCGTTAAGTTTAAAACTTAAGAAGTAGGACTCTTAAGAGGTGTACTAATTACTGGACGATGCTGTGTTGCTCGAGAAACTTGTTTTTAAAAAACTTTAGAAGTAGATATCTGAGAAAAATACAAAAATGTCTTATGTAAAATACCCACAAAACTACCTTGGATGTGAGGACTTTAAAGAATTACTTGGGGTGCGGCAAAGCTTTCTCAAATCGGTGCTGTCTGTTGGCGCGTTGGTCTAGGGGTATGATTCTCTCTTATGGTGCGAGAGGTCCCGGGTTCAAATCCTGGACGAGCCCATGCTTTTGAAAGAGGTTTTTCTCAAGAACCGATAAGTTTAAAAACTTAAGAAGTAGGATTCTTAAGAGGTGTACTAATTACTGGACGATGCTGTGTTGCTCGAGAAACATGGTTTTAAAAAACTTTAGAAGTAGATATCTGAGAAAAATACAAAAATGTCTTATGTAAAATACCCACAAAACTACCTTGGATGTGAGGACTTTAAAGAATTACTTGGGGTGCGGCAAAGCTTTCTCAAATAGGTGCTGTCTGTTGGCTCGTTGGTCTAGGGGTATGATTCTCGCTTAGGGTGCGAGAGGTCCCGGGTTCAAATCCCGGATGAGCCCATGCTTTTGAAAGAGGTTTTCCTCAAGAACCGATAAGTTTAAAAACTTAAGAAGTAGGACTCTTAAGAGGTGTACTAATTACTGGACGATGCTGTGTTGCTCGAGAAACATGGTTTTAAAAAACTTTGGAAGTAGATATCTGAGAAAAATACAAAAATGTCTTATGTAAAATACCCACAAAACTACCTTGGATGTGAGGACTTTAAAGAATTACTTGGGGTGCGGCAAAGCTTTCTCAAATAGGTGCTGTATGTTGGCTCGTTGGTCTAGGGGTATGATTCTCGCTTAGGGTGCGAGAGGTCCCGGGTTCAAATCCTGGACGAGCCCATGCTTTTGAAAGAGGTTTTCCTCAAGAACCGTTAAGTTTAAAACTTAAGAAGTAGGACTCTTAAGAGGTGTACTAATTACTGGACGATGCTGTGTTGCTCGAGAAACATGGTTTTAAAAAACTTTAGAAGTAGATATCTGAGAAAAATACAAAAATGTCTTATGTAAAATACCCACAAAACTACCTTGGATGTGAGGACTTTAAAGAATTACTTGGGGTGCGGCAAAGCTTTCTCAAATCGGTGCTGTCTGTTGGCTCGTTGGTCTAGGGGTATGATTCTCGCTTAGGGTGCGAGAGGTCCCGGGTTCAAATCCTGGACGAGCCCATGCTTTTGAAAGAGGTTTTTCTCAAGAACTGATAAGTTTAAAAACTTAAGAAGTAGGATTCTTAAGAGGTGTACTAATTACTGGACGATGCTGTGTTGCTCGAGAAACATGGTTTTAAAAAACTTTAGAAGTAGATATCTGAGAAAAATACAAAAATGTCTTATGTAAAATACCCACAAAACTACCTTGGATGTGAGGACTTTAAAGAATTACTTGGGGTGCGGCAAAGCTTTCTCAAATAGGTGCTGTCTGTTGGCTCGTTGGTCTAGGGGTATGATTCTCGCTTAGGGTGCGAGAGGTCCCGGGTTCAAATCCTGGACTAGCCCATGCTTTTGAAAGAGGTTTTTCTCAAGAACCGATAAGTTTAAAAACTTAAGAAGTAGGACTCTTAAGAGGTGTACTAATTACTGGACGATGCTGTGTTGCTCGAGAAACAAGGTTTTAAAAAACTTTAGAAGTAGATATCTGAGAAAAATACAAAAATGTCTTATGTAAAATACCCACAAAACTACCTTGGATGTGAGGACTTTAAAGAATTACTTGGGGTGCGGCAAAGCTTTCTCAAATAGGTGCTGTCTGTTGGCTCGTTGGTCTAGGGGTATGATTCTCGCTTAGGGTGCGAGAGGTCCCGGGTTCAAATCCCAGACGAGCCCATGCTTTTGAAAGAGGTTTTCCTCAAGAACTGATAAGTTTAAAAACTTAAGAAGTAGGACTCTTAAGAGGTGTACTAATTACTGGACGATGCTGTGTTGCTCGAGAAACATGGTTTTAAAAAACTTTAGAAGTTGATATCTGAGAAAAATACAAAAATGTCTTATGTAAAATACCCACAAAACTACCTTGGATGTGAGGACTTTAAAGAATTACTTGGGGTGCGGCAAAGCTTTCTCAAACAGGTGCTGTCTGTTGGCTCGTTGGTCTAGGGGTATGATTCTCGCTTAGGGTGCGAGAGGTCCCGGGTTCAAATCCCGGATGAGCCCATGCTTTTGAAAGAGGTGTTCCTCAAGAACCGATAAGTTTAAAAACTTAAGAAGTAGGACTCTTAAGAGGTGTACTAATTACTGGACGATGCTGTGTTGCTCGAGGAACATGGTTTTATAAAACTTTAGAAGTCGATCTCTGAGAAAAAACCCAAAATGTCTTATGTAAAATACCCAAAAAACTGCCTTCGAGCCTTCGATGTGAGGACTTTAAAGGCTAAGCTTTCTCAAATATGTGCCGTCTGTTGGCTCGTTGGTCTAGGGGTATCATTCTTGCTTCGGGTGCGAGAGGTGCCGGGTGCAAATCAAGAATGAGCCCATGCTTTTGAAAGAGGTTTTCCTCAAGAACCGATAAGTTTAAAATCGTAAGAAGTAAGCCTCTTAAGAGGTGTACTAATTACTGGACGATGCAGTGTTGCTCGAGGAACATGGTTTTAAAATACTTTAGAGGTAGATCTCTGAGAAAAAACCCAAAATGTCTTATGTAAATTACGCACAAAACTGCCTTTTACTTTTGAAAGAGGTGTTCCTCAAGAACCGATAAGTTTAAAAACTTAAGAAGTAGGACTCTTAAGAGGTGTACTAATTACTGGACGATGCTGTGTTGCTCGAGAAACATGGTTTTAAAAAACTTTAGAAGTAGATATCTGAGAAAAATACAAAAATGTCTTATGTAAAATACCCACAAAACTACCTTGGATGTGAGGACTTTAAAGAATTACTTGGGGTGCGGCAAAGCTTTCTCAAATAGTTGCTGTCTGTTGGCTCGTTGGTCTAGGGGTATGATTCTCGCTTAGGGTGCGAGAGGTCCCGGGTTCAAATCCCGGATGAGCCCATGCTTTTGAAAGAGGTTTTCCTCAAGAACCGATAAGTTTAAAAACTTAAGAAGTAGGACTCTTAAGAGGTGTACTAATTACTGGACGATGCTGTGTTGCTCGAGAAACAAGGTTTTAAAAAACTTTAGAAGTAGATATCTGAGAAAAATACAAAAATGTCTTATGTAAAATACCCACAAAACTACCTTGGATGTGAGGACTTTAAAGAATTACTTGGGGTGCGGCAAAGCTTTCTCAAATAGGTGCTGTCTGTTGGCTCGTTGGTCTAGGGGTATGATTCTCGCTTAGGGTATGTGCACACACACCAATTACGTCCGTAATTGACGGACGTATTTCGGCCGCAAGTACCGGACCGAACACAGTGCAGGGAGCCGGGCTCCTAGCATCATACTTATGTACGATGCTAGGAGTCCCTGCCTCGCTGCAGGACAACTGTCCCGTACTGAAAACATGATTACAGTACGTGACAGTTGTCCTGCAGCGAGGCAGGGACTCCTAGCATCGTACATAAGTATGATGCTAGGAGCCCGGCTCCCTGCAGTGTGTTCGGTCCGGTACTTGTGGCCGAAATACGTCCGTCAATTACTGACGTAATTAGTGTGTGTGCACATACCCTTAGGGTGCGAGAGGTCCCGGGTTCAAATCCCGGATGAGCCCATGCTTTTGAAAGAGGTTTTCCTCAAGAACCGTTAAGTTTAAAACTTAAGAAGTAGGACTCTTAAGTCTTGTGTTGCTCGAGAAACTTGGTTTTAAAAAACTTTAGAAGTAGATATCTGAGAAAAATACAAAAATGTCTTATGTAAAATACCCACAAAACTACCTTGGATGTGAGGACTTTAAAGAATTACTTGGGGTGCGGCAAAGCTTTCTCAAATCGGTGCTGTCTGTTGGCGCGTTGGTCTCGGGGTATGATTCTCTCTTAGGGTGCGAGAGGTCCCGGGTTCAAATCCTGGACGAGCCCATGCTTTTGAAAGAGGTTTTTCTCAAGAACCGATAAGTTTAAAAACTTAAGAAGTAGGATTCTTAAGAGGTGTACTAATTACTGGACGATGCTGTGTTGCTCGAGAAACATGGTTTTAAAAAACTTTAGAAGTAGATATCTGAGAAAAATACAAAAATGTCTTATGTAAAATACCCACAAAACTACCTTGGATGTGAGGACTTTAAAGAATTACTTGGGGTGCGGCAAAGCTTTCTCAAATAGGTGCTGTCTGTTGGCTCGTTGGTCTAGGGGTATGATTCTCGCTTAGGGTGCGAGAGGTCCCGGGTTCAAATCCCGGATGAGCCCATGCTTTTGAAAGAGGTTTTCCTCAAGAACCGATAAGTTTAAAAACTTAAGAAGTAGGACTCTTAAGAGGTGTACTAATTACTGGACGATGCTGTGTTGCTCGAGAAACATGGTTTTAAAAAACTTTGGAAGTAGATATCTGAGAAAAATACAAAAATGTCTTATGTAAAATACCCACAAAACTACCTTGGATGTGAGGACTTTAAAGAATTACTTGGGGTGCGGCAAAGCTTTCTCAAGTAGGTGCTGTCTGTTGGCTCGTTGGTCTAGGGGTATGATTCTCGCTTAGGGTGCGAGAGGTCCCGGGTTCAAATCCCGGATGAGCCCATGCTTTTGAAAGAGGTTTTCCTCAAGAACCGTTAAGTTTAAAACTTAAGAAGTAGGACTCTTAAGAGGTGTACTAATTACTGGACGATGCTGTGTTGCTCGAGAAACTTGGTTTTAAAAAACTTTAGAAGTAGATATCTGAGAAAAATACAAAAATGTCTTATGTAAAATACCCACAAAACTACCTTGGATGTGAGGACTTTAAAGAATTACTTGGGGTGCGGCAAAGCTTTCTCAAACCGGTGCTGTCTGTTGGCGCGTTGGTCTCGGGGTATGATTCTCTCTTAGGGTGCGAGAGGTCCCGGGTTCAAATCCTGGACGAGCCCATGCTTTTGAAAGAGGTTTTTCTCAAGAACCGATAAGTTTAAAAACTTAAGAAGTAGGATTCTTAAGAGGTGTACTAATTACTGGACGATGCTGTGTTGCTCGAGAAACATGGTTTTAAAAAACTTTAGAAGTAGATATCTGAGAAAAATACAAAAATGTCTTATGTAAAATACCCACAAAACTACCTTGGATGTGAGGACTTTAAAGAATTACTTGGGGTGCGGCAAAGCTTTCTCAAATAGGTGCTGTCTGTTGGCTCGTTGGTCTAGGGGTATGATTCTCGCTTAGGGTGCGAGAGGTCCCGGGTTCAAATCCCGGATGAGCCCATGCTTTTGAAAGAGGTTTTCCTCAAGAACCGATAAGTTTAAAAACTTAAGAAGTAGGACTCTTAAGAGGTGTACTAATTACTGGACGATGCTGTGTTGCTCGAGAAACAGGGTTTTAAAAAACTTTAGAAGTAGATATCTGAGAAAAATACAAAAATGTCTTATGTAAAATACCCACAAAAAATACCTTGGATGTGAGGACTTTAAAGAATTACTTGGGGTGCGGCAAAGCTTTCTCAAATCGGTGCTGTCTGTTGGCGCGTTGGTCTCGGGGTATGATTCTCTCTTAGGGTGCGAGAGGTCCCGGGTTCAAATCCTGGACGAGCCCATGCTTTTGAAAGAGGTTTTTCTCAAGAACCGATAAGTTTAAAAACTTAAGAAGTAGGATTCTTAAGAGGTGTACTAATTACTGGACGATGCTGTGTTGCTCGAGGAACATGGTTTTATAAAACTTTAGAAGTCGATCTCTGAGAAAAAACCCAAAATGTCTTATGTAAAATACCCAAAAAACTGCCTTCGAGCCTTCGATGTGAGGACTTTAAAGGCTAAGCTTTCTCAAATATGTGCCGTCTGTTGGCTCGTTGGTCTAGGGGTATCATTCTTGCTTCGGGTGCGAGAGGTGCCGGGTGCAAATCAAGAATGAGCCCATGCTTTTGAAAGAGGTTTTCCTCAAGAACCGATAAGTTTAAAATCGTAAGAAGTAAGCCTCTTAAGAGGTGTACTAATTACTGGACGATGCAGTGTTGCTCGAGGAACATGGTTTTAAAATACTTTAGAGGTAGATCTCTGAGAAAAAACCCAAAATGTCTTATGTAAATTACGCACAAAACTGCCTTTTACTTTTGAAAGAGGTGTTCCTCAAGAACCGATAAGTTTAAAAACTTAAGAAGTAGGACTCTTAAGAGGTGTACTAATTACTGGACGATGCTGTGTTGCTCGAGAAACATGGTTTTAAAAAACTTTAGAAGTAGATATCTGAGAAAAATACAAAAATGTCTTATGTAAAATACCCACAAAACTACCTTGGATGTGAGGACTTTAAAGAATTACTTGGGGTGCGGCAAAGCTTTCTCAAATAGTTGCTGTCTGTTGGCTCGTTGGTCTAGGGGTATGATTCTCGCTTAGGGTGCGAGAGGTCCCGGGTTCAAATCCCGGATGAGCCCATGCTTTTGAAAGAGGTTTTCCTCAAGAACCGATAAGTTTAAAAACTTAAGAAGTAGGACTCTTAAGAGGTGTACTAATTACTGGACGATGCTGTGTTGCTCGAGAAACAAGGTTTTAAAAAACTTTAGAAGTAGATATCTGAGAAAAATACAAAAATGTCTTATGTAAAATACCCACAAAACTACCTTGGATGTGAGGACTTTAAAGAATTACTTGGGGTGCGGCAAAGCTTTCTCAAATAGGTGCTGTCTGTTGGCTCGTTGGTCTAGGGGTATGATTCTCGCTTAGGGTATGTGCACACACACCAATTACGTCCGTAATTGACGGACGTATTTCGGCCGCAAGTACCGGACCGAACACAGTGCAGGGAGCCGGGCTCCTAGCATCATACTTATGTACGATGCTAGGAGTCCCTGCCTCGCTGCAGGACAACTGTCCCGTACTGAAAACATGATTACAGTACGTGACAGTTGTCCTGCAGCGAGGCAGGGACTCCTAGCATCGTACATAAGTATGATGCTAGGAGCCCGGCTCCCTGCAGTGTGTTCGGTCCGGTACTTGCGGCCGAAATACGTCCGTCAATTACTGACGTAATTAGTGTGTGTGCACATACCCTTAGGGTGCGAGAGGTCCCGGGTTCAAATCCCGGATGAGCCCATGCTTTTGAAAGAGGTTTTCCTCAAGAACCGTTAAGTTTAAAACTTAAGAAGTAGGACTCTTAAGAGGTGTACTAATTACTGGACGATGCTGTGTTGCTCGAGAAACTTGGTTTTAAAAAACTTTAGAAGTAGATATCTGAGAAAAATACAAAAATGTCTTATGTAAAATACCCACAAAACTACCTTGGATGTGAGGACTTTAAAGAATTACTTGGGGTGCGGCAAAGCTTTCTCAAATAGGTGCTGTCTGTTGGCTCGTTGGTCTAGGGGTATGATTCTCGCTTAGGGTGCGAGAGGTCCCGGGTTCAAATTCTGGACGAGCCCATGCTTTTGAAAGAGGTTTTTCTCAAGAACCGATAAGTTTAAAAACTTAAGAAGTAGGACTCTTAAGAGGTGTACTAATTACTGGACGATGCTGTGTTGCTCGAGAAACAAGGTTTTAAAAAACTTTAGAAGTAGATATCTGAGAAAAATACAAAAATGTCTTATGTAAAATACCCACAAAACTACCTTGGATGTGAGGACTTTAAAGAATTACTTGGGGTGCGGCAAAGCTTTCTCAAATAGGTGCTGTCTGTTGGCTCGTTGGTCTAGGGGTATGATTCTCGCTTAGGGTGCGAGAGGCCCGGGTTCAAATCCTGGACGAGCCCATGCTTTTGAAAGAGGTTTTTCTCAAGAACCGATAAGTTTAAAAACTTAAGAAGTAGGATTCTTAAGAGGTGTACTAATTACTGGACGATGCTGTGTTGCTCGAGGAACATGGTTTTATAAAACTTTAGAAGTCGATCTCTGAGAAAAAACCCAAAATGTCTTATGTAAAATACCCAAAAAACTGCCTTCGAGCCTTCGATGTGAGGACTTTAAAGGCTAAGCTTTCTCAAATATGTGCCGTCTGTTGGCTCGTTGGTCTAGGGGTATCATTCTTGCTTCGGGTGCGAGAGGTGCCGGGTGCAAATCAAGAATGAGCCCATGCTTTTGAAAGAGGTTTTCCTCAAGAACCGATAAGTTTAAAATCGTAAGAAGTAAGCCTCTTAAGAGGTGTACTAATTACTGGACGATGCAGTGTTGCTCGAGGAACATGGTTTTAAAATACTTTAGAGGTAGATCTCTGAGAAAAAACCCAAAATGTCTTATGTAAATTACGCACAAAACTGCCTTTTACTTTTGAAAGAGGTGTTCCTCAAGAACCGATAAGTTTAAAAACTTAAGAAGTAGGACTCTTAAGAGGTGTACTAATTACTGGACGATGCTGTGTTGCTCGAGAAACATGGTTTTAAAAAACTTTAGAAGTAGATATCTGAGAAAAATACAAAAATGTCTTATGTAAAATACCCACAAAACTACCTTGGATGTGAGGACTTTAAAGAATTACTTGGGGTGCGGCAAAGCTTTCTCAAATAGTTGCTGTCTGTTGGCTCGTTGGTCTAGGGGTATGATTCTCGCTTAGGGTGCGAGAGGTCCCGGGTTCAAATCCCGGATGAGCCCATGCTTTTGAAAGAGGTTTTCCTCAAGAACCGATAAGTTTAAAAACTTAAGAAGTAGGACTCTTAAGAGGTGTACTAATTACTGGACGATGCTGTGTTGCTCGAGAAACAAGGTTTTAAAAAACTTTAGAAGTAGATATCTGAGAAAAATACAAAAATGTCTTATGTAAAATACCCACAAAACTACCTTGGATGTGAGGACTTTAAAGAATTACTTGGGGTGCGGCAAAGCTTTCTCAAATAGGTGCTGTCTGTTGGCTCGTTGGTCTAGGGGTATGATTCTCGCTTAGGGTATGTGCACACACACCAATTACGTCCGTAATTGACGGACGTATTTCGGCCGCAAGTACCGGACCGAACACAGTGCAGGGAGCCGGGCTCCTAGCATCATACTTATGTACGATGCTAGGAGTCCCTGCCTCGCTGCAGGACAACTGTCCCGTACTGAAAACATGATTACAGTACGTGACAGTTGTCCTGCAGCGAGGCAGGGACTCCTAGCATCGTACATAAGTATGATGCTAGGAGCCCGGCTCCCTGCAGTGTGTTCGGTCCGGTACTTGCGGCCGAAATACGTCCGTCAATTACTGACGTAATTAGTGTGTGTGCACATACCCTTAGGGTGCGAGAGGTCCCGGGTTCAAATCCCGGATGAGCCCATGCTTTTGAAAGAGGTTTTCCTCAAGAACCGTTAAGTTTAAAACTTAAGAAGTAGGACTCTTAAGAGGTGTACTAATTACTGGACGATGCTGTGTTGCTCGAGAAACTTGGTTTTAAAAAACTTTAGAAGTAGATATCTGAGAAAAATACAAAAATGTCTTATGTAAAATACCCACAAAACTACCTTGGATGTGAGGACTTTAAAGAATTACTTGGGGTGCGGCAAAGCTTTCTCAAATAGGTGCTGTCTGTTGGCTCGTTGGTCTAGGGGTATGATTCTCGCTTAGGGTGCGAGAGGTCCCGGGTTCAAATTCTGGACGAGCCCATGCTTTTGAAAGAGGTTTTTCTCAAGAACCGATAAGTTTAAAATCGTAAGAAGTAAGCCTCTTAAGAGGTGTACTAATTACTGGACGATGCAGTGTTGCTCGAGGAACATGGTTTTAAAATACTTTAGAGGTAGATCTCTGAGAAAAAACCCAAAATGTCTTATGTAAATTACGCACAAAACTGCCTTTTACTTTTGAAAGAGGTGTTCCTCAAGAACCGATAAGTTTAAAAACTTAAGAAGTAGGACTCTTAAGAGGTGTACTAATTACTGGACGATGCTGTGTTGCTCGAGAAACATGTTTTAAAAAACTTTAGAAGTAGATATCTGAGAAAAATACAAAAATGTCTTATGTAAAATACCCACAAAACTACCTTGGATGTGAGGACTTTAAAGAATTACTTGGGGTGCGGCAAAGCTTTCTCAAATAGTTGCTGTCTGTTGGCTCGTTGGTCTAGGGGTATGATTCTCGCTTAGGGTGCGAGAGGTCCCGGGTTCAAATCCCGGATGAGCCCATGCTTTTGAAAGAGGTTTTCCTCAAGAACCGATAAGTTTAAAAACTTAAGAAGTAGGACTCTTAAGAGGTGTACTAATTACTGGACGATGCTGTGTTGCTCGAGAAACAAGGTTTTAAAAAACTTTAGAAGTAGATATCTGAGAAAAATACAAAAATGTCTTATGTAAAATACCCACAAAACTACCTTGGATGTGAGGACTTTAAAGAATTACTTGGGGTGCGGCAAAGCTTTCTCAAATAGGTGCTGTCTGTTGGCTCGTTGGTCTAGGGGTATGATTCTCGCTTAGGGTATGTGCACACACACCAATTACGTCCGTAATTGACGGACGTATTTCGGCCGCAAGTACCGGACCGAACACAGTGCAGGGAGCCGGGCTCCTAGCATCATACTTATGTACGATGCTAGGAGTCCCTGCCTCGCTGCAGGACAACTGTCCCGTACTGAAAACATGATTACAGTACGTGACAGTTGTCCTGCAGCGAGGCAGGGACTCCTAGCATCGTACATAAGTATGATGCTAGGAGCCCGGCTCCCTGCAGTGTGTTCGGTCCGGTACTTGCGGCCGAAATACGTCCGTCAATTACTGACGTAATTAGTGTGTGTGCACATACCCTTAGGGTGCGAGAGGTCCCGGGTTCAAATCCCGGATGAGCCCATGCTTTTGAAAGAGGTTTTCCTCAAGAACCGTTAAGTTTAAAACTTAAGAAGTAGGACTCTTAAGAGGTGTACTAATTACTGGACGATGCTGTGTTGCTCGAGAAACTTGGTTTTAAAAAACTTTAGAAGTAGATATCTGAGAAAAATACAAAAATGTCTTATGTAAAATACCCACAAAACTACCTTGGATGTGAGGACTTTAAAGAATTACTTGGGGTGCGGCAAAGCTTTCTCAAATAGGTGCTGTCTGTTGGCTCGTTGGTCTAGGGGTATGATTCTCGCTTAGGGTGCGAGAGGTCCCGGGTTCAAATTCTGGACGAGCCCATGCTTTTGAAAGAGGTTTTTCTCAAGAACCGATAAGTTTAAAAACTTAAGAAGTAGGACTCTTAAGAGGTGTACTAATTACTGGACGATGCTGTGTTGCTCGAGAAACAAGGTTTTAAAAAACTTTAGAAGTAGATATCTGAGAAAAATACAAAAATGTCTTATGTAAAATACCCACAAAACTACCTTGGATGTGAGGACTTTAAAGAATTACTTGGGGTGCGGCAAAGCTTTCTCAAATAGGTGCTGTCTGTTGGCTCGTTGGTCTAGGGGTATGATTCTCGCTTAGGGTGCGAGAGGCCCGGGTTCAAATCCTGGACGAGCCCATGCTTTTGAAAGAGGTTTTTCTCGAGAACCGATAAGTTTAAAAACTTAAGAAGTAGGATTCTTAAGAGGTGTACTAATTACTGGACGATGCTGTGTTGCTCGAGAAACATAGTTTTAAAAAACTTTAGAAGTAGATATCTGAGAAAAATACAAAAATGTCTTATGTAAAATACCCACAAAACTACCTTGGATGTGAGGACTTTAAAGAATTACTTGGGGTGCGGCAAAGCTTTCTCAAATAGGTGCTGTCTGTTGGCTCGTTGGTCTAGGGGTATGATTCTCGCTTAGGGTGCGAGAGGTCCCGGGTTCAAATCCCAGACGAGCCCATGCTTTTGAAAGAGGTTTTCCTCAAGAACTGATAAGTTTAAAAACTTAAGAAGTAGGACTCTTAAGAGGTGTACTAATTACTGGACGATGCTGTGTTGCTCGAGAAACATGGTTTTAAAAAACTTTAGAAGTAGATATCTGAGAAAAATACAAAAATGTCTTATGTAAAATACCCACAAAACTACCTTGGATGTGAGGACTTTAAAGAATTACTTGGGGTGCGGCAAAGCTTTCTCAAACAGGTGCTGTCTGTTGGCTCGTTGGTCTAGGGGTATGATTCTCGCTTAGGGTGCGAGAGGTCCCGGGTTCAAATCCCGGATGAGCCCATGCTTTTGAAAGAGGTGTTCCTCAAGAACCGATAAGTTTAAAAACTTAAGAAGTAGGACTCTTAAGAGGTGTACTAATTACTGGACGATGCTGTGTTGCTCGAGGAACATGGTTTTATAAAACTTTAGAAGTCATGATTATGAAAACATGATTACAGTACGTGACAGTTGTCCTGCAGCGAGGCAGGGACTCCTAGCATCGTACATAAGTATGATGCTAGGAGCCCGGCTCCCTGCAGTGTGTTCGGTCCGGTACTTGCGGCCGAAATACGTCCGTCAATTACTGACGTAATTAGTGTGTGTGCACATACCCTTAGGGTGCGAGAGGTCCCGGGTTCAAATCCCGGATGAGCCCATGCTTTTGAAAGAGGTTTTCCTCAAGAACCGTTAAGTTTAAAACTTAAGAAGTAGGACTCTTAAGAGGTGTACTAATTACTGGACGATGCTGTGTTGCTCGAGAAACTTGGTTTTAAAAAACTTTAGAAGTAGATATCTGAGAAAAATACAAAAATGTCTTATGTAAAATACCCACAAAACTACCTTGGATGTGAGGACTTTAAAGAATTACTTGGGGTGCGGCAAAGCTTTCTCAAATAGGTGCTGTCTGTTGGCTCGTTGGTCTAGGGGTATGATTCTCGCTTAGGGTGCGAGAGGTCCCGGGTTCAAATTCTGGACGAGCCCATGCTTTTGAAAGAGGTTTTTCTCAAGAACCGATAAGTTTAAAAACTTAAGAAGTAGGACTCTTAAGAGGTGTACTAATTACTGGACGATGCTGTGTTGCTCGAGAAACAAGGTTTTAAAAAACTTTAGAAGTAGATATCTGAGAAAAATACAAAAATGTCTTATGTAAAATACCCACAAAACTACCTTGGATGTGAGGACTTTAAAGAATTACTTGGGGTGCGGCAAAGCTTTCTCAAATAGGTGCTGTCTGTTGGCTCGTTGGTCTAGGGGTATGATTCTCGCTTAGGGTGCGAGAGGCCCGGGTTCAAATCCTGGACGAGCCCATGCTTTTGAAAGAGGTTTTTCTCAAGAACCGATAAGTTTAAAAACTTAAGAAGTAGGATTCTTAAGAGGTGTACTAATTACTGGACGATGCTGTGTTGCTCGAGGAACATGGTTTTATAAAACTTTAGAAGTCGATCTCTGAGAAAAAACCCAAAATGTCTTATGTAAAATACCCAAAAAACTGCCTTCGAGCCTTCGATGTGAGGACTTTAAAGGCTAAGCTTTCTCAAATATGTGCCGTCTGTTGGCTCGTTGGTCTAGGGGTATCATTCTTGCTTCGGGTGCGAGAGGTGCCGGGTGCAAATCAAGAATGAGCCCATGCTTTTGAAAGAGGTTTTCCTCAAGAACCGATAAGTTTAAAATCGTAAGAAGTAAGCCTCTTAAGAGGTGTACTAATTACTGGACGATGCAGTGTTGCTCGAGGAACATGGTTTTAAAATACTTTAGAGGTAGATCTCTGAGAAAAAACCCAAAATGTCTTATGTAAATTACGCACAAAACTGCCTTTTACTTTTGAAAGAGGTGTTCCTCAAGACCGATAAGTTTAAAAACTTAAGAAGTAGGACTCTTAAGAGGTGTACTAATTACTGGACGATGCTGTGTTGCTCGAGAAACATGGTTTTAAAAAACTTTAGAAGTAGATATCTGAGAAAAATACAAAAATGTCTTATGTAAAATACCCACAAAACTACCTTGGATGTGAGGACTTTAAAGAATTACTTGGGGTGCGGCAAAGCTTTCTCAAATAGTTGCTGTCTGTTGGCTCGTTGGTCTAGGGGTATGATTCTCGCTTAGGGTGCGAGAGGTCCCGGGTTCAAATCCCGGATGAGCCCATGCTTTTGAAAGAGGTTTTCCTCAAGAACCGATAAGTTTAAAAACTTAAGAAGTAGGACTCTTAAGAGGTGTACTAATTACTGGACGATGCTGTGTTGCTCGAGAAACAAGGTTTTAAAAAACTTTAGAAGTAGATATCTGAGAAAAATACAAAAATGTCTTATGTAAAATACCCACAAAACTACCTTGGATGTGAGGACTTTAAAGAATTACTTGGGGTGCGGCAAAGCTTTCTCAAATAGGTGCTGTCTGTTGGCTCGTTGGTCTAGGGGTATGATTCTCGCTTAGGGTATGTGCACACACACCAATTACGTCCGTAATTGACGGACGTATTTCGGCCGCAAGTACCGGACCGAACACAGTGCAGGGAGCCGGGCTCCTAGCATCATACTTATGTACGATGCTAGGAGTCCCTGCCTCGCTGCAGGACAACTGTCCCGTACTGAAAACATGATTACAGTACGTGACAGTTGTCCTGCAGCGAGGCAGGGACTCCTAGCATCGTACATAAGTATGATGCTAGGAGCCCGGCTCCCTGCAGTGTGTTCGGTCCGGTACTTGCGGCCGAAATACGTCCGTCAATTACTGACGTAATTAGTGTGTGTGCACATACCCTTAGGGTGCGAGAGGTCCCGGGTTCAAATCCCGGATGAGCCCATGCTTTTGAAAGAGGTTTTCCTCAAGAACCGTTAAGTTTAAAACTTAAGAAGTAGGACTCTTAAGAGGTGTACTAATTACTGGACGATGCTGTGTTGCTCGAGAAACTTGGTTTTAAAAAACTTTAGAAGTAGATATCTGAGAAAAATACAAAAATGTCTTATGTAAAATACCCACAAAACTACCTTGGATGTGAGGACTTTAAAGAATTACTTGGGGTGCGGCAAAGCTTTCTCAAATAGGTGCTGTCTGTTGGCTCGTTGGTCTAGGGGTATGATTCTCGCTTAGGGTGCGAGAGGTCCCGGGTTCAAATTCTGGACGAGCCCATGCTTTTGAAAGAGGTTTTTCTCAAGAACCGATAAGTTTAAAAACTTAAGAAGTAGGACTCTTAAGAGGTGTACTAATTACTGGACGATGCTGTGTTGCTCGAGAAACAAGGTTTTAAAAAACTTTAGAAGTAGATATCTGAGAAAAATACAAAAATGTCTTATGTAAAATACCCACAAAACTACCTTGGATGTGAGGACTTTAAAGAATTACTTGGGGTGCGGCAAAGCTTTCTCAAATAGGTGCTGTCTGTTGGCTCGTTGGTCTAGGGGTATGATTCTCGCTTAGGGTGCGAGAGGCCCGGGTTCAAATCCTGGACGAGCCCATGCTTTTGAAAGAGGTTTTTCTCGAGAACCGATAAGTTTAAAAACTTAAGAAGTAGGATTCTTAAGAGGTGTACTAATTACTGGACGATGCTGTGTTGCTCGAGAAACATAGTTTTAAAAAACTTTAGAAGTAGATATCTGAGAAAAATACAAAAATGTCTTATGTAAAATACCCACAAAACTACCTTGGATGTGAGGACTTTAAAGAATTACTTGGGGTGCGGCAAAGCTTTCTCAAATAGGTGCTGTCTGTTGGCTCGTTGGTCTAGGGGTATGATTCTCGCTTAGGGTGCGAGAGGTCCCGGGTTCAAATCCCAGACGAGCCCATGCTTTTGAAAGAGGTTTTCCTCAAGAACTGATAAGTTTAAAAACTTAAGAAGTAGGACTCTTAAGAGGTGTACTAATTACTGGACGATGCTGTGTTGCTCGAGAAACATGGTTTTAAAAAACTTTAGAAGTAGATATCTGAGAAAAATACAAAAATGTCTTATGTAAAATACCCACAAAACTACATTGGATGTGAGGACTTTAAAGAATTACTTGGGGTGCGGCAAAGCTTTCTCAAACAGGTGCTGTCTGTTGGCTCGTTGGTCTAGGGGTATGATTCTCGCTTAGGGTGCGAGAGGTCCCGGGTTCAAATCCCGGATGAGCCCATGCTTTTGAAAGAGGTGTTCCTCAAGAACCGATAAGTTTAAAAACTTAAGAAGTAGGACTCTTAAGAGGTGTACTAATTACTGGACGATGCTGTGTTGCTCGAGGAACATGGTTTTATAAAACTTTAGAAGTCGATCTCTGAGAAAAAACCCAAAATGTCTTATGTAAAATACCCAAAAAACTGCCTTCGAGCCTTCGATGTGAGGACTTTAAAGGCTAAGCTTTCTCAAATATGTGCCGTCTGTTGGCTCGTTGGTCTAGGGGTATCATTCTTGCTTCGGGTGCGAGAGGTGCCGGGTGCAAATCAAGAATGAGCCCATGCTTTTGAAAGAGGTTTTCCTCAAGAACCGATAAGTTTAAAATCGTAAGAAGTAAGCCTCTTAAGAGGTGTACTAATTACTGGACGATGCAGTGTTGCTCGAGGAACATGGTTTTAAAATACTTTAGAGGTAGATCTCTGAGAAAAAACCCAAAATGTCTTATGTAAATTACGCACAAAACTGCCTTTTACTTTTGAAAGAGGTTTTCCTCAAGAACCGATAAGTTTAAAAACTTAAGAAGTAGGACTCTTAAGAGGTGTACTAATTACTGGACGATGCTGTGTTGCTCGAGAAACATGGTTTTAAAAAACTTTGGAAGTAGATATCTGAGAAAAATACAAAAATGTCTTATGTAAAATACCCACAAAACTACCTTGGATGTGAGGACTTTAAAGAATTACTTGGGGTGCGGCAAAGCTTTCTCAAGTAGGTGCTGTCTGTTGGCTCGTTGGTCTAGGGGTATGATTCTCGCTTAGGGTGCGAGAGGTCCCGGGTTCAAATCCTGGACGAGCCCATGCTTTTGAAAGAGGTTTTTCTCAAGAACC